>NC_092858.1:135061878-135190804 GCF_032062135.1 Pyxicephalus adspersus
TAATTTTTTTGTATTATTATTATTAATATTTATTTGCTTGGACTGATTTTTATCAAAGTAAAATGTTTTTATTAGTAATTTACAGCAACAAAAACAAAACATATATGACATTTTGTTAATATCCATGTATTCAAAGCCTTCCATGAATTAGTCAACCAATGAACAAAGATGGTACAGAGATGGGACCTCAAATGGAGCTTTGAAAATGTGGCCCTTTTACCAACCTTGCACACTCCTAAGCAAAATGGTACCTTAAAAAACCATGGCTCTGGCGGAATGTTTTTTATTAATACTTTGATTCAGGGAAAGCTTGTGATTACACTCTGTTGTGTGAAATACAGCTTGTGTTTTTTTCCCAATATACAGTGTATGTGCTTTACATTTCAAATGAATATATGTGTATTGTTGCTGCCCCTAAAAATATTTTTATTTTGTAGAATTATTGATATTCAGTATTTATATAGTGCCAACATATTATGCAGCACTTTACAACAGTCATGTTACTAGCTGTCCCTTAAAAGGGCTTACAATCTAATGTCCATACCATAGTCATTTGTCTTTGATACAGTCTAATGCCAATATGGGAGGAAGCCAGGTTACCAAGATGCATGTTTTTGGAATGTGGCAGGAAACCAGATTATCCAGAGGAAACCCATGCAAACAGGAAGAAGCTGCAAACTCCATGGAGCGTGTCCTGGCCAAGATTCGAACATGGTACTTAGTGCTGCAAAGGCCAGAGTGCTAACCTCTGAACCACTGTGCTGCCCTGAATAATGGGGTTGATTTAATAAAGGAATTTTGTCTTTTCACTTTTCACAGTGATTGAAATTGCACATTGTGAATGAGGTTAGTGAAAAAGGTGAGGTTCTGCTGAGTTTAGCTGTTTAAACCTGTGCAACAGAAATTCATTTTTTTTACTTTAAAGTTATTTGAAAATTTGTCCACAACTTGATCTATCACAGTGAGCTGTCTCTGTTTGGCCTTCCAATTAAAACAAAAATACAGTTGAAACATTGTACTTTACTTCATTTTTTACTTTTTTGTGGTAATTAAGATCGTTTTTTGTGTAATTTTGATTTTTTATATCCTCACACATTCTCTTCTATACTGATTACTTTTACATTCAGTGTAATATGTTAGGATAGAAATATATTTCATTTAAAACTAACTCACTTACAAGTTTATTGTATTTAAAATTACCAGATTATTTCCATTTGTATGGCCAGCATGAGGGTATAAAAGCTGGTCAGAGACAGCATGTTATCCCAGAAAATGCATTATGAAGCGATAAGGATTATTTTGAAGTAAAGTCAAGCAACATATTCAAATATGATCTATCAACCTATCGTTATTTTGCCCAATTATCTCTATTTTGGATGTTTATATTTTTATTTATCTCAAAATCAAGAAAAAATACTTCTATTGACTTTTTGTATGTGTTTCTATTATTTGTTATTCTGAACATCTCTAAAGGTATTCAAATAAAAATACTACAGAGAAAAAAATGCCTATTAGGATAAACAACACTAAAATGTCTGTTTTTTTCATGATAACAATTTTTTTTTTGACAAGATGGATTTCCAACCTAGGAGGGCTACCATCAGTCGCAACTGATAGGTAGTATAAAGAAATGTTTGCTTAAAAGAAGACTTGTTGACAGAGCGTGAAAGTATCACAACATGGAATCAACATTTTCCTAAAAGCCACAATCTATTAATGCAAAGTAAATATATGATATACCCTTGAAAAATAATGTGACATATATTTACAGTATTTTTGTATTTTATACAGTATACTTTTTTTGAGGGGCATCATAAATAAAAACACATGTATTTTTTTGACAAAAAGATGAATCTTTTTGTCTACAACTGGGCATCTTTCCTGTCTATGGATTATTTATAAAAAAAAAACTTCCAAATGATTGTGCAGAAATTCCGTCCAAATAGTGAAGACAAACCAACAATAACATGATCTAGCACTGCTTTAGTGGAGCAGAGCCTATTACTTGCCCCACCAGCCAGATAACTGATTCAGTTGGTGAGTAAGTACATTTGTGAAAAGGTCACAATCATATAGATAAATTTGGATCAATTTTCACTTTTTCCTGCAACCCTCTAATGTCTTTTCAACAACATTGAAAACAACTTTTAAGTAAACACTGCAAGAAAATATAACCATCCTTATTTACAGTTACTTCCATGGTACCCGTGTACTCTATTAGTAACAAACGATACTAAGACATTGGGGTTCATTTACTATAGGCTGTTCTTTTAGCAAAGTGAATTATTGTCCTATAAGGCAGGGGACCCCCACCCTCTGACTGGTGGGCTGCCATTCTGGCCAGTGCACCCCCCAGCGGGGTCAGGAGAAGCACCCAGATTGAGGGGCACACCGGCCAGAGCCAAGGACCATGTCTCCCATACTGAATGCAGGCTTGGGGCTGTGGGTGGGCTGAGTCTTTGGACACAACCTGCCCACTTTCTGATCGCAGGCTAAGAGTGGGTGGGTTCTGGCATCATGACGTCACTCCCCTTTCTTCCCCTTCCCCTTTTCCCCTCTGCATGCGCGGTTTGGAGTCTGTGCATGTAGTGGTCCATGAGCTCCAGAACGTTGGGGGCCACTGCTATAAGGAATGTATTACTTAGCTAATTCATGTGTTGAAAATTAATTTTGCAATGAATACCCAGTCACTTGCATGGAAGTTTAAAACAGCAGGATTTTTCTTGCACATAGTTGGATGGTTAGCAGAGCTTCATCTAATTCAAGTGAATTACGTCTGGCAAAAGAGAAAATTCACTTTTCTGTGTGAACAGCATTAAATCTTATAGTATATCAACCCTATTGTCCCCTGTTTGTATGCTTGTTTTGTTTTTCAAATAAGCAATAAACACTACAACCAATACACAAATTATGTTCGCCTAGTAATTCACACTCCGTGCATACATTTGAAACAGCAACAGGCAGCAATTTCAAGATATATAACACCACTGAGTAGGGACTAGGAATAAACAGTGCTAGAATTTTTAGAAGATACATTATTATTTGAGACCTATATAAATATTTTCATGTTTTAGTATTGAACAGAGTTGGAAAGATTTAGACTTGTTTGGGTTGCTGCCCATTGGGAGATTCACACTCACATTTTGTCCCAGTGAAAATTATTATAAAGAGAAAGAGAATCACTAGAACAAAATGTGGGGTTCCCAGAAACTACACATATATGGCTCAATTTACTTACGCTTTAAATCTAATCATCCCTAGCCTTTCGAACTGTTTGTAATGTCATGTAATTACATTCAAAGGACCCCTAAAGTACAAAAATCTGTATGTAGAGTACAGATTACACTTACCTCTTGTATAATGCCTGAAAGCTTGCCAAAACGCAATAGAAAGTAATAGAAAAAAAACTTGTTTCTGTTGTGAATTATAACCAATTTCCCCACAATATTTTCAGCTACATAGGTTAGTGAGGGTTTGCTATATAATGTCCTTACCGCTTTCCTTGGCAATGGAAATAATTAAGTATGCAAATAATGTACACAGGTTTCCATTGAAGTTTGATGCCTAATTATTACCTGCTTATTTCTAACATTGTGATATTCAGATCTCATTGTCTAGTTTGCCCACTTTAAATTAGGTTTTCCTTTAAAAAAGAATTCTGATCACTAGGTTTCAGAGCTGTAATTATTTAAATCTGGTTAATATAATTAACTTGAAAAAAATCTTTATGTGAATAGAGGTATCTTTATCTTTAACTTAGTTATTAATTAAAGATATATAATGCCATGCATTCTTTCACAAACGTCTATTGATTACTATACTTTACCTGAAAGCTAGTTTAATGTGTTTAAATTGATCTTTTCTTGTACGACAGAACAGGCAAGCTGGGTCTTCACAGAGAGACGTCTTTGCTCTTTAACTGTGAGCAGCACTACTTTTTATTTAATGGAATAACATTTTTAGAGCTTCCTAAGTGCAGATATTGAGTCTATTGGCATTAGATCTCAGATCAGCTAAACTAAATGGTCTTTTAGACGATAGGAAGTCACAATAGTAATAAAGCTAATGGACTTTGCTAAAATGGCCTGTATGTGGTTGATGAAAAAAGTATGATACCTTTTATTGCTCTTAGGTTAACTGCATGGTTTTATTAATTAATTGAGTACTTAAATTTGTTTTTACATTTAGTAAGCAAAAAGTCACACATGGTAAAGGGTACAATTATCAGTTGGAGATTACGGTTGAAAAACATCTAAGTATTTTTTCCATACAAGTTTTGAAGAACATTTTCTACTAAATAAACAACATTTAAGGACCAACTTATCTTTCTGACAAAACTGGTACTGGAAGGCAGGAAGCTAAAAAAAAATCAGCTCTGTAATAATAAGAATATTATTCATTTGTTGTACCTTGGATGAAACAATGCTAAAAGACTGTGGCTAGCATCATAGTTACTGCCTGCAACTTGTCATTCAGTACCTGTATATACCTAGTCCTGTCCACTGCTTTCTGAAATGACCATACTGTCTCTGTGGCGCAGCATAGGAAACACTAATGAAGGGGGTATAAAGGAAATAAAATGAACAACCACATATTGGGCCTGATTTAATAAAGATCTCCAAGGCTATAGCTAAGTGAAAGGATACACTTTCATCAGTGAAGCTGGGTGATCCAGTAAATCTGAAATGGATCTGGTCCAGGATTGAAAACATTTGCTAACAAAAAGCAATGACTTTTAAGAAATAATTTCCAAGATTGCTGGATCACCCAGCTTAACTGATGAAAGTGTATGCTGTCCAGCCTTGGAGAACTTATTAAGTCAGGCCCAATAACAGGATGTAAGGCTTGTTTAGAATGTCATATAGGAACCTTTAGACTTCAGTATCAGTATAGACTACATTTAGTTTTCTTTTACATCAGACATGCAAATACACGGCATGTGGCAGCAAGTACATAGAACCAAAAAGCTTAGGTATACACCTAAAATCAAACACCACTTAATGTGTATACACATATTGTGGCCATACAATTTGTGTACACTCAAAATTAAAAAAATTAGACTTTTTGTCATTTTTATTTATTTTTGTACAAACATTTGATATATCATTGTATTTATGGCAAAATTTGAATAAACAGCTAAACTGCCAAAAAAGTTGTATAGTAAACAGGTGCCTGGGACATAGGAAAATCACCCCTGTGTATCGTAAATCACCCCTAGAAAATAATATATTACAATATGGCACCAATGTAGTTAGACTTTTACTTTCTATAGCACTTCAAGCCAGTGGTAAAATAAGAAAACCTTTATTTAAAAAATAAAATATAAGATAATAAAAGTATTACATACAATACATATGATTTAATATTAGAAAACAATTTTGTTATGTAAAGCTGTCACAGATCAGCAGCACAGCTGATCTGGTACTTGTTGTTCACCAGAGATATGTCAGATCAGCAGCAGTTTGTCTCCTTCAGGCTGCTCTGTCCAGGCCTTGGAGGTAGAGTCTTCGCCGGAGTTTTCCAGCTGATTTATCTGCACCTGCTCATTCAGTCCCCGCCCAACGGACCTGAGGCTCCAGTCTGTTCTCAGTTCCAGCTAGGACTGTCTAAAATGATTAAAGAAGTGGGAGGAAGACTTGTTCTCAAACCCCCTCACCAATCAAGTTTTTTGTTAGGATTATTCAGGATTTCATATTTACAACCACACATTTTAGAAAAAGTACGGCTGGGAACACGATCCTCCACGCCAGAAGCGCTCACCCTAAATCCCTCGTCAATAGTATATCTTACAGTCAATATCTCAGACTCAAAAGAAATTGTACAAATAAGTCAAATTTCAAGAAAGAAGCTAGTCCAAGAGAGACTACTTGAAAGCTCCTCCAAGAGGGACTACTTGAAAGAGGTTACTCCAAGAAACGTCTTCGCAAAGCATTTACCAAAGCAAACAATAAAAGTAGAGAAGAACTCATTGTTAAAACAGCTAATGAAAATTAAGGACACTATCACCCCTGTAAGATTAATCACTAGATACAATGACGATCATGACTTTATATATATTATTCTAAGCCACAATTGGCATATCCTAACCTAAGACCCCAGGATTAGTAAATTCATTGGGAAGAAACCTCAAATTACTTTCAGAAAATCACGATCACTAAAAGACCACTTGGTATCAAGTCACTTTCAGGGAAACAAGAATCCCTTAGGTCCGTGGGATGTGGTTGCTGTAATCAGTGTCAATGGATCAAGGAAGCTCTCATGATTACATTACCCAATGGTATAAACTATAGACCAAATGCTCACATCAATTGCAAAACGGAAGGTGTCATATACATGATTCTATGTGTATGTGGCTCCTTTTATATCGGAAAAAGGACAATTCAAACAAAGAATTTATGAACATATATATTCTATAGAAATTGGGAAAATTATAACACCCATATGCCACCATGTGAGCACGAAGCATAAGTATGACCCCAAGGTCTTTCAATTTTATGGGTTAGAACACTTATCCCCAAACCAACGAGGGGGGTGACCTCGACAAACGTTTGCTACAAACTGAAACTAAATGGATTGTGAATTTAAGAGCAACATCACCACCGGGTTTAAACGACACGTTGAGTTTCATATCATTCTTATAAGCAATTATACCCACATACAAGCTCAAATGCGAAAACAGATTTTTAAAGCACAGTAAGCTGTTTAGAACACTAGCATAGTAGCACATAAGACACATACTTAAATATCCCCCCCACTTCCCTCTTTCCCTCCTTCCCCTTTTGCTATGTACTTAGATGTATATTTTCTTGAAAACTCATTGTATGATGGGAAACATTATGTAGATACTATGTATGCATACATGTTGTATATACATTATATAGGTCCTATAAGGTCCTTATCACACATACAAAAGCTCTCTCCATATATAATAAACAGCATCAATTCATTTTCTTTTTGAATCCCCCTGTTGCTTCAATGGGACTTGCAGGGGACAGGAGGCCGCTTTACAGAGATCTGATGGCTCACAGGCATTCCTATGCCAGGGCCGCCTCCTCTCCCCCGTATGAAGCGCCCCTAATGGGTGGATCATAAGCTCGTGGCCAGAGAAGATGACAGCTGCCTGTCGGCTCTCTCTGTTTCCGAGCAGATGCCCCACTGGCGTCAGGGGAAATCAACATCAGAGGTGGGAGCGGTTGCAGGCGTGTGCCCGCAGGGATGCACCTGCACTCCACAAACACATGATAGGAAGATACACAGCCCGCTCAGCTGCATCCATCCTGCCCAGGAGACAGCTGCACTATCTCTTTGAACTACGGAAAGCCATCAGCTCATGCTGAGATTATGCTTCTATAGATGTCACAGAGACTCATGCTTTTTTCAAGTTCCTTACGCTCCACATGGCATTTTATTCCCTCAAACAGACAGTGTAATGTTCATGTGAAAGCCCTTAATATTCTATGGTCACAGGATTACTCCATTCTTATTACTATTTGGACCAGAGGTGTCGGCATGTACTGACACGGCTCATCAGATGAAAACCTTTATTACATAGATTTTCCCTATATATACCATAGTATGATACTTGGTTACAACATACCTTATATGTTTTGACGTTTGACTGTTAAATATGGGTTTAGTACCCCTTTGATATTGACATGAAGGATAAAAATACATTTCTGAGAGAGTAATTTTTGATACTTGATAATATTTACTGTTGAATATAATTATGAACTATGAATTTAATGCACTCCTTGTAATGCACTCTACATGTAAATAGTATGTTGATTATCTTTTATATGTATATTGATTCTTGGAATATATGTGTTTAGCCCGTTACACCCCTACAATTATCTATCCCTCAGGAAGCCCTTCATGGCAAAACGCGTTGGCTATCGTATGACAATATGCGGTTATCCTTACTTTGCCTTATATGAATATTGAGTCAATGTATGTATATGTAAAATATTCCTGAACCCTGTGAGTATTGTAACAGGCATTTTTGTACAAATGTTAAATCTGTACTTGTATTGTGTATGAATATGTTTTCTACAAATATACAAACAATTTCATTAAGCATTTCTGTGAGCCGCAAACCTCTTTTCTTTAACCTTATCTTCTTCTTTATTGTATAACCTACTGGTTGGCGAAGCCACCTGCTCTGTCCAGGCCTTGGAGGTAAATGCGTCCCTGCAGTTTTAGCAGCTGATTTACTTGCACCTGCTCATTCAGTCCCCACCCTGCCTGCCTGTTAGCCTTACGTTATAAGTTGTATTCAGACTGACACTCCCTGTCTTTGCAATAGGTGTTTTTACCTGAGGCTCCAGTTCGTGTCTGTTTCTAAGTGCTGATTCCCTGGTTCTGACCTGGTCCTGCTCTGGTTTTCAAGATTGCCTATCAATTTGGTACTACGCCTTGGCTCCATCTGCAGTCAGCTGCCGTCTGCACGGGTATGTCTGAGGGCTGCAACGTGTGCGCCGCTTGCAGCAAAGTCCATCACTCCTTGCAGGGTGCTCTGGTGAACACTGGGCAGTTTTATAGACTCTGTGCCTCAGCTCATTCCTCCGTCAAAGGTGCAGATTGCACCACTTCCCCATACTTGTGGGAAATCCATGACAATAGCAAGCTTGTAAGCACCTTGTTTAAGGTGAGGGTTCTACAAAATAGTAAAACATTTCCACGTACTATTGTAAAAAATTATTTTACATATGTGCTAACTCATTGATCTGTTGCCCTATTTTTCGCATTTCAGGGTCTACTTCATCAGATCGGGATGGTAATAACAATCAAAAAGTGGTAACAAAAATCTGAATTTGGAATTAGCCAGAAATATGTTATCATCATAGTAAATCACAAAACAAGTACACATGTATAATTTCCACACGTGTTCCTTAAGGCTTTCAAAATTCAGACGAAAAGTCGGTTTCAAAAAAGCCAGTGAAGAATAACACAGATGCCCCATCCCTCTCACAGAGGGAGAGATTCTGAATATAGAAGGGAAAGACCTCATAGAACATAAACAAAGTGAACCGGGTAAAGTTGGAAAGAGTCATAAGAGTTCCTCCCTAAGTAAATCAATCCATTTGTCACTTTGCCCATATCAGATTATTTTCACTCGTTAGTGGTGTTTACATTGTAAGTCAGGTTGAAAAAAGACCATCAAGTTCAACCACTGGGGAAATAAACATCCCAGATATAAAACTTCATGGACATAGTTGATCCAGAGGAAGGCAAAAAAACCCTTGTACAATTTGTTCCAACAGGGAAAAAATTCCTTCCTGATTCCATGAGGTGTTGCCTGGATCAACTATTCAAGGTAGTGCAAATGCTTGCTACAAAGTGTTTCGGTATATGACATTGACCTACAAAGGACCTAAAGGACAAAGGTAAATCTAAAGGAAGGATTTTAGGGAACAAAAACTGCAATATGGATTATTATTTAATTGTTTATTGATGGAGATATTTATTCTCTTATTAAGGTAATTTTAACTGTAACTTTATGTTTCATTTAAAACATGGCTACCTGTAATACAATACAATTTGTTGTATAATTGTGCATATTCGTATCTTATGTAATAAATATCCAAACCTATTTTTCTTTTAGCATTTATTTAATCAACAGAACAAAATGGCATCCCTAGATGAAGCAGACTTTGCCAAGGTTTGAATACTTTCTAATATATATCAATCTTGAAAGACCAGTTTGAGCATCGTGTGTTTGACACAAAATGTATCAGCCACTTATAAACAATCTGACTTCATGGTGTGAATGTCAACTTGAGTTTCTTTATGTCATCTAGCCACTGCATAGTGCCTTTGTGCTGCTACTCTGACTGTGAGCTTTGATGCACTAGAAACAACACTGTTAAACTGGGGTCATCAGTTAGAAGAAAACAATTTCCTTCACACAGAGAAGTAGACTTACCACTGTGCTTTTGACACAAAGAGATTGGTTAAAAAAGGGATTTGGAGAAAATATACGCACATACACCATTCTGCATAATAATGACTGCAGTGGAACAAGTGCCTTCCAAGACTGACCAAAATAGAAAAAAACAAACTAAATAAATGACATTTTTTTAATGGTGTCATATACCTGGCCTGACAGAATGACAGCTTCATGTTGCTGCATATTTACACTTTAATATGCAATTGCCTTGATTTACCTACCTTTTTAAATAAAACACTTCCAGAGAAGTGTTCAACTGCACTATTTCCCGGCAGTCGGGGTTAGGAATTCCAGTGATTTAAGCCCATATTTTATTTCAGCTATAAAGAGAGATTTAAGAAGCAGTCTCTGTTTTGTAATTTAAAAACTTTGAAGCACGGACCAGTTTTCTGAGCTCCAAGACAGATGTGGCAACTGCAAGTGACAGCGAACAGAAAAAGCATAAAAAAGGAAAGCCTAAACAACTTTATAAATATTACATCTGTTTTGCAAAAACAATTAAGGTCACATATTTCAACTGTCAGTGATTTGCTGTAAAGACTGGTTTAAAGTACAGAATGCACCATTGAGAAGACAGTTTGAAATGAATGTTAAACAATGACATTAATTCATGTTGATTGTTTGTATTGTGGTGTGCAGCCTTAACAGCCCCTAGTATAATGTGCCTGCAGTTTATATTGTTTGAAACAGTTGTATATATTCTTTAGTTTCAGTGAATTAATGCATCAACTTTGTCATAACCTCTTTCATTTTGCATATGTTTTATTAGCCTTTTAAGCACATTGCAGGATTCTGTTTTGGCATATTATTAGCTTTTCCTCTAGGCTTATTTATTATCAAACTCTTGACAGATACAAAAACATCATTTCATCCAGTTATCCATTCATTAAAAAAACATTAAACATATTGTCGCATAAAATAGTCATACAGTAAGTACCTGATCTGTCTTGGTAATCAGCCTGCTGTAATACTGTGAAAAGTAGAATTTAGAATGGAGAATGGAGGTCAGCCCTTTGAGTCAATTAGATATTACTGCTTTGCTATTTTAGCCTCCCTTCCAAAATATGCTAGAAAGAGATGTGGAGAGGAAAATAAAATGACTAAAATGGTTCACTTTGCCTTGATTGCTAATCAATAGGGATGAGCGAGAATACCTCTGGCATTCTTGCGAAAATTTCCTCGAATTTCTGATGGGTCCGCAAAATTTTGGCAAACCAATTCTGCAAAACCATCGGAAGATCAAGGAAATCATTACGATCCCCAGGCACTAGAAGTTAATTAACCTCTAGTGCCCGAGGATCTCAGTGAAACTGCAGATGAACTTTCAATGGAGTTTCTCCATTGATAGTTCATCTGCAGTTCAGTTCCCACAGTAACCGGGCTGACCTCTAGTGCCCAGAGATTGAAGTATATTCTCAGGGCTGCAATCGTTCATGCAGCCCTAGGAATCCTCCTGTTTGTGATCCCCGGCACTAGAGGTTAATTAACCTCTAGTGCCCCGGGATCGCAGTGGATTCTCAGGGCTGCAATCATTCATGCAGCCCTGGGACTCCTCCTGTTTGCGATCCCCGGCATTGGAGGTTAATTAACCTCTAGTGCCCCAGGATCACAGTGGATTCTCAGGGCTGCAATCGTTCATGCAACCATGGGAATCCTCCCATTTGTGATCCCTGGGCACTAGGGCTAATTAACCTCTAATGCCCCGGGATCGCAGTGGATTCTCAGGGCTGCAATCGTTCATGCAGCCCTGGGAATCCTGCTTGTGCTTCCTGGCACTAGAGGTTAAATGGAGACAAGTCTCCCTATACAAAACCTCTAGTGCTTTCTGATTGGCTGAGGAAAGCTTTCCTCAGCCAATCAGAGAGCACTAGAGGTTTTTAATGGGAAGACTTGTCCCCATTTACCTCTAATGCTGGGGATCGCACACTGAGCTGATCAATGAATGCAGCCAAATTCGCCGTGAGATCGAGTTTTAAAAACTCGCTTGGTCATGCCTACTAATCAACAGGTGAACACAATGGTTTTAATGTGGTGGAAAAATTAGGGCATCAGCCTGGCTGTGGACACTATCAGGGGAGTCTATATCATAATAATGTCTGAATGGTCACTTGCCCTTAGTATTTAGTGCATTATTGTTCACCACCAGTAGATGGTGCTGTGTCCTCATAAAAAACATCCCTCTTGTCCCTGATGGCACGAGTTTGCTGCACATTTTACATGAGGACACAGCAGCAAATACTGGTATAACCGAAGTATAAACCTACATGCTTTTAATATGATATTTTGAGAATTAAATATTTTTGTTTACATTTGTATGTATTTATCAGTTTGCCTGGGGGATCTGTTTTAACAATGCCATTCCAAGATGATATACATTAATGTAAAGCGTCTAAGAGTGGACTTCTCATTAATCTGTCTCTACCAAAAACTGATTTCTGATTGGTTACTATTGGTTACTGCACAATATTGTTTAATGAAACAGAATGTAAATAGCAGTAATAATTTGGAACGTAATACGCAGATGTGTGTTAATAATGATTGGCATTATGAAATGAAATGTTCACCTCTAATTAAGATCTGCTACCATTTTCCAACATCAAAAGTTCCAGCTGGCTTTACATACATGAGAGCATCTATAAAATATAAAGGGTCTACCGACTAAAAAAATTGTAATAATTCACCACTGCTCTTTCCTTCATCACAGCTGACACTAAAATACCAGGTGTTATTTATTGTTAGGTTCCAGAGGAAATAGAAGCGTCACCTCCTCCATCATATAACAGTACTCATTGCTCTGGCTGATTGGCCACTAATCCCAACACCACTATATGCTACCCTGACTACACTGTCTATATTGGCCAAGTTAAACTAGAGGCAACAGCATTGGAGGATCACTA
Organism: Pyxicephalus adspersus; assembly: GCF_032062135.1. Taxonomy (NCBI): domain Eukaryota; kingdom Metazoa; phylum Chordata; class Amphibia; order Anura; family Pyxicephalidae; genus Pyxicephalus; species Pyxicephalus adspersus. Next base: position 135,074,722 of record NC_092858.1, read on the forward strand.
GAGAAGTGAGTGTAAGGGGTTCCAGGATGTGATGGCCTTTTCATTGACTATGTCACTTTGCACTAAATGGGTGTGACAACATCCTTAACATGTATGCAGTGACACAATGCGCTTCTCTCCTCTTTAGTGTTTCCTATTTCACTAATATAAAGCATCTAAGGGCCAAATCACACTTTTGTGGTGTGGTAGTAGGCAGTAAAAGACATGTTCTCACTGTGTATTACTACAACAAACAGCAGTGTGTGTACAGTGGTACATTGAAGAGTCATTCATTTTCACACCTGTGTATCAGTGCAGTAATACTTTGATACCCTAGAGAGTATTAAACTTGTACCGCAACAAACACAATAAAAATACCTTGTTGTTGTACACTGCATTTAAAAAAAATGAATGTAAGTTGAAGTGTGTAGTAATTCACCACAACGCAGTGCAAAAGTGTGAATGTAACCTGAAATTTTTCCTAAGCTAATATGAAAGGTCATATGTAATGGGTCTATTTTAATAGGTGTGGAATGTATACGGGTTGTCTGATCCCATCCACATAGCTTTTACAGAAGCTGCCTGTTAGCCACTTATTGCATAATTTCACATAAGAACAAAGTGTTGGCCACCACTTGGATGTAGGTTATGGTCGCTATAGCCACCTTGTTCTTACAGCCCTAGAAAACTCAATGTAAAAGTTACTGAGCTGGCCCATTGCAAGCAGTTCTGCTCTGCTGCAACTTATACATCACTTGCAGTAAATGGGTAAAGTGTTTGTCTAGCTTAAGCTTTTTTCCTTTTGATTAGATTGGGGAAGGATTTCAATTTTACAGCTGTCTGCGTTCTACTAAGATTTTTCATCTCCATTTGCCCTGACAACCATTATAGTCGGAGTAAAAAATTTATAGTAAATGTTATATAGTTGGTACTGTAACAGAAGATTAGGGAATATTAAATGTTCTGGTAAAAAATGTGTCATAGGAAATGTCCTTTTAGTTTTGGAGACCTTTCCTTTCATTTTAAGGAAATGATGGGAAATCCCCTCAAAAGGATACCAAAAGGATGTAAGAAAACCAATGGAGCTTTTACCTATTTCCCAATCTTTTTAAAGAAAAAACAAAAAAATAGCCAGAGATATACTTTAAAATTGGTCAGTTAACTTGACTATGTAGAGTATATATATATATATATATATATATATTTATTTATTTATTTACTTATTTATATATATATATATATATATTGAAACAGTGTTCTTATAGAAATCATACGAAAATGTATGACAGTAGTAACATAATTTTAACAAAATGAAAACGTGAAAAAGGAATGATTAAAGCAGAAAGATTTACTTCTAGAATCTGAAAAGTAACAAATTACACTATGCTTAATTTGTCATGAAGACAAAGCTTCAAATTTAACATTTAATACAATCAGTGTTAGAAATGTTGAAGTTAAATTTCAAGAAATATATCAATATTACCTTGTATTTATAATTCATATACACTATGATCTGATATGTATGAAATTTAATTTTTAAAGAGCATTTCCTTTTAACTTCCTCAGCATGTCTGCCCTTCAAATACATTTTTTTAGTAATTGTAATTTTTAACAATTTGTCAGTGAGGGGAAATGTTTCTAGAATTCCAATGTCAGCACTACTAAAATAATTTTATTGAGTTGTGTTTAAATTAATAAGAACTAAGCTGACATTCTTTAAATAAATGCAGATAAACATAATTATAAATATCTGCTGTTGTAAGTTTTTGGTTTATAATGCAGAATTAGTTTATAAAAAATATGGAGAACATGATAAATTTTCCACATCCATTTATTTGTTCTCCACTTTTAGAAACATTTTAACCACATTAATAACACAATAGATTTTTTCTCTTTGGGGAACAAGTGGAAAATATCTCCATACATCTCAAGTGGTTTTCAGAAACTCCAATCATTTCAAAAGGATGTTTGAGTTTTTTTTTTCAAAACTAACCTCCTTTTTTGTATGTAGGCAAAGTAAACACTATTGCATAGTAGTTATTTCGGTATCCTTAATGATTTTTCCAATTGAATACTCTTTTTACTACCTGATACAACGCAAACACAAAGTTCTCTGCATGCTGGTAGCTCAAGGAAAGCATCCATATAAAAGTGAGGGATTTTGTATCTGTATTCTGTATTATCACTGAAAAATAATTCAACCATGCTCCAAACCCACCCTATATTATCTTTTTACATGTCCAAATTTACAGGTCACTGAAGGCAAAATGTATGAAATGATAATGGCCTTCCCTTTAGTAAAGGGTGCCCCAGCAAGATTTTTTTTGCAACAATACATTCTTCCTCTTAACCCTTTAAATTTTATCATTAAAAGAGCTATCAAAGCCTGGCTGTAGTGACAGCTGGGAATAAGGCTTTGAAGGGCACCTTACTTCATCTTCCAAATGGTATAGATTTGTCGGCATTACTACATCATCCAAGTGCTCTCACCCAAAACGCGTTGGCAGGATGTTAAGAATCCGGTGTGTGTACACAATGACAGAGGAGCAGAGAACTCCCCTGTCATCACTAAATTTCGTGAGGGTGCATACACTCTGACAGTGCTGACACAACAACCTCTGATTCATGTTTGCTTACTTTTAAAAACATGTACCAGTAACAAAATGATCTGATCCAATAACCTGTTTCATATCTTAGCAGCTCCTGCAGTATGATGTGTACAATGTGGACTCTCTGCTTCCTTTGTTTCTCTTAACAACTTTTATATAGTAAATTCCTATTTAGACGACAAGACAAACCTGTTAAATTTAATTGTATTTATTTATTTATTATTATTTATTTATTTAATTATTTATTATTTAATTTAATTATTATTATTATTATTATTTAATTATTATTTATTATTTATTTAATTCTGTTAAATTTGCCTCCCCTCTACCTTTTATTAGCATTTGTGAAAGCAGAAAATATTAACTATTGGTTGGTGTGCATACATACTTCATAGTTTCATTGGTGAAACAAGATTGCTTTAAATTTTGGTTATACTTTTAAAGGCTTCAGCAACCACTTTTAGAAGGAATTTTCTTCCTATGATGATCTCTGTCTGTATTGTCTAGATACAATGTATAACAAACTTTTCCAATGCCTACACTTCTCCATGTAAATTAATGCCTCAAATTGTTATCATGGTATCCAGCAGCTTGGCAAAAAGACCCGCATGATCTTTGTCTGTGTAGTGAGATAGACAGGTACAGCAAATGACGGTAAAGGACTGGGGTGAAACTAGGCATGCAGACTTTTACTCATACTTCAAGCATCACTAATTTGATTATGTTAATGTGTAATCTGAATTACTGGCAGTTAGTGGCTTGTCTGCTGAAGAAAAAATTAGGCATCAGGCCTGACCACAGTAAAGAAGAGAATTTTGCAATTGAGCTTGGTCTTGCATCTACATACCATGTGCCTAGATTTCAATTTCACACCTTTTAAATTATCACCATACAATGGAAGTATTTATTATAAGTGTTACATGTCCTTTAGATGATCACAGGAGCCCTGAAACCCAAAAGATCCAATATGAAAATTTAGACTAGTGTAGTGATCAGGGCTGATTCCAATTTTTAGTTTTAGTGTGCTCTCTCAATTAGCACTAGAGGTTTTGAATGGGGTGACGTCCCCATTTAACCTCTTGTTGCGGGGAACAAAGTATGTAAATAGTTGTGCCAGTTCTTTTTTTTTCTTTGGTGACAATTCAAAACGTGTACCAAGCATCATGGCATTGAAATGGTTTATACTGACTTTAAGAAGTTATACAGCCTCTTACTCACTTCTTTGTGTGGCAGTAGTAATGCCAATTTGTTCAACATTCCATGGTATATATTTATATATCTAATATATATATAGCTAAAAAATACCAGTGTAGGTACTATATAAATACAATATATTCATTTTTTCATGTAAACTGACTGACATCATACTGAAATGGTTTTCTTTAGTTCATATTAACATTTAGAAGAGTCTGTCCCTTATAGTTGTATATTCTTTTGTTCCTATAGCAATAATCTCAAATGTTCTTGCTAACATTTTTTCACAATAACTGTTTTACTAGTTACCAGGATGAATAGAGAACTTCTGTTTCTGAAAATGTGCTGCAACTAAAGAAACAAGTTTTAATTATATTCTTTTTGTACATCCTTAAATAACTGTTTCTAATAAAAGGGTTAGGTAGAATCAACCGTTTCTTGCATTGTTGAATTGCACTTAGTTACAGTATTAAATGTAACCCATACGAGATGACTACATGTCACAATTTGGATGCAGTGTGTAAAAAGTTAAGTGCACCTTTAACACATCCATAGAAAATAAGGGGGTAAGTATCAGCATGTTAAATGCATTGGATTACTTGATCATGAGCAAGTGTGAGCACCTCTATAAAAAAAAAAACAGAAGTTTTGGCAGTTTTCCTGTCTGGAGCATTCAGGTGTGTAACACAATGCCAAGTGGAAAATACATCAGCAGAGGATATTGAGGAGATCAATATCAGAGGGGATATTGTTACTGCCCAATAATCTGGGAATAATTATAACCCCATTTACAAATACTTTGAAGTCCATTATATAAATATTTACAAGTGGAAAACATAGGAGACATTGTCAATCTTTCCATGAGTAGATGTCTTAGCAAATCCACCCCAAGGTCAGATTGTGCTATTGTCAAGGTCCCTCCCGTGACTGAGGTTAGAAGATCTGAGAGACTGGCTGCACGTGAGGTTATCTTACAGTCTCTTTGCTTTCACTTGTTTCAGTGTTGTTGTTGGTAATGACCGCACCTCTGGTCTCAGCTGCAGCTTGTTATCATTACTATTCCTCTATTTAGCCTGGCCTTACACCAGGTCAAGCGGTTAATATTCTCTGCTTGGAGGCGGAAGAGCCTGTGTGTGGTCCTCTCCTGAGTTCCTGCTTATCCATTTTTTATTGAAGATAAGTTTACTTCTCTTTGTATTTTGTTGTTACCCTTCTTGCAAATTATATTTTAAACTACGTCCACACTCTTCTGGGGACGAGAGTCAAAGTGTGGGTATAATCATTTCTTTGCTTAAAGGTGACGCTCAGTCTTGGGCTTTTTGGCATTTGCCGACCGGATCTCAGTCCCTCCGGTCGGTAGACAAATTTTTCAGAGCTCTCGGCCTTATCTATGATGACCCAGATCGGATCTCCCTGGCCGAGACCAAGTTACGTGGCTTACGGCAGGGAGAGCGTTCTGCGGAGACCTATTGCTCTGAATTTAAGAGATGGGATACAGAATGGAACGATCCAGCTCTCCGTAGTCAATTCTGTCAAGGGTTATCCGAGAATCTGAAGGACACGTTGGCGTTTCACGAACACCCTGAGTCATTAGAAGCGGCTATGTCCCTTGCTATAGACGCCTGAGGGAGAGATCTAAGGTTCCTCAATCTCAGGACGTTCTATCATATAAGATGTCAGCCTCCTCTGACACTTTGGGTGGAGAGGGGCTTGAGTACATGTCTCGTGACGAACCTATGCAGTTGGGGGGAGCTACCCCTGGATCTGGGGATAAGAACTTTAGGCTTAAGAAGGGACTCTGCTTTTTCTGTGGAAAACAGGGACATTTATGTTCAACACCAAGGTGAAAACAAAAGAAAAAAAATGTGTTTAACTCTCATTTCCCTGTTGGTGGTCTGGATGGGGAAACAGAGAATTTACTTTTGTCATTTACCGGTAGTACCCGATTTCTCCTGTCTGCAGAGGTGATGCTAGACTCCAAAACGGTGGGAATTGAAGTGTTTAATGACACTGGGGCAGGGGTTAACTTAGTTGATGGTGAGTTCGTCCGTATGCATGGGTTGACAACAAGTACATTATACAAAAATATCTTGGTGTTTGCAATTGATTCTGCTCCACTCACACAGAAATGTTTGTCACAAATGGTGCAGGACATCCTTTTAAAAGTAGGTGATTTTCATCAAGAATCCATCTCGTATTTTGTGCTGGAGGGTCTGCCTGCTCCGTTGATACTAGGTTTACCATGGTTAAGTAAACATAATCCTACCATTGATTGGCAAACGAGACAGATCCTTGAGTGGAGTGATTATTGCATGGACAACTGTCTTAACACATCGCTTTCTGTGGCAACCACTAAGGTTTTACCGTTGTTTATTTCTGATTTTTCTGAGGTATTCTCGGAAGGTGGAATCCCGGAGTTACCTCCACATCGGGAGTATGATTGCCCCATCAACCCTATTCCTGGAGCTAGGTTGCCTAAGTCTCGGTTGTATAGTCTTTCCGAACCCGAAAGGGCGGCCATGCGGGAATATATCACCTAGAGTTTGGTCATATCAGACCAACCAAATCTCCAGTAGCTGCAGGGTTTTTCTTTGTTAAGAAGAAGGATGGAACTCTTAGGCAATGTTTGGACTTCCGTGAGCTAAAGCCTATTCTGTTTAAGGAGCTCTGCATTAATTCTAACTTGGTAAGCTCAAAGACAAAGAGGGGACTACAGCTTTTTACAGTACTGATAGCTGTATGTAAACTCTAATACAGATAGATTCACCTAATAGTATACTTACAAGGTGAATCATTTTACATGCACACAATTACACAGATCTGTATCTGCTCAGCACTGTGCAGATAACACTAACAAAGGGGGCAGACATAACTCCAAACCAGAAGTAATAGGAACACAGAAGACATGGACACCAATAATCCCCTAAAGGAATATGGCACACTTGCCTGTTAGTTTCTTCCTCTTGTCTGGGAGATCCCATAAAGTCCTCCAGCAGCCAGCACTTCTGTATAGGTGGCCATGTGCTCCATTCTGACAGTACTTCCTGGAGTCACCCTTATATATCACTCATAGTCCTCCAGTCTGGGGTTTCTCACCCAACTAGCAGAGACAGGAAATGCTATGTGAACTCCATAACAGGTAATTACCATACATGCATAGTGTACAATAGAAACAAACAATCCTGGAGAGGGACATCTACTGGCCTTTTACCATAATGCTCCAGAATAATAATAGTGCTTTGGTAAACTGTAAAACAGCTTAGTAGACCTTTCTGTTATTAACAGGGGGCTACACCTGATACACATCTGTCGCTCTCATATGGTTTTCAAATATAAACAGAACTGAAAGCTGTGGCTATACCTCTCAACTGTAAGTCATTTCGAGAGACTCTCCTTTTTTTTGTTGATAATAAATCACTCTGCCTCTGTTTTTCTCAGTTGTCCCTCTTTTGGTCTTTGTCTAAAAATAATTTATTTATTAACTTTCAAAGATGTTTTACATCTTTGTTTTACATATAGGTTTTTGCATGATACTCCCTATTGTTTTCATTAATGGAGCTATGTCCTTGTCAACATACTTTATGTTATAACGCATCCCTCTTTTCCAACTTAGGAAGTTACTAAAAACAAAATTCAGTAGAAAATCCAAACAATTGTGCTAGCTATAATTAAAACTTTCAAATATTGCCTAAAACTTATAAACATACAAACTTTCTCTTTTTGAGTACAACAGGGATATTGGATAAGAACTTTAGGCTTAAGAAGGGACTCTGCTTTTTCTGTGGAAAACAGGGACATTTATGTTCAACACCAAGGTGAAAACAAAAGAAAAAAAAATGTGTTTAACTCTCATTTCCCTGTTGGTGGTCTGGATGGGGAAACAGAGAATTTACTTTTGTCATTTACCGGTAGTACCCGATTTCTCCTGTCTGCCGAGGTGATGCTAGACTCCAAAACGGTGGGAATTGAAGTGTTTAGTGACACTGGGGCAGGGGTTAACTTAGTTGATGGTGAGTTCGTCCGTATGCATGGGTTGACAACAAGTACATTATACAAAAATATCTTGGTGTTTGCAATTGATTCTGCTCCACTCACACAGAAATGTTTGTCACAAATGGTGCAGGACATCCTTTTAAAAGTAGGTGATTTTCATCAAGAATCCATCTCGTATTTTGTGCTCGAGGGTCTGCCTGCTCCGTTGATACTAGGTTTACCATGGTTAAGTAAACATAATCCTACCATTGATTGGCAAACGAGACAGATCCTTGAGTGGAGTGATTATTGCATGGACAACTGTCTTAACACATCGCTTTCTGTGGCAACCACTAAGGTTTTACCGTTGTTTATTTCTGATTTTTCTGAGGTATTCTCGGAAGGTGGAATCCCGGAGTTACCTCCACATCGGGAGTATGATTGCCCCATCAACCCTATTCCTGGAGCTAGGTTGCCTAAGTCTCGGTTGTATAGTCTTTCCGAACCCGAAAGGGCGGCCATGCGGGAATATATCACCTAGAGTTTGGTCATATCAGACCAACCAAATCTCCAGTAGCTGCAGGGTTTTTCTTTGTTAAGAAGAAGGATGGAACTCTTAGGCAATGTTTGGACTTCCGTGAGCTAAAGCCTATTCTGTTTAAGGAGCTCTGCATTAATTCTAACTTGGTAAGCTCAAAGACAAAGAGGGGCCTACAGCTTTTTACAGTACTGATAGCTGTATGTAAACTCTAATACAGATAGATTCACCTAATAGTATACTTACAAGGTGAATCATTTTACATGCACACAATTACACAGATCTGTATCTGCTCAGCACTGTGCAGATAACACTAACAAAGGGGGCAGACATAACTCCAAACCAGAAGTAATAGGAACACAGAAGACATGGACACCAATAATCCCCTAAAGGAATATGGCACACTTGCCTGTTAGTTTCTTCCTCTTGTCTGGGAGATCCCATAAAGTCCTCCAGCAGCCAGCACTTCTGTATAGGTGGCCATGTGCTCCATTCTGACAGTACTTCCTGGAGTCACCCTTATATATCACTCATAGTCCTCCAGTCTGGGGTTTCTCACCCAACTAGCAGAGACAGGAAATGCTATGTGAACTCCATAACAGGTAATTACCATACATGCATAGTGTACAATAGAAACAAACAATCCTGGAGAGGGACATCTACTGGCCTTTTACCATATTGCTCCAGAATAATAATAGTGCTTTGGTAAACTGTAAAACAGCTTAGTAGACCTTTCTGTTATTAACAGGGGGCTACACCTGATACACATCTGTCGCTCTCATATGGTTTTCAAATATAAACAGAACTGAAAGCTGTGGCTATACCTCTCAACTGTAAGTCATTTCGAGAGACTCTCCTTTTTTTTATTGATAATAAATCACTCTGCCTCTGTTTTTCTCAGTTGTCCCTCTTTTGGTCTTTGTCTAAAAATAATTTATTTATTAACTTTCAAAGATGTTTTACATCTTTGTTTTACATATAGGTTTTTGCATGATACTCCCTATTGTTTTCATTAATGGAGCTATGTCCTTGTCAACATACTTTATGTTATAACGCATCCCTCTTTTCCAACTTAGGAAGTTACTAAAAACAAAATTCAGTAGAAAATCCAAACAATTGTGCTAGCTATAATTAAAACTTTCAAATATTGCCTAAAACTTATAAACATACAAACTTTCTCTTTTTGAGTACAACAGGGATATTGCCGAACATAGATTTAACCTTTTGAAAATATGCAGTTAAGAAAAAAATAGGCATATGCAAAAATGTGCATAATAGAATAGAAGTTTACTTATCATGCCAACATAATTCCCATCATATTTTGTGTACAGAAATAAATCTAATTAATCAGCATTTTCTTTCACTGTTCTAACCTGAATTCTGATTGCTTTAAGTTACACTACACATATCTATATTTATATATAAAAAATAGCCGTTTTAGGCAATTTTATAATGTTTCAAGAATCACTTTTTAATGCTAACGTGTGAAGTGTTAGCTACTTAACTGCTATACAGCTGTTGAGAATCTTGAAAAATAATATAGCAACTTCTCAGGATCTATACTTAGAACAGCATTGTTAAACTTCAAGAAAACGCTGTCAGACATCACGTCAGCAAAATCTTTCACAGAAAAGACAGGTGTGTGGAGACAGATAACTCTTCTGCCACATGAAAAATGTGACATTATCCTTGCCAATTTAATAATGTCTGCAACAACCAAAGAAATGTTGAACATAACTTCCACTAGCTCCCTTTCCCATTTTGGAAAAATAAAGAAATCTGCTTCATGAGACTAATTAAGCTAATTTTAACAAGTAGGAATATTTTACTAAAATAAAAATGCAATAATGCTAAAATTGGGTGTATCTGAAAATGTTTATGAAAATAAATTTAAAGTAAAGTCTTTGAGAAGTAATTAAATAATAACTGTATGTTCATTGTAACTACAGTTATTCTTTGCCTACCACCTGTGTGTAAGAAATGTAAATGGCTCTTCCTACATCAGATGTGTCATAGCTGGATATGATTATGTGCCTTCTTACTTCTTTGCCATGAGTTGCAGCACACTGCAATGCAAATACCTAAATAGGCTTTTTGGGCTTCCTAAAATATCAAAAATTGGACCCAGTCTATTTTTGCACAATGCACAATAGTGCTTTGACATATTCAACAACTCAAGTGCATTGGAAAGATACACTGGGGTACCATTGGTAATGAATGACACTGCATTTCACCAATGTCATTTACATTAATTTCATATATTAATTAAAATCAAATATTGTTTAGTTTTAGAATATTCAGTGAGCAGAATTAGAATATAAGTATTCAGCTAAGCCTTCTAGAGTTACCTAACCAATTTTAGGTTGTTGGCGTTGCTGCGCATAACACATCATCATTGGTTTGAATGGAAAGACTCTTTTAGAGCCCAGCTGCCCTACTTTTAAAGCACCCATATTTATATTTATAATTTTTTGGTGGGTCATGTGGTGCCCCTGGTCCTCTGCCTTCCCCTCTGTTACAAGCAGTGGATGGGTCCTAAATACTACAGAGAGAAGATCCACATAATTATGTGAGAGCAGCCTCATGTGTCCCCTGGTTTAGAATTTATAAGGGAAAATGCTATGGAAATATATTTTTTTACAAAACTTGAGATGGATTTAAAGAAATTAGCATACCATTTTCTATTAAAAGCAAGTTCCATAAATGCATTATATACCAGCCTCTCACATAAACCACAAATGTATTGTTCCCTCCATGCTCTTCTCCCTACTTCATCCCCTTTCAATCATATTTTCCTAAATGGTCAACCTGACTTATATAAATGTCCTATATTGGATGTAAGATTGTGTATGTGTAGATTTTACAATGGTATACATATGTAATCAAATCTGCTGTGTTAGATTACGTTGTTTCATATTCAGTTATGTGAACATGAAATATTCATATGACTGAATGTATGCACCCCATGGAAATTGTTGATTGTGTTACCATTGTTGAACAGGTAAACATTGATTCTTCATTTAGACAGTAGTTTTGTCACTTACCACCACTTCAAATTCATGATCTAGAATTAGATGTTCCAGATTACGTCCCAATGATTAGGCCCTCTTAAGGGAATATGATGTAGCATGTATCGTGCCTTATTTGAATCCAGGAAATCTTTGCTTAGATGTATGTGGTGTTATCATGCCAAGGTCAAAACAATTTAATCTGTGTTAGAGGCAGGCCTTTAAAAAAAAAGTCTTTGCTGTCCAAAAAACAAAGAGCAAGCCTGCAGCTTGAAAATATATGTAACAACTTAGCCTTATAGAACCACTAGCTTTGGACCAAGCAATTAAAGAAAACATTTGCTGGCACCAGTAACAGTTGACGTGTTTGGTAGAAATTTTATGCAGATCAGTCACCCAATTGTTGGAGAGGATGTGGTTCCACAGGTCCTCCCCTATATTTATTGTGGAATTATAAATCAATTTGGTAATTTTGGAACCAAATCTTTAAGCCTTAAATTAAGCGAAATTGTTGTTGTCCCTTCTGGACTAGCTGTATACACCATTTGCTTTTAGATCTCAAATTAGAACTATTGTTGCTCTAATTGTTGCAATACATTTAGGATGATTGTTGCTCATATACTTCTTGCAGCTAAACCTAATATTCCTCGATTATGGAGAAATACACAATCACCCTGTTGTTTTACAGTTATAATGACCCCAATATGTTCTTATGAAAAGCAATAGTTTTAATAAATGATTCTATCCCTTTGTTCAAGACTTAGTACAAGTAGTCCCCTGGTTACATACGAGATAGGGGCTGTAGGTTTGTTCTTAACTTGAATTTGTATGTAAGTCGGAACAGGTACATTACTTTAATAAATGCAATTAGGACAGATGTTTGTCTCAACATATTATTAGGCAGCGTGGTGTCAGGTACTGTAAAAAATCCTCACTGTGAGTTATTCACAAACAAAGCAAAAAAATAAAAGAATAAAAACATCATGGAGCCTAGATATTCATTAACTTCTGGAGAAAGCTGTGCTTTGATATGCAAAAAGAAACTGCAGAGTTTGTCTTTGTCCTTAAAGAGTTACAAGAGGCTACAAAATGATCTCACATCCTAAGATCACCCACAACCTCAGCTGTGTTTAGCAAAAGATTTCTTCTGCTAGTCATGCAAACCGCCCCTCCATTCAGCCTCCGTCTTGCACACAAGCCAGCAGGGAAACCCTGTTCGTATCTAGGAGGCGTCCGTGTGTTGGATATCCTTAACCCAGGGACTACCTGTAGTCTGATTGGTTGAAACATCACAATTATATAGGTTGATGATGCTTGTTTTTACTTATAGTTGTTCTGTTTTGTAAACAGATACCTGTAACTTTCACCCTTTAACTTTCTATTACCCCTTTGTTTATTGTTCTTTTTCCCTTTGTTATCATGCCTAACCTATTAATTTATTTATTTTTAACATTTTTTATTTAGGTTTTTAGTTGAGTATAAAACACACATAAATCAGTGCACACACAAAGGATAATACTGGCATATAATCACAAATTGGACAAATAAAATATATAATCTGACAGCAAAACAATAAGGAAACAATACCAAAAACACAAAAAGAAAAACAAAACAGGTAAGGGAGTAAGGAAAAAAGCATGGGTAGACATGAAATGGAGCGGGCTTTTCATTACAAAGTTTCATTACACATATAGAATATATTTTTCTACAGGGTAATAAGAAAAAGAGGAAAAACAAAACCTTCTTTCTCATTGGGTCTGATAATTTACACTTCCAGTATAAGATTGCTTCTAAAGTTGGACAAATTCTAAATTTGTATACAATAAAACCATTTTTTTTTATTACCACCTTGTTTGTTATTTAGGTTCTTTTAGGTGATCACACCTAATTTTTGTTATCATTTAGCAAAAATTTGATCTGTTTTATCATTTGTTCTTCCTTACATGATTCACTGTTTTATATGGTGAAAATTAAACAAAGCATTTCAGGAGACAAAATCCATACAAGTTGCTGAGTTCTGGCAATGTTATGGTTTGTGGTTGCTTTGCTGCTTCTGGGCCGGGGCTCTATGGATGAATTCTGCATCATAAAAATGTTTTTTTATGAAAAAGTGAGGCTGTCTGGCTGAAAGTTGAAGATCAGGAAATGTTTCTTACAATATGATATTGCTTGAAAGCAAACTAGCAATGCCTAGAATTGTTCAAAAAGAACAGAAAAGGGGTTATAGTGAGGCCTAGCCAAATTCAAATACTGTGAGTAGGTTTAAAATGAGCAATTCATGCAATTAAACCCACAAACATCCTGAAACTAAAGGAAATTGGCATATGGGAGTGGTCAAAAGTTCATCTGCCAGTAAGCATTTATAAAAGATATGTACAATAAATAATTTCTGCAATTCCAGCTATAGTACAGTATTACATGTTTTATATTTTAGTTGAATAAATAATTAAAAAAGCAAATGTTTCTTGTGTTGTAGTCAAGTATATCACTTTTGTTTGTAGCCACTGTGTGAAAAAGTAATGTTTGTTTGTTAAAAACAATAACAATATCTATGGGGTCTTGCTCCTTCAGGACTTTGGCAGAGCTAATTATTCCCTTGTTTTCTTTTGAATTTTTTGCATAAGGAGTTTCCAGATTCCAAACAAATATAACTATATTTTTTCCAAAAGTAGTTCCATTTGTTTTATCACTATTGTCAGTATTGTTAGTATTATACTTTTATTTACAAAAGCATCATTAAAATGATCTTTCTGATGCATGTCCTTTAATGATTTTTCTGTTAGTATTTTTTGGTTTCAATAAGTTTTTATTAAAATTTTACAAAGAAAAAAGGTTTACATTCCAACTTTTAAACAATCACATTTCAAGGCAAGGGGTATAAAATGTGAGGTGACCACATTCTCTGAAAACGGGTAATTGATTCAGTAAGTATAGCACACACACAGTTTAACCTGAGCTATAGTAGGGGTGGCGGACCATCAGGCCTTCAATAGCACCATCTTGGCAGCTATGAACAGGTGAGTAAGTAATCGGAACTGGACTGAGGTGCAAACCTCTGGTTTCAAGGTAAAAAAAGCCTCTACTGGGTGTTTAGGGAAAGAGCGGCTGACCAATGTTTACGCAATTTGGTATATGTGTGTCCAGTATTTTAGGGCATTCCCACCAATAATGGTACAGGGTGCCAGGCACACTGCAGGCTGGGAAACAGGTGTTTCTGATGATCGGGTTTTATCTTAGCTAAACAAGCTGGCACCATGTACCAGTGCATCAGCAACTTATAGTTTGCAATATTTCTGAATCGTTGATAATGCAGTGGGCCATCATGACCCATTTTTGGTCCCAGTCTTCCAGCTCCATGGTCACGCCTCAGTTAGTACTTTTTAACAACATTTTTGTTATCAAAATTTAGGTTTAGTCTACACAAATGTTTTCCCCAGCATTTAACCTGAGGCTTTAAAAGCCCACGTTCGAAATTCCTATGCATTCCAATGGGTTAATCTACACTAGGGCGTTTCCTTGAGGCACGATTTTGGGCGTTTAAGATAATGCTTTCAGCAACATTTTAAAAATTAAAACGCATGGTTAAGTGTGGGAAAATGCAGTAAAACACGGGTAAACGGGTCTATTGATTTCAATGGGGGCATTTCCCACATTTCTACCAGCATAGACGTTAGTAAATCATAAAACACTAGTAAAAGTGCATAAAAATATATAAAAACGCAGTAGGAACGTTTTTACATGCATTTTTCAAACTGTCCATTTAGGCCTAACCTAAGGTACACATCCCAAAGTAAAGTAATTACTTATTTTTGATACATTTAAATCTTTACCTAAAAATAAAAAAAATAAAATGATATACCTTCCATACTTGTATTCAACAGTTTACTTAGTACATGGTTAGGTTAAGTATTGTAAAAAAAACATTTTCTTTTTTTAAAGAGACCTACTGCAATTAAACTATTAACATGCCTTTTTTGAAAAGCAGGTTACTAAGGACTAACTTCAAACAAATAATAGAATATTTAAAAAAAGGGAAAATAATTACATTTTTTTATACATTTGTGTGCGTGTCTATAATACATAATAAACAAGTATTTTAATAAAAAGGTCTGCTAGATTAATTCCTTTCATATCTTTAAAAAAATATTTTGGTAGGCAAATTAACCTGAAGGTTTTACCAACCTTTTTGCCCTCTATCTTTCAGGAGAAGTGTGGGATAATCCAGAACATGTCATGAGTCTGGCAGGTTCTGTATTCCAGCAGCTGAACACAGCTACATTTTTTTCAGGTACTTCATTTCACACATATGAATCTCTATAGTGTAGTTATTGCTTCACCTAAACTTGCACTTTAAAGCAAACTGAGTGGGTTTTTCTTTAAAATATATAACTGAAGGAGATACAAAATAAAATGTTTTACACTATAAAGTGTCACCCAGAGATGTAATTCCCAAGTGTGGCTTTTCAACATCCTCCTGTAGAAATCAGAACGCATAAAATGATTTTATATCTAAAAACAAAGCTATATGCATCTGATATGAACCGTGATAGATTCAATCAACTCACCCATTTACATTAAAATTTTTATGACCTAATATGAAAATGTGCACATTTTACAGAACAATAACCATCACAGTTCTTTTACTTTGCTGGAAATGTGTTTGCAATGCTATTCCTTTTTTTCCTGAAACAATCTCAACATTTGATTACTTTTTCTGATATTCAGATAAGATTGATTATGTTATGGGAATCACATTGTCTTATGAATACAATTGTGCCATGTAGTTTTGTAGCAAAGCAGTCATGATATAACAATTGTCACTTTGCAGTAACATTCTAGAAGAGGAAGATAAAGTAATTTCCTTGCATGCTTGAGTAGATTACCCCTCTTTGAATGTTGTGGCTTTTTGTACTCTGCTAATATGAGAATAATTATCTTTTACATCACACAGAAAAGTATTGCAACAAAGTTGTTTGAGGGCCAAATTTGTATACTGATCTAAACAAGATATTTGCACTTTTCATGAGATAAAACACACACAATGCTATAAACCTTTTTTGAATTTATGCATTATTCTATTATGCATTCCTTATCATAAAGGACAATATAATCCTTTTGATTATAAAATAAAGTGATAAACATGTTGGCTTATTTTTTTAACTATTCAGCAATCAAGCTCATATATTGGCATTAAAACTAAAAAACAGAAACAAAGCTAAACCAAATGATAAAGCCATAAAGTAGGTTTGAACCCTAACTGATAAACATTAACGATCATTTGTGATTGCTATAGGTGACATTTTAGCCATGGCTGTTCAGATAAACTGCTTAGCAGTTCTGTGTAGCAGGGAAGGATAAGAAGGAGACATATAAATACTATATTCATTCTTTTTTAATACATTGTTGCATTATAGTGCAACTGATTGTATTATGCTTCTTTAAGACACAGTCTCAAGCAATGAATCCACTGTATTCTACATTTTCTATACAGGTCTCTAGATAGTGACTGTACCTATGTAATGTTCTACAGCACAACCACTTGTAATCTGGTGCACATGTGCCAGTTGAGCACACCTGAGTGATGGTTGTTACTGTATAACATAAATTCCCTAAGCAAGGATCTAGAGAGCAGAGTTCAGAGGTATTAGTATGAAAGTATTCAGGTCTAGAATTCTTGCTTGTCTCTTGTTTTACTGATTTTAAGGATTTGTATTTTAATAATTTTAATCATTTGTTTTTTTTCTTTTTAAGTAATTTTCCTTTTTTTTATACAACGATCTAAAGGTGTTAGTATGCACGTATGCAGATTTAGAATTCTTACTTCATGATTCTACTGATCACGAATTACTGTTTTGTTTATCTATTCTAGGTTACTATTTTGGAAAGCATTAGATCATTACAACGCTTTAGGGGGTTTTAGTTACCCCTGTCAGAAATATTCTATCTCCACCATAGCCTGTCGATTGGCACCTGACATATTAGGGTGCAGGCTCTAAGTTTCTATCAGGTCTTCACCAGAGACTCTGAAAGTGAGTACACTGCAGACATGTGCCAGGTTGCAGACCTCAAGACAATGGGTACCACTGAAGTAATAGATAATTATGAGTCAAGGAATCAATTCACTAAGACAATTCACTAAGACAAAGCACTGGGAAGTAGGTAGAGGTGTAATCAGTGTAATTATGAGCGAGCAGAAGGCAATATGTCAAACCAAAATACCAGGGAACAGATGGGAGCATAGGTCGAGCAAAGGTATGGTAAAGTAGAGTCAAAAGCACAAGAACAAGAAAAACTGTGAACATCCAGCAGAAGGGTAAATGTTTAAATAGCTCACCTGTAATTACACCTGTATACCTTTGCTTTCAGTGACCATGGTTGTACACAGTGGCCCTAATTTATTAAAGCTCTCCAAGACTGGAGAGAATATACTTTTACCTGTGAAGCTGGGTGATCCAACAAACCTGGAATGGATCTGGTCCAGGATTCAAAGCATTTGCTAGCAAATAGCAAATGACATTGAAGAAATCCATTCCAGGTTTGCTTGATCACCTAGCTTCACTGATGAAAGTGTATTCTCTCCAGCCTTGAAAAGCTTTAATAAATCAGGCCCAGTGACTTATCAGGAGGGGTGTTCTCTGTCTCCCAGCCGGTCTAGGGTGCTGCTGAGTGTACAGCTACTACATGCCCAGCTACTTGGGTTTGTGATAAAGAGAACAACAAAAAGTAAAAATTATTACAGAACTAAATATGTAAACAAAATATATATAAACTAATATCTAAGATATCATTAATACAATGTGCTATACATAAAACAGTGAAATCAAGGTCCAAAACATTGATGATGGAAAACTGATGATGATGGCCACACATTATGGTCCATTGTTATTATTTATAAAATCTAAAATGGTACACCTTGTCCAGTAAACATATGAGAGAGTACAGCTGTACTGCACCTTTTATCAGCTTTCAACATTTCTCCTATAAACCACACTACAGAATACTTATGCTTTCTTTAATGCTTTCTTCTCATCAAGTGCACTTTTCCCAGGATATGTGCTTCTCCTGGCGCTTTGCCAATGAACAAGTAGCATGGGCACCACAACAGAAGAACATTTCTTCATTCAAGGATAGTAAATGTCACATACATATAATGAAATAAATTGCTTTCTGTTACAGAAATATGTTTACTGTAAAACTGAACATGTAATGTATGCTGTAGATGTGCTATGTGTTTCAGTGCTATGAGGGAAAAGAAGGTAAGGCTTATTATTTGTATATGCCTATATATTTAACAATAATGTATCTACTTCAAGGTTATAATTTACAATAGGCATTGGCACACAATAGAGTTTTACAACTCACAACAACAGCAGGTCAGGGACATGCATCTGTCAAAAACCATATGAAAATGTGTGAATTTTTAAAGCTTTGTTCCAATATTGTAAAATCAATAGAGAGGGCATTTAAATCACCCATTTACTCCCATAACCCAGAGAAAGAACGAGAGTAAAATGAAGGTAAAGTGTCTATGAGCATTAATGTTTACAAAATTGACCATGTGTTGCATTTCAGAGGCTTCAAAAAATGTCCATTTGAAGCAAATGGAGATTAGGCCTTAAAGCTGATCTACAGACAAATCTACTACTGTCTAAGTGCAGTTCAGGCTACAAGCTTTGGGTGTACTGTTCTTGTATGGCTACTGGTCCTACTTGTGGGGGATAGCATTAGTGCCTGGGCCATTGTACCACTTCCAGATGGGTAATTTTTGGAGGGTGTTTCCTTATGAAAAGCTCATATGAAATTCTCCTGGACCCTGACTGCTGGCTTAGACAGGGTGCTCAACAGTCTGCAAGAGAGGAGCACTTACTGGAATTTGTTCTGCATTTGCTGCATGTGCAAGTAAGGCCTTAAGACCCAAGCCTTGACTATTGAGGTTCTAAATCTGTTTCTTATCTCTATTACCTTTGGGGGGATATCCCCAGATATCCATACCCTCACCCTGGGGATTGGGTACAAGGGTACATAGTACCCCTTACCTATTCCCGGAAGGGGTTTAAACAGCTCTAGAAATAAGACAACACAAGTAAAAAATGTCATGTTAACAAATGTAATGTACTGCTAATACTTACGGTTACAGAATGAATTGATGTCCAAAAAGCAGCCCAAGATGATCCATCTATCCAGCGATGGCTGCTTCCCATTAAGTGCCAGGTGCTCTCTATCTGGATTGACAGGAACTACAGCCAGGTAGGTAGAGGCTTTGCCTTGTGTTCAGCCAGTCCAGTAAAGTTTCACTCATGCTGGATTGGCTAGATGCATGTAAACGATGGCGTGAACTCTGTCCACGAGGATAGGGCACTTGTCATTTTGCTCAGCCAGGGCAGCAAGGGACAGTTGTCCTCAGTTGTACTGTGATTGGCTGAATGCATCTAAGCAATTATGAAATTACCTTTGTAATTGATGTTTAGATTTGTTCAGCTAATAAATTTAGCTTATTGAAGGGTTTGGTTTCAGTTGCAGGCGGAACCCCACACTGTGTTTCTTTTATTCAGATCATAAAAGCTTTATGGCAATAAAAATGCAGAAAAATGTTTGTGCTGTCTTTTCAAAAATGCTATAAATGGTTTCCTGTTCTCATTTTTATTCAGTAAACTCACTTTATGCCCTTACATCAGGAAAATGTTGTTTTACCAGTTTGTTGTTATCCTTTATTATGTACCATGTTGTATATGTAATTCTTTTGTAAAACTTGTATTATTTTAACAAAATAGAAAAAAATGTTTCCATCCTAATTCTGCAACTGGCATTCCATGCTTCCTTTCACATTTTTCCCAAGCTAGTTG
The DNA here is from genome assembly GCF_032062135.1 of Pyxicephalus adspersus. NCBI lineage: Eukaryota > Metazoa > Chordata > Amphibia > Anura > Pyxicephalidae > Pyxicephalus > Pyxicephalus adspersus. Next base: position 135,094,865 of record NC_092858.1, read on the forward strand.
TTTGGGCTTTGCTAATGTAGAAACATGTTCTCTGAGCTCTCGTTCAAGACTTTAGAATTTTCTTTCACAAATATGTGTTTAGAATTTTCCTTTGTTACATCATCTACTAATCTTTGTTGTGTAGGCTACAGGCGGCTTTGTCAATGTTTTTCATCAGTGGATTGGACCAAGCTTTATTAAACATGGTTAGCGCTGTTGGTATAGCTGAATGTAGCCTGTACTAGAACCCTTGGACTAGAGATCTGAGCTTTTTTTTTTTGTTCTGTGAGGATGTAACTTAGGCTGTTCCTGTGTTCGAACCTAAAGCTAGAGGAACGTAACACATGTACTATACCCTTCATTTGCCCGAAGCTGCAGTCAGGACCTGGTACAAAGTTGCTTCTAAAGTGAAACCCTATTGGGAGAGTTTAATGCTAAGAAGCTGTAGGAACCAAATGAGGTTTGGGTATTAAACCTTCTCCATCATCTCTGAAAATTATATAATATAACCCCTTAAAAGAGGCGTAGGAACTAGATTAGTAAATTCCTGTCTAGGGACAGGTTTTTCAATAGAATTTTATTTGCAAACCCAAGGCCCTTCAAAATAGGCACATTGCATGTCATTAGAATCAGGAATGTTCCCAGCTACCACCTATATATAGACTTAGTTGCCTGCTTAAGAAAGAGACTGTGGTTGTAAATTGCCAGGATAGGATAATGTTTTCTTGTTTCCTACCCAACTCTAAAAAACTGGATCACTAATGATGTCTGTTTTTTACAACACGCAACAGCCCAGGCTTTTTATACACAACTGGTTTCCCATCCTCCCTGCTATGTACAGGTTTTTTTATAACAAGCCTAACTAGCAACTCGATACACAAAAATAGAAAAATAGTAATACCATGTTTTCAAGCAATGCAAAAAGCACAATTCATGTGTCACCATTAAAAACAAATTAAATGATAGCTACAAAGTAGAAAAGCAGATGAACAAATACTTTTACAACTAATTATTTGTGTTAAGTGTGCTATTGCTGTATATACTGTGTTTGTAATGCCTCTAGAAACAGAAATAATGGAGGACAGAACTAATCAGAGTAATAAATTCGGATTCTGGTATGTTTTGCTTAGAGGGTTGATGTAATCTGAAGCATGGCATATGAGTGTTTCTATTTTTCTGTTCTGTTTATGTGTGCAGGGCTCTTGTGTAACACTAATTATGTAGCTGGTAGCTACAAACTAATCCTATTGGCTAGTTAGAATATATTTATACACAAAATAGTTTTAAGTTCATTCAAAATATAGTCATGCTTTTTCTTCTTTTTTACTAATAGGTAAACATAAATAGCCTAAATACAAAGTCAAGCTGCATTTCACAAGCAAAGTTTTACATCTTCCTTTTCCTTATAGAATGTATGCTTATAGGGGTTGTAGACTGATCTGACTGCCTAATTGGGCTGCAAGGGCTATTTCATCCATATTGCAATGACAGAATGTCACTGTCAGGCATCATTATTCTTTAAAGCCTCATCCATTGTTATTTTTTATCCAGCTGTCTCCATGGACAGTCAATGCCTAATATAAAACACGTGCAGAAGATTCACTTCAGGGCATTTGTTGACGTCTCATTACATTCTTTTCCCTTTTTTGTTTACAGAGTCTACAGGAAGACATTTTGACCCAGATACGAAGAATGTCTTTAAGGACAGATAACACCGGTAGATCTTGATTGGGACCCATGTTTTGCATATAACATTATGAAAATGGAAATACTATGTAGTCATGAGATAATGCTGCATTAACAAAAAGAAGAAGCAGGGTTTTATAAAGCAGCCTTTGCAAACAAAATTCAACATATAAATAAGCAAGCAGTTAGTAAGTAAAATACTTGTAAGTAAAAATAAATAGTATTTAGGGCCCAAAGCCAGATCAAACATAGTCACCTTTATAGGACTCTTAGCTGTCTTGTTAGCCATGTTTTAATCCAATTAACTTGGAGTAATAAGTGTCTGAACCAATGAATACACTTGACTTTTCCACCATATTTTCGAAATGCTATGTTAGGTAAAAACAAAATCTAAAAGTCCCTTTATTTACCCAAATCAATAATCACATGATCCACAAAGTCCATGCTCTTCCATGTTAGGAGTGTATTCAGGTGTTACTGCATGGGTGAAGTGGCTTATTTTTTGGCTGTCTGTTGGCAGTAAGAATGACATTAGGCTACTGTCTGTAGTGTCATTGTGTCTGATTTAATAAAGCTCTCCAAGGCTGGAGAAGATACACTTTCATCAGTAAAGCTGGGTGATCTAGCAAACTTGGCATGACTCTGTGTTTTAAGAAATCCTGGCATGTCTTTTTAGAAATCCATTCCAGGTTTGATGGATCAACCTGGTTCACTGATAAAAGTGTATCTTCTCAAACCTTGAAGAACTTTAATAAATCAGGTCAGTTTTGTGCTATACCTTTTATATTTTCATCCATATTCAGATGTTTCTGTAATGGAAATTGCAATTTGCAATTAACTTAGCAGGGGGCTTTTTAAATTATCTTTTTCTGGCTATATGTTTTTTTTATTTATGAAAAAACTAAATACTTTTTTTCAAGGTGACATATTTGTATAGAAAATCATGTTGTCCTGGTTACACCTTACCTTGGATTTACAGGAAAACTTGGGACAGAAATTTTGGTGCCAATACCAGATCAGGTAAAATAGTTAAGTTGAATTTTCAGCAAAATTCTTTTTTTTAATTACTATTTTGTTCATTACTGTTCCTTATAATAAAAGGTTTAGGAGAACTTGTTTTAGTGTGATGTGTAATTCGCAGGCAAGCAGTTTCCAAAATTGCTCTTGGTGGTATACTGTATGTGCACTTAATAAATATAAATTAAATATAGTTTGGTCATATCATTTTATAGTGAACAGAGAATTCAAATGTAAATTGTATTGTGCAGGGTTCTTAAGCGCTTTACATCTTCTATAGTGTTAGGTTGTAAACCTGTAACTATTCATAAGATATATACAAAAATTGCATTTTTGTCAATTTAGAGATGGCTAGACAAGGCAATGATATGCAGTGGGCCATAATGGCAAACAGAGATTTTTTTTTTCCCCCCACCTAGTAGATTGTAAGCTCCTTGGGGCAGGGTCCTCTACTCCTGTATCACTGTCTGTATTCGTCTGTCAATTGCAACCCCTGTTTAATGTACAGCGCTGCGTAATATGTTTGAGCTTTATAAATCCTGTTTATAAATAATAATAATAATATTATTAAAAAAGAAAAAAAAAGTGTAACCCTTCCCCTTCTGTTTTTACTGCCACGGCTGGCTGCCTTATCTCGAGCATGGGCAGACAGGACTTTTTCCTATATTAGTTTAAAAAAATGCCAATCTCACAAACATGCAGTGAAATTGTCACTCTTTTTTACCTATTTACAGCAGACTACTTCACCCAATCTCGCACCTGCGCAGTACAAGATCGGGTGACGAAGAAGGAAGACAAATGAGGATGGCAGTGCTTTCTGCTTCCCCTGCACCAGGACCAAGGAGTATTTCAGGATGGTGCAGGACCCAATCACAGACAACTTCAGAGGAATCAAGAGATCTGCAGAAGTAAAGGTAAGTGTGATTTTTTTCATAAGGTTAGTCCTCCTTAAACATAGTATTGTAGAAAAATAGGGCTAGACCTGCCTTGACGTGATCATGGTTGCCAATGTCCACAAGTTTATGAAGGCTGTCCAACTATAAGCTTTATATTTATCGATTGCTAAATATTTAAATATACATACCCACTTAGAAAGTTCAAAGCACTCTATTCCAACTCTGTTCATGCCAATGCCTTTCAAGCACTCTATTCCAACTCTGTTCATGCCAATACCTTTCTAATTGCGAGCACCCACAATTTTAGCAAACCCTTCAACTGGGGTAATTTGGTATTTTCTGTTTGAGTTTCAATGGTACACAAGACACATGCAGTGTATGTGTATGTAACAAGGACATAGGCAGAACAAAAAAAGAGATGGTTCCTAATGCTTCCCTACACTATCCAAAACTGATATATAGATACTTATATATATGTATATATACACACATGCCCACATGCACACAAACACTGTAGATAATGCTAATTCAGGCTTGATATCAACTTTGAAAAAATTGAATTGTAAAAAAGTATGGCAAACACAAACAAGGCTGTAAAGAACCAATAACAAGAGAGTGGCATGCTTAATACAGAACCACCACGTTCCTTTATTACAACCTTTATCCTTCTGAGTACAGATTCACACAATCAGATCATCTATCAATTGTTTTAAAGATATTGGAAGAGGAAATCTGCAAATTTCATATGAGGTGACTAAAGCTTATTGGAGTTTTTCATCATCAATCATCAAATGTCAGCTTTTTATGTTCTTGTCACCATCTTTTTTTTCTGTTTAGTGTATTGAGACATAGTTTTGTTAAATAAAAGCTATTTATCTTTTGTTACTTTAATTAACCCCAATTAATTCCTACCCCCTGTCCTTCTTTATTATTTTTTGATACTACTACTTATTTTTGTTTTTCCATTCTTGTTTTTGGGTCTTACTTTTCAGTTCTGGTACTCTTCTTGTTTCAGCCAGGTGACAGCACGGTAATGATATCACCAAAAATCACCTTCTCCAGCCTTGGGGAGCTTTATTAAATCAGGTCTTTTCTTTTATTACTGATCTGCTTGCACACTTTGTGTCTTTTTCCATTACCTTTTCATATGGTTGAGTATTTAAAGTAAACAGCCTCCACTCCTTTAGTAGACCAACCCTATGACGTTGTGGCTTCAGTAATAATAGCAAACTATCCCAGCATTGTGTCAATCAATCAAATTCTAGATACTCTTTGTACCTCTTGTCATTATAAACAGCAGAATATAAAAATCGCCTTGGTTGTAGGTTGTTAAACAACATAATTATCTAGGTTTTTTAAATAATCTCTTTTGCCCTGTAAAACCCATTACTTGCCTTTTCTTCCATAAGGCCCCAGAGTCAGTAATAAAAAAAAATCAAATACATATCACAAGGCATTAAAAGAAGCTAACAACAAGATTAGGCAAAATCATTTATTTCTTGTCAGCTACAGCATGGAAAGACAGTTAGCATTTTAAAGTGAGAGCTCTTTTGAGAAAAGAAGAGCAAAGAATAAGCGATAATACCACCCACACATACAAAAATCAGTTCTATAAGATGCTGCAAATTCAAGAAGCAAAGCATTTACTGTGTTTGTTGAATACATTGAAGAAATTGATTGAGTCTTTTATTCCCTGGCAGGTTTACCCTGCCCACAAATTACAATTATTTATCTGTATACCTGTCCTTCTGTGCAGAAAGAAATGACTTGATGGGTACTAATCGTTTTCCTAACCATGAAATGCTAAATTGTATTTGTCTCATCAGATTGACATCCAGCAACAAAAGCTTTGCGAATACTGACCTCTCGTGGTAGAAATACGGAAATACAATTCTCCCCCAAATTTTTTTTTTCTGCATACTGTTCATCTTAATTTTTAAATAGCAGATGTCCTAAAGTAGAACATGTTGTACATAAATACATATTAACTAAAAACAAGGAGGGGGAATGAAAAATTTAGGTGAAAATGATTTCAATCTGTGACCAGACATAAGGTATCCCATATTAACAAATGGCTTTGCATGTAGAAATAGAATTGGAACATCAGTAGGTTGTTCAGAAGCAGCATTACTGAATAATGAATGAACTGCTTTTATAAACATGACCTTAAAAATTTTAGAACATTTTCTCTACAAACTTTTACAAAAAGGCCAGTATGGGTATAACCCATAGAGTGTAAACATCCTTTGATGAAATTCAAGGTAAGAGGGTATTTTTACCATATATATATATATATATATATATATATATATATATAATGCATGATCTGTGTTAAATCGGAATTAAATGCTATCCCTTTAAAGAGAAAACTGATGTATACATTGACATGAACATACTGTAAATATGTCAACATTAAGTATTGTGTCTGCTTAGAACTGTTCAGAATATGCAAATTACTTTACTAGTGAACATATCAATTGCATTAAGGTGATCAATGAAGAAGTCTTACAACAGTTCCTTATTAGAATAATTTATGTATATTATTACATCACTAGCATATATGTTACAATGTCTTCTGCTGCTGATGCATTGTTATTCCTGCAATTTGTACAGCACAACACCATCTAGTGGTAAAAGAAGAGAAGTGTAGTCCTAGGATTGATAGAAAACAGGTTTTTATTGCATTGCAGAGAATGAGGCTTTGTAACCAAGAAATGTATTACTTGCAGGCTCACAGATGAAAATAAACGAATAAACGAATGCATCCGCCACATCTAAGGACTGTTAAAGTGATTTTTGAATTTGGGTTTAGAAGCATTTTAAGTGTTGGCTTAAAGCAGAAACTACATTCTAAATCAAATATAGTATACATAAAATATCTTATCAGGCCCCAGTTTGTTGTGGCATTTCAAAAGTTTTACTTTGAGGGTGCTGAATTTAGACTTTTGAAAATTTAAATAAACATTTCTGTCTCACAAAGAACCATTCAAAACACCGAAAAATTGAATATTAGATTTACATTTTTAACTGATCAGCCGAATTTCGATCCATATTTTAGGAAAGACGTTAAAATATTTGAACAGTACTCCTTTTTTTAACCCCAATTAATGAATAATACCAATGCCTTTTATGGCAGGTACAGTACACCACACTTTATCCAGATAATAAAAATAGAAACAAGAAATAAATATGTTTTCCAGAAATCTATATTATCTTAATAAAAAAGTATCTAGAAGAAAAAAAGATTTGTTACAGATTTTTTTTTTTCATTTTTACTGTACGTCTAAAGCCTGAGTAGGGGGTCTTGTTTTATTCTGCAATGTTTTTGATGATCTTACTACTATAGTTTGATATTTCTATTTGCTATTTTGTTTTTGTTTTTTTAATCCTTATGTTTTTACTAAAAAGCTATTTACATATTTTATAATGCCGTCTACCTAAATTTACAAACCATAATTTAGAGGTGACATTACTTTTGTAGAGGTTGAAGATCTACTGCATTCTCCTGAGTTTTAACAATACATTTTGAAGGTAATATTTCTACAATTATTATTTCAGGTGTATCATGTCAGCTGCAGTTTATTGTCTTCTATGTTGTACTTTTAGTAGATGGAAACATAAAAAAAACACCACTGGTCTTATCCTGTATATTTCGGAGATAAACCAGATTTTCCGCTAACTGCCATTGGAAAAATAATCTATACCAGTCACTCTAGTAGATGGCACTATATTGTCATTTAAAGCTGTGGTCACCAACCTTTTCTGTCCCGCGGACCACTAAAATCACCGGCTCCCGACCGCGCATGCACAGAGAGCCGTGTGTCACTCAAAGGGGGAGAAACCTCCCCCATAGTGAGGTCATTATGACATAACCCTGCCCACTCTCCCATCGCAGATTTGAGTCTGCATAGGGATATTGATCCCTGGACACAACCCGCCCACCTTCCCAAGCCTGGGAACTGTACTGGGGATGTGGTCTGAGGCTCTGGTCGGTGCGGCCCCCCAAGCGGGGTCCTTCTCCTGACCCTGCTAAGAGGTGCGCCTGCCAGAGCCGTGGACCACCAAAATTTTCTCGCAGACCACCGGTTGGCGACCGCTAAAGTGTGTTGCAAACTTGCTGTCTGAAACTAGAGACATGAGTTTGTTACACACTTTACATGACAACACAGGGACATCTCCTGGTGGCCAACAATATTGCACAAATGATCATTTAAGACCAAGTGACCAATTGAAAGTACAAAATATTATAACCTCTAGAAAAGGGGGGAAAATACACTGACTGTGTCCAAGTGATTTTGTCCCCTTTTAAATAAATGTTTAAAAATTCCACATGGTTGATACATGTATTAATGTAATTTTAATAACATTTCTCTTCATTACTTGTTTTGAATTAGCAGTGAAGGCCTCATTTGGTGCCCTAGGTTTTTTACTCAAATCAAAGGTGTTTCCTGCCGATTTAGGTAAGTATATTCAAGTGTATGTTTGAATATTTAAAGTTTTTTTTACATTTGTCATAGCAACATAATCTGCTTTTATTCATGAAAGAAGCTCTAATGTAGGTCTACCTGAAGGACTTAATGTTCCATGAAAAACATAAAAAAGTGACTTATTGACTTTTAAACTTTTGTAACTATTTTTCTGTAAATTAGCTAGCTTGGATGTTTGTGACATGTTTTATAATAAAAGTTCCTAGCTCTTTTATCGACACTAATGCTATAGTAAAGTAATATATAATTAACTTGATGCATTGATGATTAAGAATCAAAATTGTGCTGAAAGTGATAATGTAAAAGGTTCAGCGTCACGTAAAAACCAAAGCCAATATCATGTGAACTGTAAAAAATAAAAACTGATGGCAGTTAGAAATAACTTCAAATGCTCACATAGAAAGATAATTAAGGGATTTTTGTTTGAAAAAATGACCACATTGACAGGATCAAGTTTTATCTATTGAACACATTCAGTCAAGAAGGTCAAAACGCTTGCTTAGCTTAATTTATATAACATTCTTCACCAAAAGACATTGATTGTTGTCATAGATACCAGAAGTACAAGAACTAACATACAAAATGTTGTGAAAAATATGTACTCTGATATATTGTGTTCTTTGCAATACTTTTATTTCATAATAGAAAAAATGCAGAGAGACCAATGATTTCTGTTTCTAACTGAATTAAAATATTCCAGTGGTAATAGGTCAAAAAAGTGCAGATTGGTGGATTGCAATGAAGTGTGTATATTGTATAAATTGCACAGTAGTCTGCAACATATTCCTGTAGGTTTTGAGGACTCTTCATCATTCTGTATTCAATTTATTTTATAATACCTTAGTCATTTTTTACATACCGTAATTCCTTTACAGTACCGAACAATTCTGTACGCTGTATCAGTGTTTTCATAAATGTGGATTTAAGGGATGGCTGGTGGACTTGTATCAAGTAGATGTGAAACCTATTTGAGGACTACAAGAGGTTTAGAGGTTAATAGATCATAGGTTTGAATTCAAACAAAGTGTTCATTGTCACCCACCTGTAAAATACCATATATTTTGTTTTTTTAACTTCCTAAGGTAACTGCCAATGTTAAAAAGCTTTAAATCAGTCTTTCTCAACCAATATTTTGTGGAATCCTATGTATCTTTCAGGGATTGATTGGGGTTCCTTGAGCAATGAGCAGTTTGTGCTCCTCAGCTCAATTTAAAGCGGACCGAAACTAAAATATTTACTTTAAATAGGGGGAGACAAAGGTTTTATGTAAAGTAAAAAGTCCCCTCCTCTTCTGTCTTGATCGCCACAGCAATTATGACTAAATGGGAGCGCAGAGCCTCCAGGGATATCTATGTCATGCATCCCAGGAGGCTCCTGGCTGCTCTTTCTGCACATGCCCAATCTCAATGATGTGCAGAAGGGGCATTTTCCTACACTGAGGGGTAAGAAATGCTGATCTCACGCATGCACAGTGGGATTGGCACTGTTTTTTCCTATATACAGCAGGCTACGTCACCCAATCTCATGCCTATGCAGTGCAAGATCCAGTGACAAAGCCAGAAAAGGGAAGAAGACAGAGCAAGAAGGGCGCCAGGATGAAGGAGAGTCCCAGGAGGACACCGGACCTGATTGAGAACTTCTCAAGATCAAGGGATCTGCCAAAATAAGGATGTAATTTTTTCTTTCAGTTTAGTTCTTCAAGTTACACTGGTGATTTTTTTGACTGTCTGTAGGAGATGACATTGTTTCTACTGGGCTATCATTTAAAAAGCTAATGTACTGTGAGTTGTATATATAGTAATTATAAGACCTGAAAGTTTTTTAAAGGTTTCCCCCCAGGTATAAACACTGCTTGAAATACTTCCTAGAAAAAAAATGTAACATGGTATGACTGCACGTAGCTTATCACAACAGAAACGTATTCCCTTCCATCCAAGGATGCGAGGAAATAGCTTTAATACTGTTAAGAACCTATATTTGTTAAGCTATAGTCATTAAGTGACACTAGCCCTTAAAGCATTATGTGTTAAAAAGAAAACATGAATTTCCTTCTGGAGGTACTTTAGATGCCTGGTCACAATTGATAATGAGAAATTGATGTTGTTGTTGACTGATTCATGTTGTCTTCAAGTGTATACCAAGAGATAGCACATGTTATAATTCCAATTTCTTGCAATGTGACAACAATTATTAAATGTTGAGGAGTTTAATGAGCCTGTTGAAGAGAAGCAGCAGGGAATAGAAATGTACAAATGTATGCTGATGTGATCTGCTACCTGGAGTTATTCCATGTTAAAATTGCCTTTGAATGACATTTAGAATGTATGTACTCCACTTCAGCATCTAGGAAGACTCTAATTGTCACATTTGCTATAATCATTGTAGTGTATTAGATGCATCAAAAAGAAACTGCATTTAAACAACTATCAGTGTTTATTCACAATAAAACCTAACAGCAGATCTACTCCTTTCCTATTGAAACTCAAGTCTGTCTACTGACCCCTAAAAAGCCAAATGTATCTTTATGTTGCAGTCTGGCCTAGTCACATAGATTCCATACATATAGCACATGTATGTTTATATAAACTTAAAAAAATTGTACACCCAATCTGGACTTTGTAGGGTCAATTTAATTTTCGATTAGGTGTGACCTCAATGAAAATGTTGGAACTTTTTCCCAGTATTGGATGATTGAAATGAACATAGCTTTACATTTTCAACTAAATGAACATTTAATGTGTAAAGACAATAGTCTCTGCTTCACTGGTAAATTCTGGACTGTTAAGCAATTATACACTTTGCTTTAATAAAAAAGCAATTATTATTTTAGCATTTAAAACATCTTCAAAACTGTTCAATTTTTAACTAATTAGTTTAATTTCAATTAGTCCTAAAGTACATGCTGTACCTATATTATGGCTGTGATGTGTTCTTTAGTTTCTCAGTTTTATTAAAATATATGTTGTCTGCCTTCACGGCTGTTCACTTCTCTGTGTGACTCTTCTTGACCACAATATATGACCCTGAAGCTCGCAACAGGAGAGAATCAGTGCATGCAAGAAATATATTCCACAGATGGATTACACAAACCATACAAGTACATTCAGTACTTCAAATGTGAAAGGACAAGATATGTTAGGTGCTAAGAATGTACTGAAAGCTTAATGTAATTCCTAGAATAGATTTCTGGTCATTGGTATTGTTTTAACCACCCAAATATTTCATAGCTTTGTCATTTTTCTGTTTCATTTTTTATTAGGAATCTGTAGTTTGTAGTGGGTATCAGTGTAAGACCCTATGCTCTCGATCATCAGTTACAAAACCAGTTACACATGCTCTTTTCTTCCACTTTAACCTTTTTACTACCATTGCCATGAACCTTAAGGCAGCAGCAGCATATAAACACGCTTCTTGCCTCTATACTGGCTGGTAGTTTGTCTACTTTTAATTATAGACTTTCAGATCTCCGTTAGACATATAAAGATTAAAAAAAAAAACTCATATGAGTCACATAGCTGTAAATTTATTTTATAAGATACTACACCCTAACAAGAACATTCATAGTAAATAAAAAAATAGATTTAGGTTAAAAAGTCTAATATTGTATGGATTTAAATTAAAAATTCTAATAATGTATGGTTTCTTAATGGATGTTTAAACACATGTTAAACTATTTAAACTTATTTGTTTAAATATTTTATGAAGCACCTACCTAAACGCGTTGAGTTTAATGTTTTCATAGGCAAATTATAATATTTAAAATCTTGTTGTAAACTTGTGCCATTTTGCAATCAAATGCTTTAGTAATGCTATAGTTTTGTTTTTACTAAAAAAGATACTTTTTATAGATAAAATGAATTATGTTTCTTTGACATTTTGTGGTATACATAATTAGACCTGATCATTTCTATCAGCAAGACAAAAATGCCACCCTATGTGTCCTGGGTTTACCTCTCACTCTAGGTTGGTCTGGAACCTCTATGGTGGGTGTCAGAATAGAGAGAATCATGACAGTAGCAAACTTCTGTTCAGTGTAAAAAAAATGAACACAACAAAATGGTCTGCTTTGGCTGGGGTAGATAACACTTTGTGTTAAAAGACCCATCGTGTCTTCCTAAAGAAATCCTGTGACCTGCGCTATACTATCACATATAGGGCTTTTCAGCCCCCTAGGCTGGGGGCTGTCATAAATTTCAGTCCTCCCAAAATTTGCAATTGAATATAGATAACTTTATTCTTTAAGCCTAACATACATGAAAAACTATTGCTGCAGCAGCAAAAAAGTTAATAAAAGTCTGTTTAGAGATACTTTTTTGAGTGGTGTGGCTGGTACTTGGCTATGAGTGCTGTATATTACAGTATATTAAGTATATTACCAAAAACTGTTATGGGCACAGTTTTGGTTATATTTTATCACTAGCACATGTAAGAAAAACCAATCCCAAATCACCATTTAATCTTTTCTACTTTTTGCTTTGTTTTGGGGGAGGGATTGTTGTTTGAAATACCAGAACTTGATTGATTACCAAAAGTTTAGAAAATATTTCCAAAAGCTCACAACTCTTTACTTTGGATAAAATATGGTAACATTAACAAGCATAGAATGGTGCACATACCTATCAAAACCATTTCTAATTTCAAGTATGACAGTGATAGTGAAATTAATCTTGTAATGTGAAGCAGAAATTAGATCACTTTTGTGTGTTCTATCTGTTCTCTCCACATTCACTACACTCTGCTTTCTGTCAATAAGGCTTCCAGGTTTTAATGTAGTCTCCATTTGCTTGTCAATGGAAGAGAATTTAGCTTCCTGTTGATCCTTCTATGGTGAATGCAGAGAAATAACTATCCGGAGAAAAGAACATTAACTAACAAAATGGCCAGGTTGTATATGCTGCCATGTTCTTATCTCCATCTTTTATATCGGGCAAAGCTGTTTTAGCAGCATGGGAAATCCCATGGTGGATAGGAAAAAAATAAACTGTCTATTGCTTTTCAGTTTCTATTAATTTATATTTAACTTCAGATAATACAACTTCAGAAATACAGGTATTTGGAAGTATATGTACCTAGCCACTGTTATACTTACTTGATTTATCCTCAGTGACAACAAGGCACATGGGGATTTTCCTTTCTTGTCACTCTGTTTATTGAGTCTTGATTCTGACACTGTCCGTCACTTTACGAGTAGCTGAACGATAGATATGTTGAATGCACCAATGAAATATTAATGCGTTATGAATGATTCATTGCAAATTTGTGCAAGAGCAAGAACATTTTATTTATGCGGACAAGATGGAAGTAATCTTAGTAGATAAGTTCATGAAGTTGCAAATATGTCAAAGTCAATCAGGTATGCACTTTTGTATTGTATTGTTTAACTCACCTGAACTAATCTGCAATGGTATTATCAGGCAATATCAGACTTTGAAGAATAAAATGGAACTATACTTTGGTAAATTGTCAAAACAATGTTGTTCTCTTTTTTGGTATTTCCATTTTTTTGGGCCAAATACATGTGATATAATAACAGGTACTGAGGAGTAGTAGGAGAAGCTCAATAACCCTTTGTATGGCATTATATTTACTTTAACATGCAGAGCATCAGGGAGATATAAAAAATTTTTTTATAAAAATCAATTGGTCTTTTGCCATTTGGTAGGTCTTCTCTTATTCACTTGTGAGATTGAGAAGATAGCATTCACTGTTTAATGGTTGTAATTAAATATAAGACTACTGACGTTTTGCATTTCAACCACAAGATGTCGCTGTTTCTTAACACAGCTGAATAGGTTGCCAGTTTTCATATTGACAGGAAGTGTGGTTCACAACAGGAACTTGGGAGGTCATGTGTTCTATGAGCTTGAGCTGTGGCGGCTAAGTTCTTATAGTTTGTGCATGATATTATTCAGTATATATATTTATATATAGTTTATATAAATATATATATAGTTTAGTTTATTATAAATGACAATAAAGTCTGTGGCCAAGTTGAACCAGGCTGCCCATTTATAGGCTTGATTTACTAAGGTAAAATAAGGCTTTTATGTACTTTGATAAAAGAATTAACATCTTTTTAAGGGCTTTTTTACTTAGCTTAGTGAATGAAGTTAAGCTTTCCTTACTTTAACCAACTAATATGCAAACAAAAATTGTGTGTATTTTTTATTGTTTTTGTTTTTTTGAATTTTGCAGGTGATTAGTTTTTACTTGTAAAGTGAATTTCAACACTATGTTAAGTAAAAATTCATCTGTAAGTTGAAAATTCACTTTTTCTAAATGAACAGCTTAAATTCATTTGGTAAATTTACCCCCCAAAAATAGTAACTGGATTGTTGTATACAGTTTCCAGTTTTTTGATAATCACATTGTTTATTTGTTTCTAGTACTAAAAGAGCTGAAGGTTTTTATTGTATCTAGTAGCTAACTAACTAACACGGCAAGAGGAATTTAAACTGGTAAAAGTGTACCTCATCCTAATTCTTAGTAAGACCCCTTCGATTCTTGCAATGCAGTTGCACATTGTTGTGCCCACAAGTGGCAAACCGCACCAAAGATGACCATGCTGGCCGATGTAGTGGTGGAAGCGATACAGTTCAAACATGATGCCAAAACTAACTTCTGACTTTCTGGAACAGTGCCGCGTTCCATCGCAGATCCGTGAAGTAAATGGTTCCCAACCAACCCTATTCACTTGTCGTTCATTGTAGTTTGAAATGGTCCTAATACTTTTTTAGTTTACCTAGGTTCTAGATTCTTTTACAGTAAGAAACCAGCAATTTTTCCAACACTGATTGTTGGGATGAAGTAGGCAACCCATGATTCTTTGGGCCTTATTTATTAAAGTTCTCCAAGGCTGGAGAGGATACACTTTCATCAGTGAAGCTGGGTGATCCAGCAAACCCGGAATAGATTTCTTTAAAGTAATTTGCTATTTGTTAGTAAATGCTTTCAATCCTGGACCAGATTCATTTCAGGATTGTTGGATTACCCAGCTTCACTGATGAAAGTGTAAACTCTCCAGCCTTGGTGAGCTTTGGTAATGGTATATGATGGCTACTTCTGGTAGCATTTTCCACTGCTACCTAAATTGAGTTTTGTGGTGTTCTATACAAAATTGTATTTATGAGTTTGACCAAATTTTAATAATAAAAGATTTCTGTGCAAAATTTGAACAACAAATTTCATTTAAAGCGTAACTATCAGTAAAAAAAAAAAATAACACTTACCTTTGCAGGTGGAAAGCTGTTGATCCCACCATGATCCTAGTCCAGTCGGTGACGCGTTGTGCCATCTTCTCCCTTTGTTACTGGACACCGGCCCCACCATCTCCGTCCTTTTCGTCCTGGTTTTATTTTCTACGTCCCTCGATCGCACTCTGCGCAGGTACGAGGTCAGGTAATATGACTTCTGGAAAATGTAAAGAAAAAAATGTGGTTATCTCATTTTTAATTTACGTTAGAGGAATCCCCCTTTTGCTCATGGCTAATTGCAGCCTCCTAGCATACCTGACATATGTATCCAAGGAGGCACTGGGTTTCCCATTCAGTCTTTATGGTTTCAAATGCAAAAAAATTCAAAAATTCAAAAACATTTTTTCCCTTATATAATAAAAGGGGTATCCACCTATTTAAATGTGATAATAAGTCTGCTTTAAGAATTTAACGGAGTTACAGTACAATATAAGATCTTTAGGACACACAGACTCTAAGCAGAGCTCTCAGCTTGCCTGCACTTGATGGCTTGAATTATTTAGGGGCCTGACAGGTTCTCTTTATACTTGACAAATTTATCTGTTTTCCTTTTTAGTATGAGATTATTTTAAATGTAGATTAAAAATCATAACAAAACAAATGCTTTCAAAGTACAAGGTTCTTCCTTAAGATTTCAACCCACTAAGCAGATGTTCAGTTATTTGCCAGAACCAGTTGCTGTATGGCTATTTCATGAACAGTCTTGATCACTGAATATTCTTTCCTAAAGTGCTGAATGATGCACATGAACATTGTAGCATTTATGCTAAGAAGCTCCAAATACTAGAATGAACAGAGGCAAACTATAAAGAGGTAATTCGAAATATGATGATTACCAGAGCTGAGTGCTACAGTAAAATTGGAGAGAAATACAATAAACATAATCACTCAGCTTAGCAAAGTGATTTGTAAATTAGGCTATTCTTTCTCTTAGAGACACATAATTTCTTTAGTGCTGCAATAATTAATTTATATCTAACAAGCTCATGCAGAAGCAATCGAGTGTTATGTGTAGTTTTAGTATTAGCACAATTTCCAGTGTTACATTTGTGTAGATGTAGCACCATCTAGTGCCCACATGTTATTAAAATAGTCCCAGTGTAGATTTTATTTGTCATCCTAAAACTTTTACAGACAGTGCTGTGTAAGGGCAAGAAATGATTTATGCCAGACTTAATGGGCGTGATTTATAAAAGTTCTCCAAGGCTGGAGCGCATACACTTTTATCAGTGATGCTGCGTGATCCAGCAAACCTGGAATGTATTTCTTCAAAGTGACTTTTTTTATTTGCTACCAAATGTTTTAAATCCTGGAACAGATTCATTCCAGGTTTGTTGGATCACCCAGCTTCACTGTCGAAAAGTGTATCCTTGCCTCCATCCCATATTTATATATATATCCTATCCTCAGCCTTTGAGAGCTGAGATAAATCAGGCCGAATGAATAGGCTTTGCAATAATCATATGCATACAACACACTCATTTGTAATTCTTTTCCATGTGGTTTAAAAATAAAAGAACTTGCATAATTTTGCACCTATCTGGACCATAGTGGTGGAATTTTACAGCAACACATTTGAAAAAATGCAAATAAGGCAAGGAGTATGGCTTGTTCCAGTTAGGTAGCAAGGCTTTCAGTTCCAGCGCATGCTCATACCTGGGTTTCTCTCTGTAGGGCATCCAAGACGATGGCTCATGTACAAGCAAGCACAAAACACCGTTCACCCCGTACTCATCCAATGCATAGGATTTTTTCAGTATGTACAGCACAATGAAAACATTTACTGCTCCAAAAATCATGAAATTAAGAAAGAACATGGTGGAGGGTAGAATGGAGGAAAAAGTGAAACCCACTGATGATTTGGGTGTTAAATCCAGAAACAGCCCAAGCCGAGAGCTGTCAATTAGGGGTCACCTTGCAGGCAACTACCATGAAAGCAAAGACCATGTGAGCTGTTGCATGGACCCCGGTTTGCTAAGGACTGCACATCATAGGAGCCCTGCAGACCTGCAAGTACATATTGGCTTCAGGTAAGAAGCAAGGAAGGGTAAAAGAGAAAAGAGAGAGTGAGGAAGAAGAGAGAAAATGGACAAGGAAATGGGGAGTGGGGGGGGGCAAATCTGTGTAGCACAAAAGCCTCGAGCACCCTAAAAAACAAGTACTCAAACTATGACTTTCTTATTTTTTTTACTTGTGTCTTCAATAAAGTGGAAGTAAAAAATGCCTCAGAATTTTGCAGGGGGATGGAGGGTAGTGTTGAGGGACTGGGGACAGTACAAGTGATAGATTAGGCCGGAGGATTTGAAGGCAGATGGAGGCTCTGAAATGTGCACAAAATTTGCTTAGTGTCTTTTCAGGGGCCTGCTGGAGGATTTGTGCAGTGGACGGTCCTCTCATATTTCCAACATTCTGTGATGACAATCACCTACCACCCATTTTACTATTCTTTATCTTTTTTTCCCGAATATGTTTAACTTAGTACTTTGTGTTGTTCTTATTATACCAGCAATAGTGCACATGAGCAGTATTTGTACTGTGCTGGAGGACATTTCATTCAGGTTTACAGGGACCCCGAAAAAGGACACCCTGGCCTAGATGAACGAACTGGAAGCCAAGGTCAAAGGTATGTGGGTTTGCTTCTGATTTTTTTTGTTTTATCTATTGACTATATATTTGTTTTTATATCTCTTTTTTGATGGACTGCAAGGTTTTGTTTAAGTGCACTTAATTCTGGTGCCTGTTACACTGCACAGTCATATTTATAATCCCTGAAAAACTAATGTAAATTGGGGGCAAGATTTTTTATACAATGTCTATCGCATTGCATAACTATTTTTGTGAACCCAATTGGGCTTTTTTTTTGTTTCCTCAAAATGCTCTTTGTCTATAGTCTATATACATTTAAAAGTACTCTTTCCTAAATTAGACAGCACAAACATCATTATTGTGTAACCACTATAAGAAAATTTTTACGGATAGCCATAAAGAATAAGTTACTTACATCCATTTTTGGAATGGTGTATAATGGTAGGTTTTTGTGCAGTTATCCAATTTGAGTAATAAAAAAACATTGTGATTTGACAATGGTTGACCTATCATGTAGGGTAGGGTATAATTTTGGCTGTTACAAATTATTATAAATGAGCAAAATTATTTTGT
This sequence comes from Pyxicephalus adspersus, assembly GCF_032062135.1. Lineage (NCBI taxonomy): Eukaryota > Metazoa > Chordata > Amphibia > Anura > Pyxicephalidae > Pyxicephalus > Pyxicephalus adspersus. The sequence goes on from NC_092858.1 coordinate 135,113,342, forward strand.
ACCTGGCAACTGGCATATATCCTGCTCCATGCCTCCTGCCTCCATGCTCCTTCTAATAATAATATTAATTCCTTTTTTGACTTTTGGAAAGAACGACGAGAAAGAAAATATATTTTGCCCCCGATGGAAATGCAACCCTTGTAGACACGCCCATGGCCGAGCTCAGTAACATATCAGTTCACCAGACAGTCTGTTTGATACAGCTGTCTGGTGGGCATTTTGCCATGACTTCAAGCTGCAGTATTGGTTCACAAGCAAAAGGAACACCCTCCTGGAAGGACTAACTGGTGGAACATCCTCTACTTGTATGTAAATAGTGGGATTCTTTATTCAATCAACTCATTGGGTTGGGGTTGATATGCCCGATATATGAGTGACTCAGGTTGCTGTTTTTCTTTCATGGTTTTTGTATAGCACATGTGCTGTCTTTTGATTTACTGACATTTTAGCCTGCTTAGACAATACCACCCTTTGCAACTCCTAGCATGTGGTATTTTATTTGTAAGTATTTTGGAAAATGTTTGAAGATATAGTTTGTTTTTTACATATTTTCATAGGTTTCTGCACAGATTTATGTTGTTTTTAGGTTATTCTCCCAATATTTGATATGAGGCGGCACTAATGGTACATAAATTTGGTGACCATGGAGTATAAAGAAATGACCATAGACTTTGGATGCCACGAACCCCATGACACAGAAAACATATTTACCTATTTGACAAATATAAAACAATTTTTTTACCAAGGTTTTAAAAGTTTAATGTTGAACGGTGCACTTTTTTGGGTATCTTACCATATATAATCACTTTCCAAAGTGGATCACATGTAAATATATGTGTGCATGTAACAATGTTCTGATTATAATTAAAATGATATCTTGTCTTTCTAAAGATTGTATTTATTAAAATGTGATTTTTAAAATATACTCTTCCAGCTAACATCTCTTGGGAGGTTTGTATGTTACATGTGATTCTAATGAGAAATTAGATCCTAAGAAACATTTTGAATAACACCCTTTCATGCTCCCCCTAGGGTTTTTTCTTTCTAGAATGAGGTTTTATTTACCTATTTAAAGTGCGCTTTATTTTTCCCATAACTTTATGTTCAGGAAGTGAACAGTCCTAACTTTGCAAATTATATTACTCACATTTTAAATGTGAGAATTTCTTTTTCAAGGTAATTTACTTATGAAGATATTTTACCAATACAAAATTGCCTATTTGTGAACATTTCTTCATTTCCGTGTAATGCATGGACTGGCAAATATTAGTACTTCAGCTGTTGATGATGAGTGAGTAAGTAGGCTGCAGAGCATTAGAGGAGCTATTGTTATAAGACAGCTGGGATGCTGAATGGTTTCCATCCCTTATCTAATTCATCTATTCTTTGTACAAAAAGCATTGTCTAAATAAAAAAAAAAATAGAAAATGCATTACAGTTTCATGTCATTTTAAGAACAAATCATTGAGTAGCAGTAGAACACTAAAGAATTTAAACCTGATGTAGATATATTGGCACTAACAAAATGTGTTTATATACTTCCACAGTAGGGTTTAGTTTTATGCCAACATATTTCTTATAACTGAAGACATAAAATGATAGATGAGGGTCAAAACCAAGAGGCTGCTGGTCAGAGATATGTAAAATTGAGGGAAAGCATAGATGTAACCACAATTTAGAAACTGTTCCCGCTAGGGCAACATATGTGCATTGCGGCATTCTATTCATTTAAACTTTGCACAAACAACAAGCATTTTGCTCTATCAAAAGTGCAGTGCATCGCAATGCACTGTAGTGTGTTGACAAGGTGTATTTCGGGTATTCAATACATTTGGCCCTGATTTAATAAAGCTCCCCAAGGCTGGAGAGTATATACTATCATCAGTGAAGCTGGATGATCCAGAAAACTTGGAATTGATTTCTTAAAAGTCATTTAGTATTTGCTGGCAAATGCTTTCAATCCTTGACCTGATCCATTCCAGGATTGCTGGATCACCCAGCTTAACTGATGAAAGTGTATCCTCTCCAGCATTGTAGAGCTGAATTAAATCAGGCCCAATATACCTATATTAATGTTTACCTAAGGATTACAAGGTCACCTCTTTCAGCACATTGCATGTGGCAGCATGAGCATTTAATGAAATGGTGAGATTATGAAAGAAACTGCATGGGTAGGCTATATTATGTGCTAAAATAAGAGCACCCAACCCTCCTCTCCCTCTGTGCCAATTAAAGTGATTGACAGAAGAACTTTGCATTGCAAAATGGCACTGCAGAACCCCTCCTCCCAAATCCACCTTTGTCTAACTACATAAGTGTTAAACATACTGCACTGGCCACAAATACAGGCAAAGGAACTCAAAGAGTCTGGTGGTGAGCCTCTAACTTGATGGGCGCAAGGAAAGTGCTCCTTCTCAGTAATAATCTCATAATGATAGTAATGGTAACAGTTCACAGCAAAATTCTGAGATCTCATAGTCCTTAAAAGTTCAGTTGATGAAAAAAAACATCTGACAAGTAGTACTTAGCTGCAAACTTAAGGTAAAGTTATTTTCCCGCATTTTTCTTCTCGCCTTCCTGGCAATGTACATCTGAAAGATAGCCCCTTGATAGGGGTCTATATATAAAGCAGTGAATTTGACATTTACTAAAACATTCCCTGGTAAAGAATAAATATTTGCCTTTACAAACACATGGGCTTGGAAGATCCTCCACCAGAGAATATTTTGATGTCAAATTCACTGCTTTATAAAAAGAACCCATAGCATACTTGTAATATGTTTTCTGCTGTCAATAATCTTAAGTATAACTAATCCTAAACAATATAAATAATGTTGGTTACCAGTCCTTAAACTAGGGAGGTGTTTTAGAAAAATATATTACTCTACAGTATACCGAATTATTGCATTTTCAGTATTTTTTATGTATTTATGCATTCTTGTTTAAGCTGATTTTTGTGTTTTTTTTTTTTAATTTTATTATTAAAATTTATTTTTTTTTACATGATTGTGTGTTTCAAACTTTATTATATTCTGGATATCTACTAGGCCCTTGTTCGGACATATTTCTGTAAGTTACTCTGGTCAACAGTTTCTTACCAAACAGATTAAAGTCATTTTAGGTTACGTTTGATGCACAGATCCAAGTATTGTATTGGTTTTGCTAGATGGCCTCTAGTTTTTGAAATAATGACCTCAATTATAACCTCATAGAAAACTAATGAAACTTGAAAATTAAGCAAAATTAAACTAGATATACCTACGTATACAAAATATAATTTTGAAATACTTAATGTCAATATATCCTATATTCAGTACATTGACAGAACTAATCACAAAGATGCTTTATGGTGATGATCAGGAGAATCACGTTGAAGGCTCCAGCAGTAGTCTTGCCATCATGTGTCTATCCCATCTGCCCTGATAACTTTTTTATTCCATCACCTTTATATCTTGATGGAACCTCTCCCCTTGTTCCTCACTGAAATCGCCAAGGTTTTCGGGAAATTATTGCAAATGGCTATAGAGATAGTATACCCTTTTGCTGATAGTAGCACCCAAATTTTTAAAGTTTAGGAGCAAGTTTTATAACATTTCTTCATAAGTTTGTGCTTTATGGTTACCCAAGAAGTTCCTGACAACCATGACATAGCTGTGCCAGGCAGAAGCTTCAGTATCAGTCATGTAACTTGTGAAATTTGAATCATTTGTCAGTTTCTGATGGGGTCCATCAAAGATTCCTGCTTTTAATTTTTCATTACTCAATCCAGGGAAGAATCTACAAATGTATTTGAAGCAATCACCATCCTTGTTCAGAGCTCTAACAAATTGCTTCATTACTCCCAAATTTATGTGTGGTGGAGGGAAAATGATTTTTTCTTTGTCAAGGATTGGCTCGTTAATGATGTTCGCTGCACCTTTTTTTTATATTTTCCCTTGGAGGCCATGTCACTTTTTCCCAGCGATCCTGCTTTGCTCTACTATACCACAAGCAGATAAAACATCGGTACTTTGTGTATCCACTTTACTGTCCAAGTAGGAGGTTCACAATTTTTAAATCAACACATATGGGCCATTGGTGTTCATGATAGGAAAGATTTTGGAAGACCATTTTGATATTTTCATATTCTTCTTTTGTTGACTGACCAATTGCAATTGATGCATAGCAGTTGCCATTATGCAGTAAAACAGATTTCAAACTTCGAGTGGAACTGTCTATGAAAAGCGGCCTGTCTTCTGCTCGGTATCCTGGTACTCCCATATGGGCTAGTAGTCCAGGGATGTTACAACAGTACACAAAGTCTCCATCTTCACTGAAATATGGTAGAAGTGTCAGATCTCTGGTCCTATAAACCGATATTTTAACTTCTGCTCTCAGACAGTTCTTTTCTTTTAGCCTGGATGCTAAATGTTCAGATGCTTGTTTTGTCAGACTTATGTCACATAATAAATCATTGAGCTCTTCTTGAGAGAACTGCTGGATTGTTGAAAAACTTCCTTCATATTCACTTCTAATGCCAACTCTTGGATTACACTCCAACCCCTGTATATCCTCCATGATGGATACAGGAATATCAGGGAGTGTACTGAACACTGGTATGGGAACATCAGCACCATGCGGCACAGGTCGACTTGCTGATTCCAAATCAGGGTACTCTCACTTGTTTTACATGTAACAATTGAAACCTATTACATTCACAGCTCAAAAATAACAATCATTATGATGATGATTTTTGGGCTCTCGCCATACCATAGGTACACCAAATTTCAAACTTTTCAGTTTTCGATTTTTCAACTGACGTAGACACTCTACACAAGTTTTGCATACCATATGGGGAGTCGATAACTTACCTTGGTCCCCCAGTTTAATACCAAAATATGCAAGATATGCTTGTTTCACAAATTCTATAATGTTTCTTTTGTTTCTGTTTCTTCAAATGTAGCAAGATACACTAGGGTCATTTAAACAACTTCTTCCTGAAGAACTCATATTTCTGTAAACAAAAAAAAAATGTATGAATAAAAAGAAGGCAAAAGAAAGTTTCATGAAAATAATGCTACATTTAATTAATAAAATGCAAAACATCAGTGTAAATAATGATTCTCAATAATATGCTGTGTTAGCATTTGTCGTTGGTAAAATTAATACAAAAACTAATTCAATGAAACTGATGTCATTTCTGGATTCAGCAGACCTGAAATACACTAAATATATTGAAAATCTTTGGCAAGTGAAAATAAAAATTTTTGTTGAGTTGTGTTATCAGGTTATAACATTTGTAGCATAAAATACCTGTTAATTTTGCCATGAATGTGGGGTGCTTGTCACTTACTGTTGGATGAACTAGAAGCAATAATAAAGTTATATTTCTTTTGTAAAGTACTAATCCCATTCTCCCAGCTCCCCTTGTGTACTGGGAGGAACAAGGACAGACATATTTCATGTCCAGGGGCGGCCATGGTCTCCTATACAGTAGAACAAAGTATTACACAGTAAAAGAGTGAACATAGCCAGCCAGGAATTTCATGCTGTTTGCAGTAGCTTCACAGTTGATAATGAACAGAAAACAGACTAAAAGAAGAAAACAAATGTAGATCTCATCTAAGGACTGATGTGTTGCAAAAAAATACATTTTGGTTTTTGCATTTAGATATGTTCTAAGCATGGTCTGATTAGTCACCCATATTATAACAAATGACCTTGCCAGGTATTCATAAAAAATTTGATAGAGCCCATGTTTTGTTTTTAAAAGAAGCAACGATAAGAACAATATCAGATGAAGTAAGAATAAATATGTGTATAAAAAATTTAAATTATTGTATTGCAAAATTACCTTGTTTTCATTGTTCCAGATTACGTTTAGGTATGGATACAGTGAAGCTTTTTTAAGGTAACGTAACCTTACTAAATTATTTGCCCAGCTCGGACTTGATGCTTATTAGACCTGTTACCACAGTCACACCTAACCTTAGTCTCACCCAAATATTCAACAACAAAGACATCAGCTAACTCACAAAAGCATAACATTTTAAGTATGTGTATTACTGTGCATGACATGTTGCTGTTTCCAAATACAGGTAGTCCCTTGTTAAAGACATCCAACATATGAACTTTTTGCATATCAAAGCATAGCTTGCTCCAGAAGTTGATGAATGTCTAAGTTCCATAAAGTTTTTTTTTTTGCTTTGTTTTTTATTAGCTCACAGTGAAGATTTTATACAGTAACTGACACCACGTTGCCTAATATTATGTTGAGACAAACATCTGTCCTAATTGCATTTAGTGAAATAATGTACATGTTCTGACTTTACATACAAATTCAACTTAAGAACAAACCTACAGTCCCTATCTCGTATGTAACCCGGGGACTACCTTTAACATTTACTTTTAATTACCCAAAGGAATTAGCAAAGAGATTCGCATTATTCCCTAGATGCAAGTTATTCTATGCATTTGGAATGTGAGACTTTATTCACAAGGAATAATGTGTGTGTTATTACCATTTCAATTAGTGCAAGGTTCACAGATTTGATAAAACTGTGAGCACCTAATAAAGTGTACGTAAAGCCCAACAATAAACTTCTCGTATTTGACTCTTATTAACTTCCTTAAATAAATCAATAAATGTACCGTATTTTCCGGCGTATAAGATGACTTTTTAACCCCGAAAAATCTGTGCCAAAGTCGGGGATCTTCTTATACGCCTGGGTACTTACCTGCAGCTTGCTTCCCCTTGCATCATATGTCCAGCGCGGTCGAGTCCCTGCTCTGTGTGGGGAGTATGAAGCAAAGGGGAAGCAAGCTGCACAGGAGAACGTGAGCCTGGATTGGCTCTCCAGCAGAACCCGCTCTATGCGGGGGGTATGAAGCAAAGGGGAAGCAAGCTGCACAGGAGAACGCGAGCCTGCACAGGAGAACGTGAGCCTGGATTGGCTCTCCAGCAGAACCCGCTCTGTGCGGGGAGTATGAAGCAAAGGGGAAGCAAGCTGCACAGGAGAACGCCAGCCTGCACAGGAGAACGTGAGCCTGGATTGGCTTTCCAGCAGAACCCGCCCATTGACTTGGAGGGCTGCACCTTAGAGGAGTGTGGAGCAGTGTAGGCTGTTACCTCCTCCTGTATCCCTCCTCCAATTACCAGTACTGTACTGTTCCTTCTGCCTCTCAGATCTCGCACAAAGTTGGGGGTCGTCTTATACGCCCAGTCGTCTTATACGCCAGAAACTACGGTATATAGTGATCTGAAAAAATTTCTGGCATATTTTACACATGTGAATGCATAAATTGTGAATTATAGCTAAACCATATATATATAATTCTCAAGGTGATTAAATAGATTTACTTGTTATTAATTTGTGCTTATTATTTGGATTTTGGCTATATTTCATTTTACTGATTGAATAAAACCAACCCGTTTATCTTTTGCTTTTAACAGAAATTCATGCAGCATGCAAATTAACCCAGCAATTTAGATAATATAAAACATGCAATTGTATCTCAATCAGAAAACTGCATCCTAATTTTTAACAGATTTGGAAAATGTGCTGCCCTGTCAAACTAGTTTCTTGCGCTTCACGCCTAACTAAACATTTCCAAACAGAAAGAATTGGAACAAATTGACTGTTATTTATATGGTATTGTTTTTACCATGAAATTAAATGGCTCCCCCTAATAATTACTCATGAAGCAGATTTCCTGTGAACAAAGTCTATGACAGAGAAAATACAAGTGTTTAAGGATTTTTCAGAATAATGACTTGAATGCTTCCTAATGTACGTAAACAAGAGCATGCACAGAAATTGCACCATTTATTTTAATGATGACAAGCTAATTGTAGTTCACACAGAACATCTCTATTACATCTTCTCCACTACTAATGAGATGACTTGTTTATTTCAGTGGATCTCTGGATTGCAAATTGGCGTGTATGACCTTGACAGAAAATAACTGATCTGTAGTGATAGTGAATACTCTGCTACAGTTAAAAGGTTAAATTGTAATTCTTGGTTGCTTTTACTTATCATTTTGATGCTGATTTGTAAAAGATAAACTCATTTATCACTGATATCACATGCGGTTAGAAAGCAAATGTTATAAATAAAGAGTTGTTAAGGATCTTCTTAAGAACATTGTGAGAGTCCTTCAACTCAATATGGATCAACAACAGAAAAATAAAGAATATTTCAGATTTACCCAGCATCAGTGGTGAAAGTTACACTAAATCATTGTTTCTCAACCAGGGTTCACTGGAACCCAAAGGTTCCTCTAGGGCTTGTCAAGGGTTCCATGATCAATGAGAGTTTGTGACTTTCAGGTCAAATGCCAGTCTTTCCACTGTCCAACAATATAGGAGGCCTTTTATTCCCAATGATCAATAGGCCTGTGTACTGTGAGCTGTGGATATAGCAATTATAGCAGGAGTTCCCTAAAGACTTAAAATTACTTCAAGGGGTTCCCCCATGTTAGGAACGTCAGCAAACACTGCACTAAATGGAAATATGCTTAGCTGATTCTCACATAAAATTGTATAGTTAACTATCATAAATGTGTTTGTTTGAAAACCAGACACCTCAGTGTCAAAAAAGTTTCTTAGACTACAAGAAAAAAATCGGTATCATTGCTTTGCCAAAAGTATCCACAACACCGAATAAAACATTAAAAGACAATGTGTAATTAAAAAAAAAATCTGGGCTGTTAGAAACACTTATCCAGATATGTATGACTACTGGATTATGTGTTCAGAATTCCATAAGAAATCATCAATAAAGGTCACATTAAGGTATTGGAGAACCCAGGCTACAGGCCATCTAAAAATTGGTTGTGATATTTGTCACATTTGATTTATGGTTTATTGTGTAAATAATAAATGCCACAGTTCCAGAATCCTTCTGTAGTCGTATGTCATGAACACACATTTGAAAAGTTTTTTGAATAACATAAAAAGAACTAAACCCTTGCCTAAAAACATTTGCAAATCTTTACTATTAAATTAATGTTTACTACTTGTTTCTATATTCTAAACAACTTCCTAAAAGTCTTAAGCCTAAAAAAATTCTGTGGTATGATACATTTTGCTCTTGGTTTTAAAAAAGTAATTACTTTTTAAATAATAACATAACATTTGAATTAAACTAAATGAAATAGTAGTAAACAGTAAATGAAATAGTGGCTCAGTGATTATCAATCGTGCATTCCAGCCCTGAGAAACTGTATTTGAATTTCTACATAAAGTTTTTGTGTTTTCACCTTGTTTTTGTGGGTTTATTTTAAAAAACATACCTGTAGTCTTCCCTTTAAAAACTTAGCATTGGACTATGTTAAGGACATTAGCATGTGAGCTCCACTGAGAGATAGTTAGTAACATGACTTTGGACTTGGGAAGTACCATGTACACTTAGCATTGGACTATGTTAAGGACATTAGCATGTGAGCTCCACTGAGAGATAGTTAGTAACATGACTTTGGACTTGGGAAGTACCATGTACCATTAGGTCCTTTATACATACATAACCATTTATATTACATTTGTATTACTTTTTACATTTATTAGAGCTCATCCAAAACCCAGTTTCCAGTTAACCATTGCAGATATGTGGGCTGGTAGGCCAAAAAGGAATTGATCTCTGCCATAATGTTACCTGTAGGCCCGATTACTCCTATTGTTTTGGAATGATTGCAGGCATTAGGGACCCATTTCCTGCATTCTGCTCTAAATAAATGGCATTGTTGTTATCTTCACCTCAATTACCTAAATACATATACTTTTAGATGCATGCTTTCCAGGATCCCTTACTCTAGTCTTACAAGGCACACCTACGGCAAATTTCCTTTTTGTACTTTGCTCAAAGTGGTCTTGTGTTGTGATTGCAGAATACTATTATACATATGCTTGCACATTTTATAGGCTGTGAGCATGATCCATGGTGGAAGAGAGGTTTTGTTGGTCATTACTGTAATTTGCTTAACACAGGGTGGCTTACCAGCTTAAACATAGCTTAAGCACATTCACATTATGTGACTGAGTGGATCTCCTCAATAGCTCTCCCCAGTAAACTGAAGGCCATATTAGATAAACATCAAAAGCTCACTGAACCTCAGAATACAAAAGCTGAAAATAGAACACTATACTACAAAAAACATATTTTTTTTTTTTTTTTTTAGATTAATTTATTAGTTTTTCTGAATATTTTCAAGGCTAACTGGAAACAACTACTAGCTGGTACTTCAGTGCTTCAAAACTCCAATAAATAGTCTACTCAAATGTAGCAGATTAATTGAAAAATTGCATTTCAAACACCGTGAGGGTAAAATTGCATTGGATTTTAGCTTATACGTATCCCCATGCTTTGGCCTTGAATAGGTATTTCTATTCAATTCATTGATACTGTCACTCAAATTTGTACACATTTTTTTTAAATTAAAAGGAAAAACTATATGTGTGTGAAAATGGCATCTACCTGAACTTCTATAGCTAAAATTATTTATCTGACTAATTTGCACTAACTTTTGAACCATATTTGTTAGTTTGTTTATGCTTGTTAAGGTCACATATAAGGTAATATCTTTAATTAGCCATAAACAGCAGCCGATTAATGATCTTAAGAACACAGGCATTTCTAACTCCACAGTGATATGATAAAATGCATGCACGAGTAGCTAAACTTGTTTTCTGGCTAAATTTTCTTTAAGAGTTTTATAATATTACAAAAGTTCCAAGGCCACAAAGTGGTAAGTTTGAGAATAATCATAAAATAATGTTAATTTATATGTTGCATGATTAAATTTGAAATTTCCGGCAAAACTCTCTTGAGAGTTGCTGTACCTGATTCCCACCAGCTGGGAGATTGATTGGCGATTAGGTCACTGACTGTACAACATCTTGAGTATTAGTAGAACCAGAGTTGAGGCAAAATGAGTAGTTAAGGAACTTTTACAACATGAATACATTAATCCTATCTCTTTGAAATTGGCCCAGTGATTATATATTTTATAAACTCATACTCAAAACCAATCAAATAGCTTTGCTTCAATAAAAGTAATTTAATGGAAATTCTCCTGTAAAGGATATGTACTCCTTTAATGTTACTTACAATGTCCTTGTTTATAATGAGCCATTCAGTTGCAATCAGCTTTAGAATTTCCACAGCGGGTGACTCAACACTGCTCTTTCTTTCCTCATGATTTCATATTTTATTCTGAATATGAGCAATAACAATTCTTTTCTCTTTGCCCAATTTAAACCATATCTCCTTGCTAACCTAACAGATTGCATTATTTCAGTGTTCTTAATTTTAAACTTGGTGACCTTATGACTGTTAATAATGGATCTTTCATTCAAAGCTACCCAACCATGCATCAAATTAACCTAGTCTATCATTAAAGCCACTAGTATAAACACATTTAGATGGCTTATAAAAGACTCATTTACAACTCTTGCCCTCACTTTGTTCCTTAGAAAGATTCATATTCTGCATCCATAATCAGGTTTTTACCCATTTTACTAGTATACATTTAATGGCTCCACTGCAGAATATTAAATATGTATTCCACCGCTTCAAAAAAGGTGTGTCTTTCCGGACCAGTTCTATCATGTATTAAGGTTGCCGATTCAACCCTTTTTTTAAAGACACATTTACATATTACAGGTTTGGTGGGTACTCTATCAGTTATTAACTCACCTGTTTTAATGGAAACCTGTTATAGGAGATATGCAAGGGACTATCAATAATGACCTCTTCTTCTGAAAATGTTAGTTGACAGCAGCAGTGCTGATTTTCTTGCTTTTTTGCTTGCTATTTTATGTTCCCTACTCAAACAAATATGTAGATGTAGAGGGGTGATGAGTGAAGTTGATAAATTAATTGACACAAAAGTTTCCTCTTAAAATACAAGGTAATTGCAAAGCCCCTGAACGTAGTATTTACGCTATATTTGCTGGGAATGCCCAGGGAACATTTAGAAATTAGATTAGCCTAGGTCCTGACCTGCCCCAGTTGCACAGGTGACTTAGGCTTAAGGCCAGTCTTCTATTGAAGAGGGGTGGGTGTTTATCAACGGAGACCCTAGACATAAAACTTTTATTGCATTAGGTTTCACCATTCTATTACAATAACCTCTTTAAAACATGGAATTTCCTTGGCCAAATTGTGTAAGAGAGACTTAGTGCAGAAATCAATTGTATGCAATATAGTGCAGGGGTCAGATGTATGTAATGTACATAGTACAGGGGTCAGGAGTATGTTATGTACAAATTAAATCCTTCAACTTACAGGGAAAATGTTTTTTAATCGATTTTTTGTATTTGGGACATATTTTAATAGGTCACCTTGTCATCAGCACCACCTCAGAACGTCCAACATATAGCGTTCCAACTTTTCCTCATTAACATATGTGCTTGAGATCAGTAACTTAACAGCTTATGAAGCCAGTGGGATGCCATAACTATCTGGCAATTATTATTATCAGGAAGGAGATCAGTGAGAGACTTCTCCCTCCAGAATCTGAGTATTTTTTTATATGAAGATACAGGCTGCATCTTTATGCATTGAGCTGTATAATCATCCTTATATGTCTTTATTAATAATCCTATAAGCTTCAAAATTGTTTTTGTATAGTACCTGCAAACACAGTTCCAACATTCCAAAGTGCGGAATATTGTCTTGTAAAGGGCAAGGCTGTACAGAGATCAGAGAAGTGTTATTGGGGTAATGGAGATCTCTTGCCCTTTACAATAGCTTCAAGTGTGTCAAAAAAAAACTAATTGTTTTTTTGAGTATGTACTACATGTACTTGAGTATAAACCAAGATTTTTCATCTCTAAAAGTACAATTGAATAAAACACAAGCTATTTGTAACACTTTACATAAGGATTATTTACAGTAAAATAGGTATGCTGATTCTGAAAGTGCAGTTAGATTTCTTCTGTCATGTCAGTTTTTTTTCTCTACCGCTTATATTATTGCGATTACTGTATCGTGGATTTGTATAGGCTATTCTTTTACACGCAAGACAGTGTGGTCAGAGGTTGTGCGCTGCTCTACATAGTGAATAAGCAAAATGTATTTTTCTACTTACACACATATTTCCTTTCTTTCAGATCATGTCTGGCTCTGCTGTTTCTCGTCGTAAGTGCCTAAACAACCCTGATTCATTTTCTTATCTCTGTGGCAGTTTCACCATTCCCAGTCAAACTGCGAACATTAGCAAATTTGTAGAGCAAGCCTATTTGGCATATTTAAACTTCAAAACCATTTTACAACAATGTAAAGCCTAAAGAAGGGATCTTAGCAAATCCCAAAAGCTTGTGTTTTGCCAAAAATGCCAAGAAAATGTATCCCTTTAACTATAAACATTTGCAGTCATCAATGGCTAACACAGCAAAAGATTCTACTGCCACTACAGCAGTAAATACAGAAGCCCCCATCCCTTTTTTGAAGTAAGGGTTCTCTTTCAGATGATCCTAAATGATGGTATTTTAACCTCTAAATTTGTCACCCTTGAATCCCCTTACCACACAGCTGACCCCTTCTTTTTACTTTCCCAGGAAATAGCTAATGGATATCTCTTTCATTCTTGTGTTTGCTTACTCCTGTAAATATTCTTAATTAGTGCACTTTGCAGATGAATAGAGGTATTTTACCACTTGCTTATACTTACCAATTCTTTTTTAATAATATATGTAAAAAGCTAAATTTTTGTTTGAATTGTGGCTCTCTTTTCTGTTTTTACCTAGTTTATTATCTTAGCGTTCACCCAAACACACCCAAACAAAGCTTCCAGAGCTTTTTATCTCTTTTTTCAGGTATTTTGAGATATATAGATTTTTATGTAAAGGCATTGTATACTAATAAAATGTAAATAGGATAATAAAAGATGACATGTAAAGAGGTAAACACTAGACTGACATGGTTCAGAGGCCCGTTTGGCACTTTGCTAGTTTCCAAAAAAAAAAAAATGGGCACAAAGAACACTGGATAGAAAGATGGGAGATATATGTTCAAATACCCACCATGTAATAATAAAAGTGTGGTGGTGCAAAATCATAGAGCAAACACTGGTGATTAGCAGCAGGCGCTCTGCACTAATGTGTAGCTTGCGACATTAAGGCACTTGAATGAAAATTACAGTTGATTAACATTACAAAAATCTACCTTGTAAATACTATAAATTCAGCATGTTGGCTTTAAAATACCCATGTTCACAATTTCAGTCAATGCACAGTAGATGTCATCACATTAGTCTTCTTTCATGTGTATTGCGTTGGTAGTTTTATTCAAAAGACCTTTTTATAGGCTTGTTTTTGAACTTGCTTTGTAATGAAATTGCACAATTTTACCGAAAGTAATTATATTTAATAGGCATGCATTTAATTAGCAGAATTGATTTATGCACATAAAAATGTATTACTTAGGGCTATTTGAACACAGCCTTAACTAAAATGCCACAGCAGTAATGTGACCCTCAGAGATTGAGTTAGACAAAGTCATATCACACATGAATGCGTTTATTAAAATATAATTATCTTAAAATAACAAATAGGAAAATAAACCCTCTTAATGTCAATATACTAATTTATATTAGTAAATAAAGAGCAGTTTTTCCAGGCACTAGTTTAATGTGTTTCTTTTTTCCATCTGGCATACCAATACTTGTAATAATGGTTAGCTTAGGAAGCATTTTTACATTTATAATTTGAGGGAAAAAAAACATCAAACTGAAATGAGTTTTATTAGCACAACCTGCATAATGAAGTGTGTGTATGCAAATTAATACTAAGCGGTGCAGGTTAAAATAGCAAAAGTGTCAGATGCCTTGTTTTTAATGCAGGCAGCCAAATTAGTAAAATACCCTGTAATAAGAATCTCCATACAGTGCACATGTAACTACAGAAACACTCATTGAAAGCTCTGTTTAGAATTAGTTGTTATTGTAAATAATACAGTAATTATGCACTGTAATTTGTCTTATAAATGCACAGAAATAAATTTAATACACTATGCCTGATCTGAATTATTCTTTTGATTTTTTAATAAGGTTTGACAACTTATATAAAAAGAAACCTAATCCAAAACTTTTTGATGAAGGGTATGAGACATTATTGTTTAAAATTCTTGTTTTCACTTTTTTTATTTTTTGCTTTATTTTAGTGCCAATAGTCGCCTACAGCCAAATGTCTTCATGTATGTAATTCAACAATGGCCGCATTACGATTCCCAGGACAGGTTACCAGTGAAACATACCTGTATAATGTGTATTCATACAGTCGCCACCTGTAGGCTACAAAGGTAGTCCATATGGCAGGATGACAAAAGACCACTTTTCAAACGTAAAAACTAAATAGAAGCCCCAAATCTAATGTGCACGTCCCTTTTGCTCATTTCTGAAATATAGCAGAATCATCTGTTAGAGATAGCAGAAGATTGTTAGAGATCTGAACCTATGGGGCAGGAAGTCAGCGAACAGATCCTATCTCCCATGAGACCAATTTAGGACTCTAGAGGAAACAGTTATATCACCACTGTACACGGGTCGACTGACACTTAAGTGTATCAGACCACCATACTAGTGTGTGAAACCTCCTACCTGATATTCACCACAACATGGTGGATATTTTCACCGTATTTATCTGATCCTGGAACCAATATTTGTATGTAAATGTTCTGAATCTTAGGGGACCAAAGACTTTAAGTGAAGGATTGAGCAGCCCCTGGCAGGAGCTATACTGTGTCCTCTTCCTATCGCCAATTGGCTATATTGATGGTCTGAACTAAATTCTGTCCCCTAAAGATGCACAGAAGGGGGTTTCATCACCACTGTACACAGGTTGACTGACGATTAGGTGTATCAGACCACTATACTAGTGTGTGAAACCTCCTACCTGATATTTACCACAATATGGTGAACATTTTCACTATATTTATATTATCCTGAAACCAATTCTTGTATGTAAATGGTATGCATCATTGGAGATCAATGGCAGGAGTTATACTTCTGTATCCCCTTCCTGTCGCCAATTGGCTACATCAATGGACTGAACTAAATTCTGCCCCCAAAAGATGCACAGACAGGGAAAATAGGTAAGGGGCTGGAGGGTGAGACCGTACGGTGTGGTATTGAAGAAAGGCACAATGGTCTGGAAGGCAGAGGTCCCGACAGGGAGCTGGCAATCAGAATGGTCAAGCAAGTAAAGATTGTCAGCAGGGTGGAAAACATTAGTTAAATATGACAAATATCATTAACAGGGCATTGACTAAGGTGTGTCAGACCGTTGAGAATAAACCAGGAGCTAGTCAGAACTGTTAGTACATCCTGTGACCAGCAGAAAGCTAAAATACCACATGTACATACTAAGACTATAAAACCTCAACTGGATAGGTTGCAATTTTTTGCTAGTGATGTGATACACAAGAACATTTCTTTAGGTTTATTAGTTTTAAAAGGTTGCACTATGTAGATAAAATCATTCAATCCAAAAACATTTAATAAGGGGTAAACCAATTATTTGGACAACCACAGTAGATAATTCCTTCATATTTTTATTTAGTGCTGTCATGAATAATAGGAGAAGGAAGGTTTGAAATGCTAAGCATTATTTATTTTTTTAGTTAAGAAAAGCATTCAAGATTAACCCGAGGATGGTAAACATGTGAAAAGGGACAGAACTCTACTGGCTGGATAAAACCATGCACTTTTTTACAGCATTTCATATTTCCTGCCTAAATAAATATTTTTTGTTCTAAACGGAAAATATAAATAAAAATGAAAATGATTTCATTTAAGTTCTAATGTAAATCAGAATTGTTATGCGCTATTGATTGTGTTTCTAAATTAGGTTAGTGCAAACATAGCTCTTCTGACATTCAAGCAATGTCAAGATCATTTAAATCACCCTCTTCAACAAAATATACAAATATGTTTTCACACTTCAAGATCATGATCCCTTTTCATCTTAGCAGGCCCACATTGATCAACCTGGTGATTGGAATTACATAAAGCATTGTTGTTATGTAACATCTACTTACTTTATCACTGTCATTATTAAACATTAACACCGGACTGTATGTTTTATTTTCTTGCAGTGTGAATATTTACTGTATTTGTGCACTAAATGGTGAGATAATGGAGCTTTTCATAAAAAAAGGATAACAAGGCCACTTTTAATTAAGACAAGAACAACCCAGCCTGTATTGTACACTTCTGATTACAGAGGTTATTTCAAATTAACATAAGTTTTTGGAGGCTGTACTAAAGTTGGTCGTATTAAATACCAGCTGTACTGGCAGATAAGCGTGGGATGTGAAAAGAAGATAGTGTTCACATTCAAATTAGCACTTGGCACAATATAATTCTCTGATTGCAAACTATATGAAGTTGCCGGTGCTAATTGGTTGATTTTATTTGAAGCAGATGTTGTTAGCTTTCCCACTAATGATCTGGAGAGAAATTCTTTTAAAAGACATGCCATGTTAGGTTCTCTGCAGCATAATAAGCTAATTACAACTTTAAATACTTGCAGTAATTAGCACAATGTGTGTAAAGTGCCTGTGATCTTTTCACCCTGCTGCATTCTTGTTAGGGCAGTTTTTTTTTATTTTATAAAAGAAAATGAACTGCTTGTCCAAGATTTGTTTCCAGCTCATGTAAGATTTAAATATTTGTAGAAATGATGTACTTTTATAATGTTTAATACTACAGATATATAAAATATATATACAGTGTTTATTGTAGCTTTCATCATTTTTAAAAGCTTAGAACAACTTATTGCCAAGACATTGAACTGAACACACGTTACTAGTGAACCATTGAGTTTAGATGTGACTAATGAATTGATAAAGAAGGTGGTAAGGAATGTATAAGGGTTTGAGATGATGTCTGGTCATTAGATAATGATTCATTGGTCAAATTATCCTTTGAATGCCTAAAGCACAGAACACTTCTTAATCAGTAGTTAAATGATCCCAACAACTCTCATTTGAGAATGTTGGGGAGTCAAATAAAAATATCAGTTTTTGCCAAGCTATGAGAATGTAAGGCTGGTGTGGTGTTTTTGGAAACTTTGTGAAAATGGATTACAGGAGCAGAAATAATGAAACTTCAATCTCAGTCAAATGAGTTGTGTCCAGGACATCTGTGTCTGGTTTGAAAAGTCTGCACTGTATTTGTTTTTGAGATTTTACTTTTTTAAGAGAGATACAAAAACATTTTTAGGTATTTGATTGTCCATTTGGGGCAAAGCAACAATTCCATTTTAATGCTGGCTTCACCAGCTGCATATAGCTGCCTTCCTCCCTTTCTTCACCAACCAACCCATTAACTATCCCACTTACATGTTAATGAATATTATGCTAATAAAGGCCTTAAATTTGTTTTTTACAATTTAGTGTATTGACTCTTGGTTAATGCTTTAACTATACCTGTCAAATTTAAGATCCAACTTCATATGGGCCAATTTGCAGTTTATTAAACTAGATTTACCAATTTATTTTTTTTAGGTTTTTGTTTCCCATAATTTTTTCTATATAATAAAATTATATAGAAGATACAACTGGGCAGAGATTCCTGTGGTTACTGCTGTCCTTTAACTTCTCTGGTGGTCTAATTTTATCTGTATTTTTAAACATCAAAGTGGTACATTTGACATTAAAATATACTTATTTCAAATTTCCCACCAGGTTCCACCCCCCACCACACCGCTGCCACACGCTAACACGTTTCATGCCCGCCCAGGATCCACCTATACAGACGCCGGGCGGGCATCACCAGAGGACACCGCGGGCTGGTCAGGACCAGGTAAGCCATTTACATTTCAATCTTGAGTGTGACTCAGTGTCACCGCTTTTGGTACTGAAAATTATCCACAAGCCATACTTGGGAATACCGCCGGGGAAGATAATGGTTTGCATCTGTCCATTATTAGTTATTTTCAATAAATGGTTTTGCACCGTTGAAATGGTTTTGTGGTCCCTTGTATGTTTTTCTATTATGTATAAACACATTTTGTGAAGTTGGGAACTTCAAAAACAGGAGTTGTGAATTATGTTCCTGATTCTTTTCTGAGTTAGTTCATTCTCCAGTTGGATCTAAAGTCACTCTGTGACTATTGGATTTATAGTCAGTATGATTATTTATGCCTAATAAGGTATAGTCATGTGGATTTTGGCATATTTCTTAAGATGTCAACCTGGTGCAAGCTGTGCTTTGATATGCAAAAAGAAACTGCAGAGTGTAATGCAAGCGGGTGTGGACCCACTGTGCCAGTGACTGGGTATGCTCCAGATGGGCGTAACTAAGCCGCTACCAGGTCTTCACTAGAGCCTCTGATGGTGAGGATAGGCTTGGGCTGCGGGGTAGTTGCCAGGTGCCACTCCAGAGCAATCCCCCGGTCAGTGGCAGCTGACCACAGGAGTCAGGGTACTCGGTGCAAGTGGGGCTTGCGTGGCCAAGAAGGTATAGGAGAGGTAGTAATTAAACAAAGTCTGTGAACAAGATACGAGGTCAAAGTCAGGCGGCAATCAGGCAGAAGTCCATACACAAAAATCCTAGGTCAGGGTCAGGTGGCAAACAGGCAAAGTCCAAGGGTTTGATAAGCAAGGTCCGGTACACAGGAAGGCAGACAGAAGAAGCACCTTTGCACTTGGAGTTAGACTAGCTAAGACCATGAGATTGCTCAGCCAACATCCTGTAGTGGGAAGTGCCTTTAAATACTAGCAGGGCTCCAGCCATAGGCTGTAGGAACAGAGGGCGTGTATGTGTTGCCTCATGGATGAAGAGAGACACACCCACGCCAGCTCAAACACCAGTGCAAGTCTCCAGCAGGAAGGAAACTTTGGCATGAAACACATGTACTGGGGTTACTCTACCTGAAAGATAGGACCCGGTGCCCATGCCTGCAATTAGGAGTAGCGGCACCGGCACAACCTGTAGGGCTAACACAGAGTTTGTTTTGGTCATTAGAGAGTTACAAGAGCTTGCAGAAGAGATCACCCACAACCTCAGCTGTGTTTAGCAAAAGATTTAATTTGCAAGTCATGCAAACCGCCCCCTCCCTTCAAGCAGGGAAGCCCATTCGTATCCAGGAGTCCTCCGTATGTCGGGTGTCCTTAACTCTGGGACTACCTGTATTGGTATTTTGCATAATACTTTATCAGAAACCCAGCAAATAGAGCAGCACTAGTCCTAATTGTAATAAACTAAGTGCATGCAAAGTGCAAGAATTGTTTTGGGCTGGATGAAAACATCTGGAAAAAAATTAACATGGTTCTTGTATTATTACAATAATGATATTACAATCACTAGCCACCTTTATAGATACATCTTGCTAACATCAGTTTGGCCGACCCTTTGACTTCAGAACTGCAGTAAATCTTTATAGCATAGATTCGACAAGGTGCTGGTAACATTCCTCAGGGATTTGTTTTGTATTGCCATGATAGCATCACGCAATTTTTGGAGACTTATCAGCTGCAGATACATGATGTAAATGTCATTCTATTCCACCACATCCAAAGGGGCTCTTTTGGTTTGAAATCTGGTGACTGTGGAGGCCATTTAGGTACAGTAAACTCATTGTCATGTTCAAAAAAACAGTTTGAGATGATATGAGCTTTGTGACATGGTATGTTTTCCTGCTGAAAGTAGCCATTAGAATATGCATACATTGTTGGTAATGACTGGTTATTTGAGTTACTGTTGCCTTTTTATTAGCTCGAACCTGTCAGTCCCTTCTCATCTGGCATCAACAAGGAATTTTCTCCCAGAGAATGGCACATGATTTTTTGTGTATGGACTAACAGATCAACAGTTTCAAAAATAAGACCAGCCCACCTGGCACCAACAACCAAGTCACATTCAAAGTCACTTAAATCACATTTCTTTCCTATTCTGATGCTTTGTTTGAACTTCAGCAGGTCATCTTGTCAATGACTTGATGTCTAATTGCATAGAGTTGCTATCATGTGATTGACTGATATTTGTGTTAAGATGTGCAGTTAAACATGCGTACCTAAAAAAATAGACAGTAAATGTATTTGTTTAGCCCAGATTTTAGCCTAACCAATTTGGAAATAGTTAAACAAGTTAAGCTAAAGCTAATACAATAAAAAGTTGTCATGGTCATCTAATATGAAACCAGACAGAAACAACTGGCAGTCAAATAGTTACATTTTAGCACAATTGTTTTCTTGTAAAAACCTTACAACAAGGCAATTTGTTACCAGTTTATGATTAGACACATTGGAAGGAAATTTGTTATGTTCCAAGTGGCAGCTGTTTCTGCTGAAAAAAATGATGATTAGTTAAGTTCCACAATCATACCTATTTGTTTATTTAATTACAATTGCTTGCACTCTTGTGGATTATTAATTACAGCATATAGTCAAATAAAAATGTTTATAATTAAAAGGAAAATACATAAGATAATTAACTCAGAAATCTAGGTGTACATTGACCTTTTTCAAGTGCTGATGCTTTGATTACACATTTGTGATTTTCTAAAAAAAAGATTAATTATAATTACTTTTTGTTCAACATATAAGTTTTTTTAATTTTAACAAACATTTTTATCTTTAAAGCTTTGAGAAGACAACTTACCCAATGTGTATATAATAAAAATAACAAAAATATCTATAAGCAAATCCAATTATTATTTTTTTAAAAAGTGTATGGCCCACATATTAAATTACTAATATAATTTAAAGTGAACCTGTGCTAAAGATATGGACATTTAAGTATTCATGCATTTCATCATGTCAAGTAGTAAATGGGCTTAATCATTGATCTATGTAGCTGCAGCCACTAGAGCAATGGATTCCTGTTAAAGTGGAAACCCTGCAGTTGGTCAAGTCATCATCTTTTTAATGCAACTGGCATAAAAAAAATAACACTTGGCTATCCTGCCATAAGGAACCTTTTCTGCACTGACATTCTGTCACATGCACTCCTGGTAGGGGCTACATGTAGATAATTCAGCATTGTCACCACCAGAAAGCTGATTAAGATTTATATATTGCAGTTAACAGTAGAGTATGTTGATAGGAATTAGTGGAAAAAGAAGGAAATAGCAGCACAGATCATCATTTGTCATTGAAACAAAATGGCAATGTTACACAATGGGCCTGATTTATCAAAGCTCTCCAAGACTGGGGAAGATAGAATACCATAGGAGCACCTGGGTGATCTAGCAAACCTGGAATGGACTTTAAAAAATCAAATGCTATTAGATGGAACATGTTTTCTATCCTAGACAAGATCCATTCCAGGTTTTTTGGATCACCCACATTCTCCCATGATAGTCTATTGCAGGAGTTTTTAACCTTTTGATGACTCCAGACCCCCAATGGATTTCCAATTTGGTCTCATACCCCATTTTACTGGACTGTCAAAATAATCATCACCATTCCTTATGTTAGTTGCCAGTATGACTTTCAAATATGTCAACAGCTTGAATTTACCGAACCTTAGATATGGATAGCTAAGAAGAGAACATGAAATAAAATCATAGGCATTGATATATTTATCATATTTATTTAAAAAAATCAAAATTGAAAAATGACAAATATACAAACAGCCACAACTATTTTACAATATAACTTTTAATCACCTGATTACAAACCATTATTTTACTCCTTACAGTTGAATATTACACAAAAGAAGAAAACAAACCTTAATGTGTATTTTTATTATTATCTCGACCACACAACACAGACTTTTACTAATTTAGTGAGATATTTGCTGTTGTTTTTGTGTAATCAAAGCATGGAATGGGGGTACAGTTACGGACAAAGCTACTCGCATGTTATCTGACACATCAAGTCGATTTCTCCACTTTGATTTCAGATTTATTAATGTACCCAACTATAAAATAATACAATAAATAAATACCAGTACTCAGAGATCAAGTCCCATACCCCCAGCATTTTGTTCCCATACCCTCAAGAGGTATGGATACCCCCGGTTAGGAACCTCTGGTCTATCGTTTCTATTCTTGGAGAGCTTTTTTAAATCTGACCCAGGGTTTTATGACATGCAAGCAAAAGTTTATCCAGGGTCTAGATCAACATTACTTACATAGATGCAGTTATTGATATAGATGCACACCAGCTATAGGTGTGCTTGGTCTATTTACCCCAGATTTAACATAAAGAGCCAAAGACCCCCTCCACCTAATTGTTAACCCCCCAGCGGCAATCCCGAGTGTGACTCAGGGTGGCTTTTACATGCCAAATGCGGTAATCCCGAGTCACGCTCGGGAAGCTCCCCTTACCTTTGCCCTGCGCTCCAGCAGCGATCGGATGGTCCCGCTGTGATGCCGGGGTGCCGGTCCATCGGGGGGCGTTGCCTTGCGGAAAGTTTAAAAGCAGATTACTGAGTTCCCTGCTTTTAATTACCGCCCGGGTCCCAGCCACGCCACTGCTCGCATCAGAGTGAGGGCGGGAAATTTAAAAGCAGATTACAATGTAATCTGCTTTTAAATGGTTTTTACAGTACAAAAACACCACACAACATAAAAAAAAAATAAAAGTACATTTTTAATTTTATATATTTTTTTAAGATTACATTGTTGTCTATTTCATTATTTTTTTAAAACTATTATTTATAAATATGTATTATATAATAATTATTGATTATAATATAATAAATAAATATAATTATCATACTCGGGAGTTAATCCTAAGAATTTCAGGCCCACAATATAAACAAAAATTTTTATGCAAAAAAAATAGGATTACTTTTTGCATAAAAAAAATGACAGAATTTGAAAGCTAGGGGGCTTAAGGCACTTTGGTAAGCAAATTGTTTCCAAGACAAGGACCCCTAAGCCCCACTCTTTACTTTTACTATTTTATTATAATATTAATAATTATTGTTTAACATTTTCTCAAAAATGTTGAATGGTAAAGGCTGCAGCCACAAATCACTGGAAATGTGAATATATTAGTTTTTCTATGGCTGTTCTTACTATTTAAAGTGTGTAAAGAGTGAAAATCTTTTTTTCAGTTGTTGATAGCATCAAAAAGGTTTCAAAAAGGTTTAGGATATTTTATTTTTACTTTCCCTTTACTTCCTGTCCCAGTGTCGTAGAGAAACAATGGGCAGTTAGTGTTGTTCTGAGAATCTACGAAGCAGTGGATTGCAAAGCAAAAAACAAAAAACGTTAATTGAAAGTCTCACCTATTCCCACTCCATCCAAAAGTAAAAAAAGGGTTTTTGTCTAGAGATACACTTAAAAAATATAAGGGCATTATGTATCCTAATGCATAATTTTTAAAAGCAAAAACATTGGGCTAGATGAAAGGTCACGCATGCTACTACATGCTATTACGGGCAGAATGGGTAGTCTAGGTAATATTGGTAGTCTAAGTCTAAATTCAGAAAATTATGGTGGCTCTCTGCAGAGAAGCAGAGTTTTTAAAAGTACCTAGTAGAAGCTTAGGCTACCATAGTCACAGGATAGGTTCACTTTTGATGAACTTTCTTAGTACTCCACCACTCCAAAATAGAAATTCAACCTTCTTGTTTGGGAGTATATGATGATTGTAATTAAAAATGCTAGTTTTTGTCTTTTGGAGAGTGGGATTTTGAATCGCAAACATCTGACATTCACTAAATCATTCTGTGGTTGAGAATCAATTACTGCCATTGAAACACATAGGCCTGGAAATCTGGCCACCAGGGAATGTTTTGGTGAATGCCAGATTCACTGCTTTATATCATGCTTGGGGAGACAGGGCTACTAGGGGGTGCTAGGCTTGCACAGAAGTGGTGGGAGCCCTGAGAAGGGCAGAGTGTAAGCAGCAGGTTGCGGTCCTTGGACACTCCAGGGTGGGAAGGATGATACACGATACCAAATCACAAGGCAGAGAAATTGTCAAGGAAGGCTTGGGTCAAGGCAGGCACCAAGCAAGAGAGGTCAGGTCATGAACCAAGGGTCCACCAGGAAATAGACACCAGTGACACAGGGGCCACTGCAGACACAGGGAACACAGAAGACACTCGAAGCAACAGGAGGCACAGGTGACACAGGAATATCCACAGACAGAGAGGAACACTGGGACAGCACAAGGTAATTGGCTGGAAACAACAGACTGGGCAACAAGGGGTTAACACAGGAGCTGGACAAGTGAAACACTGAATTAACCAACAGGTGTACAGGAACTTGCTCAGCAAAGCTAGGGGGCTTGGCACTAGTGGAGACACTTTGCACGAAGGCTGAGTGGTGTGCCTGAGCTAGCTAAATAGCCATGGATGGTAAGGAGGCTATTTCCTGATTAGGCGATGGGATGGGCAAAACTGAAAAAACTTGGGAGTGCAGGCACACCCAGAGTCAGAACTGCCAACATGCGCTTTAGTGAGGAAGAGGTAAGTGTGACACTTTATAAATACATCCCTTAACTAGATTTCAACTCAAAGTTATTTTTATTACCAAAGCAAGAATAAGCAATAATTACTGTTTATAATATATATACTGTTTAATATAACTGTTGGTTATTAATGAAAATCTTTTTTTTTTATTTGTTCCATCTGTGTTTACTGTTTACCTCTTTTCCAGTAGACACAGAAGGAAGTAGAAAAAGTTGAATTAAAAAGTAGCCACTTAAAAATGTTTCGACATCAGATGAATTCTCATTTATTCTTGTTTTGCTGACAACTTAACATGTTAGATTTCCCAGATAAATGTATTTTATTGTCAGCTTGTATAAATATCTGAATTGTCAGTAAAATCAGTATCCTGTATTCCTTTGCACAACACTTTTTAATTCAAAAGTTTAATTCAGGCTCTACTTCTTGTGCTTAGTCCACATGTGAACATGGGTATACAAGAGTGTATTACAGAAATGATTTCATTAGCCTAGGGAATGCTCCCTTATTATTCAATCATATGCTTGGGAAAGGTGGTGATCAAGCTAATCTATATGACTACATTTCAGAAAATGAAGGTCATGTTGTGCTGTTTGGAAGAACTGTTTTGATCACAAGGCTAGCTGAACACAATTATGAATCCAGTGACTGGCTAGAAAAATTAGACATAATCTTTTTAAATGTGCTTGTAGCTACTTTCTTGGAATATGACTTTGGTTAGGTTAGCCAGTAATAACTAAAATTTGCAATATGTTTATGCTTCAATATGTGTTGTGAAGAAATGTATGAAATACAACAAATTAAATCATATTACAAGCATACCAGGTTATACATTACTTATTTACTTGTGTATATATATATATATATATATATATATAGTGCCAACATATTATGCAGAGCTTTCCAAAGTCCATAGTCATGTCACTAACTGTCCTTCAAAGGGGCTCACAATCGAATGTCCCTGCCATAGTCATATGTCATTACTACAGGCCAATATTAGAACATTACAAATTTAAATAAAATATATTTATATAAAATCGTCAAAAACAAATTAAATATGAAAGTAAATAGGAAATGCACTTTTTAACACCAAACATGTCAGAGGTGACCCAACCCCTATTTAACACGCAAGAAATGCTACTGAAACTGGAAGTAATTCACGTCTAATAATTAATTTGGCCCATGTGTCTAGGTTGGTTTTCAACTTCAACTGTTGAAACTCTGAGAAGCAGCTGCTAACAATTTCTTGTCATTAACACAAGCTTAATACATAATTAATGAGCTAAATGACCATGAAGTTGGAACAGGTTTCCATATAAGCTCATTATTTTACATAATGATGGTTACTGAAATAGGTATACAAAATTAAATAAAAATCAGTGATCAATTTATAAAATTATAAATTATAAAGTAATACATTATAAAAGATCAAATTAAAAAAGCTTGTTCAGATTTGAAACTATTTACCATAGATAACAAGCAGATGTGCCAACCATTTTACACCCTGTACACAACAACCAAACTGCCATTCCTATTTAAATGTGATAGCAAGCTGCCAGCTGTTCACCACAAAGGCTTGGATTTTTGCCTGGTTGTGGCTTTTCTTGGGTGGAAATTGCTGATTTGGATGTGGAGGCATTTACTTATCTCTGGTGCACATAATACACACAGTGCCCCTGATTTATTAATGCTCTCCAAGGCTGGAGAGGATACACTTTTATCAGTGAAGCTGGGTGATCCAAAAAAATCCGTAATGGATCTGGTTCAGGATTGAAAACAATTGCTAACAAATAGCAAATAACTTTAGGAAATCTGTTCCAGGTTTGCTGGATCACCCAGGTTCACTGATGAAAGTTTATCCTCTCCAGCCTTGGAGAGCTTTTATTAATCAGGCTCATTATATCTCTTATAAATTTGTGTTAAAATATGTGTTGATTTGGTATTGAAAACCACAACATATTCATATACCAAATTGTATATACAGAAACGTATAGCGGGCACATCTGGTAGAAGTGTTATTCTCATAAAGATGTTAATGATCAAAAAGGAATAACTAGTAATAATACAAATAATAATATCATTGACTATTTTTTGATGGACGGAGTACAGAACAATTAAGTTTGTCTCTTTTGAGCTTCTACATATTACAGTGTCTGTCACACTAGCTAATTGAGAATCATTTAACTTTTCTATAATTAAATAAATACATGGTTGATAGGTAATTAATGGAAATAAATGATTGCAGGAATTAAGTTGCACCTTTAATGACTCACTGTAAATGAAGGCACAAACACATGTAGTGTATGCTGTATTTCCCTTATTAGTGATGACAGTGAATTAGCCTTTGAACTCCTTACAAGAAAGCATATTGCATTTACATAAAAGCTTTTTTTTTAATTTGTTAGTTTATCACTGAAAGCCACATGTACAATATTGCACAGAACTGTACAATTAGTACTGTCTTGATAGTTTTAAAAGTGCGTAATAATTTTTATTTTTGTAATAACTTGATTTATTAGGATACTTTAAAATAGACAACACTAACAAATACCAATTCATGTTTGAAACATGAGTTTACAAGAGTTGGATCTATCTAGACCACTATTCAATAACTAGCACTAATCTGCCTAAAATATCAAAGCTAGCCACTAGATATTCTCTAAATTATGTTAGTTGTGTGGCAACTAACCATACCATACCATAGCATACTTGACTGGTGGATTTAATTATGTCTTTCTCACCAATTTTACCCCAAATATTCTTGGACTGCCTGACATTGATTTGACATTGGCCACAATAATAATGTTATATAATATAACAGTCAATATTTAAACAGTGAGTATCTTCCACTGCCTTCCACCAAGGGATCCAGACTCTGGTAGAACCAATAACAACCCATTTTAATTGCCTAACCTGATTGGCCAGGATTTATAAAGATGTAAAATGTTCCATAAACTCTAAAGATCCCCAATTATGTAAAGCTATTGTGACAAGTAACATATACCCCTTTGATCCTGATAATAAATAACGAAATAAGAGAGTTTGAGTGGGACAATTTTTCTCACCAGTCAACCTGTTTAGAATGACTTCCAATCAGCATCTTGTCCCTTCCCTTGTGGTTCCAGCCTACCATCTAACCAGTTTCCGTCACTCAGGTAAGACTCCCTTAATTGTTATATAGACAACTTCCAGAGTTACTCCATTCTTTTGTCAATTCCTCCTACTTCTCATGTAGCCTCTCTGTTTATTATCCCTTACAGGTCTTTCTATATGCTCGTAAACAATAAGGCAATCTACTTTGCACCACATTGCAATAGAGGTCTATAAGACAGTGAATGGAGTGGTTCCATATATATATAGACAGAATAAGATGAACTATTATAGAAAAACATGGGTGATCTAGCAATGGAATGGATCTGGCCCAGAACTGAAATCCATTCCAGGTTTGCTAGATTACCGTGGTCCTCCCATGAGAGCCTACCTTCTCTATTCTTGCTTTAATAAATTGGGTCAATATTTTTATTAACGTTGTTACTGTTTTTTTTTACAAATCTCATTGGTCTCTGAAAAAAACAATTTTAAAAATAAATGGTCTTTTTCTGATATGTTAGCTTTGTCACTAGAAAACTCTAGGTAATTTTTCAGATATTTTCAGGCCAACACATGGCATGTAGGCTCCAATTCCTTTTCACTGGCATTAGTAGGATAGTGATATTGATGTAATGATGTCAGCACCATTCCCTGCATTGTATAGTGAGGACAGGTTGTAGTGATGCTGCCCCCAAAGACACAGGTTCATGAATCCCTGTACTCGAAGATAGTGGATTACACAATCATGGGAATCATTTAACCCAGAATAAAACATTATAGACAGTATAGCAGTATATTATTATAGTAAATTAAAATCATTTGTTAGGACAGGATATATTTGACTAGAATAGTACGTCAGAAAATTTAGCACCCCATACGTAAACAGTAAGCAAAGGCTACAGGATAACTTATGGCAAAAAAAAAATGATGTTTGTTTCAAATATCAGATCTTGTACACTGATCAGGTCCACTGCTTTTTAATATGTGACAGCTTTATCATAGGCCTTAAAACATTATTTACAATTTAAAATGATTTAAAATCAGTCTCAAATGAAGATCACCTTTTGCATTCCTTTTAAAAGTTTTAAAGAGACTGGGCACTATTGCCTGCCATTAGATTCATTTTTGCCACACAGAACTTGGTTTTGGAATTTCTAAACAGGCTTTTATTACTATTTACATCTTTGCTAATTTCACTTTTGACCTTGCAGCGACTAGACACATCATGTGGTTTGATAAGAGCTATTGTGACTTGAAAACATCACAATGTTTCTTTTGGAAAATGTTTACTTCACTAAACTTACCTTGTAGAAGACGTTTGTGCAGATAATCTTGCTAGAGCTATTTTTGCCCACTGCGTACCAGTGGGCCGGCTGTCAATAGACTAGGCATTTGTTGGATGAGGTTGGTGTTCTCTCTGGTCCTAAGTACTGGTAGTTATCATTCAGCTTCATTTATGAAGGATGTAAAAGCCCATTTATAGATCCTAATTCATAAAAATTATTTATGTAATTCATTCAATGCATAGTGGTAAAATATTTATAATTGTACGAATTCTATGTAACTTGGTTGAAAACAATTAAGCAAAATTTTTTTGATAGATCTCTTCCTATCCACCCACAGACTTTGAACATGTTAAAAACAGGCATTTCTACAGACTAAGCTATAATGCCTTTTAGAAGATCTATCCCTTTGCAGCTATTTTTAATCACTGACTGTGCTATTAAGCCTTTACTTAACATAATTTAACATCTAATTAAACCTTTTCTGCCCACTCATCCATCTTGATGTTCTCTGTAGCTTCCGGATTGTATTAGTGGTTTCTTCATTGCTCAGATATAAAAGTAATGAAGTTTTGATTATATCTTTTTATATAACATACTGGATATTTTTAGGAAGTCTATTTTGCTTTTGAAATATCAGTGTTTAATATTAAAGCAGAGATATATTATAATAAACATATGCACATTTGTACATTAAAATATTACACAAAGCCCTAAAACAATACTACTAAAAGGAAGACCAATGACTAAAGTCAACTAAATAATTCTGACTGCTTTTTTTTTTTTTTTTTAAATTAAAGATCAACAAGTTTTATTACCTCTAATATCAAGACTACAGATCCTAGCCAACCTGCATCAGATTAATAGACTTTTCCAGAAGGGTACATCTTTTACAGATGAGGGCTTCATTTATCACTAAGCATGGCAAGCAGATGGCCAAGGGCACTAGTGCTGGAGGAGCACCTTCTACAGGGCTTTTTTACCCGTTGCCTTGTCTGCAAATATGTATGAAATTCTATACCTCCCATGGAAGTGAAAATTTATTATTCAATACATTGCAAAAGAATTTGGAATTTGAGCCAATAAGGCAAATCCAGTGGCATATAAAAGACATGGGGAGGAGTGTCCCGGTGGAAAAACTGTTGAGGCAAAACAGATAAACCTGTGTGCATGTAAAAATAACACAAACTCACTATTGTATACTATTGTGTTATAAACGGTTTGGAAGGTTTTATTTAATGCCGACTCCCCATGATCCCCATGAAGGTACCAGTCATAAACGGTTGATGCCACCAACACAGGAGAAGTCTTGAGATACATCAATAGCCACAGCTCCCATTCACTTTCCATACTTCAGTTTATTGTTGAAAAAGACTAGTAATCTTCCCATTGAACGTCTATTCATAGCATTACTTCAAATGTACTTGCTATGCTTAGAGCTCCTTTGCTTCCTGTCCTTGGGTTGGGAATCCAGAGCAGTGGCACCGGTTGTCACAGTTGACATTACTAGTAGTTTAGCTATGCTCCTGAGCAGATTTACATTCCACTGACTTACTTCTACTGAACTGTTTATGATCACAGCTTTAAATTGTAAAAAAGGTCAGGGGAAAACCTTCAATACCAATATGATGTCTTCCATCGGACAGGCACCATTAAGTGGAGAAATAAATATTGCACATGCAAAATGTAAAGACATTCTTTTTCAATTTTTTATTTATAGATTTCATTAACAGGGAAAGGGGTATAAGAGAGAAAGAGTCTGGGCGGGGAGGGTACAATGAAGTTTTCCTGTTATACATAAACCAAAGAGGAAAGAGGGAATAAGGGTTACAAACATCAGGGGTCATCCGGTTAGGTACACATATGTTTACAAGTTACAACCAGTAAATAACATATTATAACCATGAACAACATCAGCATAAAAACAATTACAATCCTTGTATAAAATGTGGGAACATTAGGTAAAAGTGACCCCGCTAATACCATGGAGCTGTGTAATTACAGAACTGCGATCCTAATGGATTGCATCATAGATCTATGAGATTATGAATGATGTGAGTTTGGTGTTAAGTCAAGGAGGGCTTGGCTACTAGTTGGGGGTAGGACAGGGAGTGTGCATGGTTTCTGGCTCAGGGCAGTGCTTAATACCATATTAAAAGTATAGCCACATGTCTGAGTATCAAAAGTAACAGGACATATCTAGTCCGTACAGCAGCCATACTCAGTGAATTGAGACTAGTAAAACCATGTTTTAAAGAATTTCCTATTTGTCCCCCAGATGGAGGAAGTCAAGTCCTTCATACATTGGATCTCATTGACCCTGCAACGGCATTCTTAACATGGGATATTACAATGCTTTATTTGCATGAATACTAATATTTCAGAGAACACAGTATTAAGGACCTGTATGTTTTTTCCCAAAAATTTCAGTAGTGGTGCTACGGCTTGCACAAAATTGGTGTGAGCCCTGAGAAGGGCCAAGGCGTACAGTCTAAGCAGTAACCAAGTCTTCTCCAGAGCCTCTAGTAGTGAGGATGTTGCACTGCTGGTTACCTCAAGGTTGCGGTCCATGGGCACACCAGGGTGGGCAGGAGGATACATGGTACCAAATCACAAAGCAGAAGAATTGCCAAGGAAGTCTGGGGTGAAGGCATGCAGTAAGCAAAAGAGGTTAGGTCACGAACCAGGGGTCAAATACCAGGGATCCAGGAAATAGACACCAGGGGCCACTGCAGACACAGGGAACACAGGAGACATTGGAAGCATCAGGAGGCACAGGTGACGCAGTAATATCCACAGACAGAGGGGAACACTGGAACAGCACAAGGTAAATGGCTGGGAAACAACACAGGAGCTGGACAGAGGAAACACTGAATTAATTAACAGGTGTACGGGAACTAGCTCAGCAAATCTAAAGGCTCGGCACTAGTGGGACACATTGCACAGACTCTGAGTGCTGTGTCTGAGCTAGCTAACTAGCCATGGATGATTAAGAGGCTATTTCCTGATTGGGGGGTGGCATGGGCAAAACTGTTAAAACTTTGAAGAGCAGGTACGCCCAGGGTTAGAAAGGCCCACATGTGCAGGAGAGAGGAGCCTGTGCTTTAGTGAGGAAGAGGAAAGTGTGGGAGTGTTGGGTATTCTTATTCTTTACAATTTTATTTTCTCTACATTACATTAAGTAGACAACAATGAAACAATGATTTACCACATCAACGGCAAAGTTCACAAGCCCATACTGAGAAATCAGAATAGTTTTACTTAATAAGCAAAAGTTGCTGATAGTTTTTATTAATTGTTTATTACCCTGCTATTCCGGAGCTCCTTGCAGTTTTCATTTGTGTTAAAAGAGATCACATCCCAAATAATCATATGCCATGTCATAATGATCATATGTATTGATCTTTACAACATGAGTTATCCCGTACAAGATGATACACAGTAGGTGAAGACAGCATTATGGCAAAGTGGTTACAAAAATATAATGGACAGTAAACAGGTTTGTCATTTTAAGAGGTTCCTAAAGTTGGTTCTAGGCAGGTTTCCATATAATACAGTATATTAGTATGTTATATGCACCAAATATGGTCAAATGCCTTGTATCACCTAGTTACATTTTGTTTCAAGATTATTAAAACAGCTAAAAAATGTGCTATTATGAATCCTATTAAATAAATTCTGTAAAAGCTGAAACAGTTGTGTTATCAAGTAACCACATTCCTAAAGGCCATTTGTGGCTTTTTAGCTACCCAAAGCCTATCACCCTTTCCAATGTTCCCTTTCCGCGCATTAAAGTATTCCTTCATTTGAAGAGAACTCTTGCGAGTTCTCTTCATTTAGCTTCTCCTTTTTACCAGGCGTTCATGGTGCTTAATGCTTCAAGAAAAGTCATTGACGTTGTGAAGTTCGAGAGATGTACATAACTATATTATACCATGAGTCCAGGTTGCATGATAATAGATTCCCCAAGTAGGTTCATCAACATCTTAGATTCACATAAAATGTATTGAATCGTGTCATTAAGGCAAGAAGAGGATTGGTTAACAGTGGTGGAGGAGGATGTGAATGGCAGAGCATAGTGAGAGTGAGTAATACGGTACAATTTTATTTCTCCCAACAGTAAGGTAAAGCTTTAAAAAAATTTGTAAAGTGGTGTTGGACTTACACATGCGTTCAACTTGTCTAGAAATACATTTGAACCCAGCTTCTAATCTCTAGATTCCACTGTGACCCTCAAGATTTCCTACACACCTATTTCCATATAAGCGATGCATAAAACAGATTTCTCACTTGTCCAACTGCCAAAATCCTTCGAATGCACATTTATGGAACAGGTATACAGTTAAACACAGTCAATCTAGCTAGATATATCTGTAAAACAATAGGCAGCTGGATATTCCCTTGAGATGAGCAAAAAAATTACTGCTGTCTCAAAAAAGTACGTAATCAACAGATAAATGCACGGATCAGTTCAGAACCATTACCACCTGAAATCTTTTCATAACCTGCAAAATCCCCAATACCACCACTTTTATAAATATGCTGGCACGCTGCCTTCTGTATAGCTTTGAAACCATAATAGTATATAATACAATATACAGAAACTTTTTTCATGCTGGTTTTGGACCATCCTTTAAGAGACATGCTGTTGAGATATATTTTTAGCGCAATGTTTGTCTTCTATTATACTATGTTACTTTGCATCTACTCTTTGATTCTGGTTTCCTTTACCCTTTTATGTGAACTTGCAAAGTTTGCGACCAGTTAAACTACAATTGTCAATCCAATTCAGACCTTGTTTTATTCTTCTGCAAATACACATAACTTCAGAATATCTATTTACCTGAAAATGCTTTCACAGTAAAAGAGAAAGTAGCATTGCTCAGCCTGATCGTAGAGTAAATAGCTTTGATGCCTTTAGATAATCCTGTGCAGAAATAATCTATCAGTGTAACCTTTTCCTTTGTCATAAATGTCACAGATAATGGTTGAAAGTGATATGTGATCCTTTTGCCCAAGCTGTGAAAGGGAACTCCAGGGGGTAGCATTATAGTCAACAACTGAGTATGTGCGGTATTATTTTTGACATCCAATTACAAAATTCCCACAACAGATATGACAGAGAATCTTGACACTTCTTCTAAGAGTTATAGAGTTTATATAGGGACATATAATGTGCTCTGAGATCTGGTTTTTAAAAGAAATGAGTATGGAGTAAAATGTATGTATGTTTGTAACCCATAATAACAGTAAATGGTCCTATTTTCAGTCATTGTCTGATATGCCAGTGTAAATAATTTCTAAATTTTATTACATTTATTTTGTCATATGTGTTACGTTACCATGTAACATAACCATGCATGCAAGTTACATATTAGATTGTTTATGTGAGTTACTATGTGACTTGATATGATCATTTTGTTAACACAAGCTAACTGACTAGTGGGATCTTTAACAATACCCTTACAAAGTATAGCCTATAGACTCTTTCATTGTAAAATTTATCAGTTTTGTGTTTTGTTTTTGTGATGAGTGTAGGGATGGTTAGAAGTAGAACCCAATTTTGTTTATCTGTGTCCCATTGGTAACATTGGCCTTACTTCCTGTTTTAGAGGTACTGGAAGTATAGGAAAATCTCTTGGAAACTCTTCATCGATAGTAAATAGTGTCATTGGAATGTATGTCTCTACTAGACAATTTCCTGAATATTTCTGTTCCAGTAACAACTATTAAATTCTGGATTTTCTGCATCTCTCCCTGTACTGATGAAAATAGTTACTAGCACAAACAGAAAAAGTCAATTCCTCATGTCCAAACATGTTATGGGGTTCCCCCAGTGGTTATGGGTTCCTCGAGCCATTCTGTGGATGACTGACCTCCCTTTTGATGATGTCTGCAAAGTTGCAGAGCCAACTGCATGATACTAATGAAGTTTTGATCATCAGAGTAACATTTATGTAGTGTTTAAGGAAATGCTTATCGAGCCGACAA
This sequence comes from Pyxicephalus adspersus, assembly GCF_032062135.1. Lineage (NCBI taxonomy): Eukaryota > Metazoa > Chordata > Amphibia > Anura > Pyxicephalidae > Pyxicephalus > Pyxicephalus adspersus. The sequence continues at coordinate 135,149,059 of NC_092858.1, forward strand.
TCCTATGCTGGGCGCCAGCAATGACACTTGCAGCAGCAAAAACCTAAAATCACCAGCTCCCGACCGTGCATACACGGGGACCTGGGTGTCATTTAAAGGGGGGAACCTCCACCAGCGTGACATCATTATGACATAACCCATCCCACTCTAACATCGCAGATCTGAGCCTGCAATGGGAGAGTGGTCGGTTTGTGTCCAGTGACACAGCCCGCCCACTTCCCCGAGCCTGGGAACTGTACTGGCGACGTGGTCTATGGCTCTGGCCAGTGCGCCTGACCCCACTCGGTGGTGCACCGTCAAGAGCCACAGACCACCAAAATTTTCGGTTGGCGACCATTGATTTATTTGCATAGTAGCAGTCCAACCATTTCCATAAACACAGCTTCTTTCTTTTCAAATGTACCTTATACTTTGTGACTTTTAATCTGTTTTCATGCCTAATACTGGTTTCTATATAGAAGTGATATATATATATATATATTGAAGTAATGTAGAAGTAACCAGTCTACATGCATACATAAATATATTGGTAGCAGTATCAAACCTCAGTGTAATTCAGTCAATAGGTGAGCAAAAGTGTAAAAAGAAATGTTTTTAAGATAAGTACTATTCCACTCACTGCTTTCTAAAATCTTTGGAGTAGATTTTTCCTATTTCGCTCTAAACAGTATTCTAACTTGCTGTATAAGAAAGTAGTAAAGAAAATGTAAATTATGTTTTACAAAAGTTTATGTTTACATGATAATTTCTTTGCATTTTCTAGTAGAATGTCATTAGCATATTAAACTCCTTGGAGAAATGATAAATGCATACTTGTAAGTGCATTGCACATGTCTTAGAATGCTGTACTACTAATTTGCCTGTACACTTTTTGTGCTTGTAATTAGTATTCATTTCACTATGCACTTCCTAAATGATGTTAATTGGCTTGATAAAACTTCAACATACGTGCTCTTCTTTATGCAAAGTAAACTTTGCAAATGTGTATTTTTACATCAGGTCCAGATGTCCAAAAATAAGTACTGTCATTTAACGTACAATATATCCGGAGCATAATTAGATTGCAGATACAGTACATCAATATAACATACCATAAATATGACTAAGGCATCATTCTTCCCAAGATGTATCAGTATCATTAGTGCTCTCCATTTCAGTAATTTGAATAATGAAGTTTAATTTGTCTCCAGTCATTACATATAATTTATGAGAGCAGAATGAAGCAGTGTTGTGTTTAAAAGTTTGAAAGTTACTTTGGAAGTAATTCTCACAGCGTGTGATTTGGTAGTAAATGTAAGCCGCAATCAAAGGGTTAGCATGAAATCGTATTATTTACTACAACAGAGTTGATTTATTTGGAAAGAGTTTGTCAAATGACTAAAGACCTAATTTGTTTATCCTTCATGATGCCTCGGTACCCCATTTACCATAGGAATTCTCACAGGTGTCTACATGATTGCATATTTGGGATTGTAATATTAAAAATGCCTCATTGACATGGTAAAGTATTTACAGTCAAACGTTGTGTTGTTTAGGATGGGGTAGGGGGAAGTTAGAACCCAGTCTGTTTTATTTTTGTCTATGCAGAAACTTAGTTGATGCATTTTTTTCTTTGATTGCAATTCTTCGTAGATAGTGGACCGTTTCATTAAAACAGATATTCCTACTAGAATATTTTCTAAATATTTTTATTCCAGTGACAGCTGTCAAAATCTAAATTTTCTGAATTTCTCCCTGTCCTGTTGAAAATAAGTGCTAGCACTAACATAGAGGGTGAATCTCTTTAGAGAGAACACATTCTAGGGTTCCCCTAGAGGTTAAGGGTTCTTCAAGTTGTGGATAATTAACCTCCCATTTGATGGTGCCTGCATAGTTGCAGAGCAAACTGCATGACACTAATGAAGTTTTCAGGGATGGAATTTTGATCGCCACAGTAATTCTTAGCAATCACCTCCAATTTAAGATGTTATTTCACTTTTACTCCCAATAAATTGAATTTAGCTTGGGTTCCCAGTAACCTCTTGGGTATTTTAAAGGTTCAAATGTAGTAAACAAACTAGGTAAGACTGGTCTAGATATACCAAAATTTTCCAAAAAAGTTTGATTCTATTGGTCCTGATTACACTAGGACTAAAAATACTAGAAAATACATTGATTCCAAATGGCACCTCAACATACATACTACAGGGTACTGCACTGCTAAGTATGTTACGTGTCCTTTTTAGAATGTTTTTGTTCTTTTTGTTCATTCTGAAGCATTGGCACGCTCTGTGTCAGTTGCCAACTTGGTAAAAGAATAGGGATTTACGTTCTCACATCAGAGTTGGTGCTCAGTGCCTGGTTATTGGAAGACTAGTGATCTGATGAATAAATGAAGAAATAAAATTCTTGAAAGTCCTTCATCTTTTGTCGGTACCATGAGTTTGATTGCATTAGTAGGTTTCCCTGTATAATTGCTTGGTTGCAACATGATGTAAAATTAATGGTGGATCTGGACACTCCCATTTCTAACCCACCATTAATTTTACACATTTTTTACTACTATGGGAGGAAGGGGGGCATGGACAGCCACTCGCTCAATGCCTAACATTAGATTGTTGGTTGAACTGCAGTGTCTAAATCAAAGTAGCATGCAAGCATTAATCTTTCATAAGTAATTGCACATAGTTATATATGAATATCCAAGATTCTGCATAAGCCCAAAAGTGACCAGTGATCCTTTCCCATTCGCAAGCATGTTAACATTAAGGTATGTAGTAGGTTGTCTTTCCCCCAGAACATGCAACCTGTACTGCCTTAATTCTAATTGAAGTTTTAACTTTTACTCAAAAGTCAACTTCAAAACTATTGCCCCCATCTCTGCCCCTGTCTGCTGACTAAATGGCGAGAACAGAGACAAATGACTGCCACAGGAATTAGTTTGCTTATCTATTTTTCACGAGGTAAAGAACACCTGATGGGGAAATTATTTGATCTCAGTAAAGTATTTATTTACCTATTATGTAATAAATATTTGATTAAATCATTGTTTGGGTGAGGATTCTGGCAAAGATAAGGGGTTACTTAAGATAATGTCAATAACTACAACAAAACTGTGCCACCTACTTATAGAATCATCACACAGCTACAACCATCAAATTGAACTGAATTGAGATTTTTATTGCTTTTTACTCAAAGAAAATTTTAACATTTTTATAAGTGTCATATATTTGTTGTATCATTTGTTGTATCATCAGCATAAAATAACACAATCTAATTAAATGCATACCAAAATGCATTCACATGTTATGCTTTGCACAAACAGAGGCATTATTTTCCAAGGCCATAAAGGCTCCTAGCGAGCTACAGTCTTTTCGAAGACTATGCTAATTACTACAGGAAATAAGTTCTTGTGTATCTTTGAAAGACATTAACACAAAATGTGGCATTGATTGAAATGGCAAGATCAGTGTTGCATTATGTGCAAGTGTCTTCTGAATGGAGAAAATGAGCACATGATTTGCTAAATTAATCTGCATGAAGACACATTAGAATCACTTGATGGTGCCAGGATGTAAATGCTGCAGGTGTAAGGATGATAGCCGCCTGGTGGCTACTTTTGGGAATGCATAGAATTTTGCTCAACACACTGAAATTTGAGTCTTGACTATGGTTCATTTAGGAAAGGAGATTAAACTACCATTGCTAATCTCTGCTTCAAATGATTTAATACTTTCTGAAAAACTCATCTTAAAAATAAATAAAATATCTGACTTTCTAGCTGCATGATTGTTTAGATTGAGTAACCTAAAATGTTGCATGGTTAGCTCTTTTTTTACACCTATGCATTTTCATTGCATTGGCAACACATTTACTGTGGTGGTAGCATTGCCAATTATTTTACATAGTACCCCAAGACACCACAGCAATGTATGCATTGTGTGCTGCATTGCACTTATAATATAGAAAATATTGATCTGCTGTAATGTAGATGGTGCATTTCTTTACGTGTACACACATTGTATTTATGCTATATAAAAGAAAGAAAGAATTGACCAGATGTTGGCAAAGTGTAGGCACAAACTTTCCTTCTAGCACATGTGCCACTCTGATGCAACATGTCATCATCCCTCTATTCTTTACCCTAATGCCAATACTATAGCAGCCACTCTGAGCCAAACTTTTCAACATTTTGCTTATTTGGTATTTGGTCTGTTCATTAGGCTATGGTCTCCATGGATATAATTTAGTAACTCCTCTAAAAACAGACCATTTAAAACCTATAGTTTATTTGGAATACTTGTGGGTTAAATGTCTAAAAATACATGTATTTTATATAGTTGTTAAGTAGGAAAATACACTTGGAAAGCTTTGATTTTTCATTCACTTGGCTAAATGGTTCAGTATATATCTAGTAGTAGTTAGTCCCATTTGTCTGGACGTATTCTTGTAATGCCGAAGACATTTTGGAGCTTTTGCAAACTTGTGGAATGTCTTCAACATTACAAGAATAAGTCCAGTCAAATGTGACTGACTGCTACCAGATATATAATGGCATGGATAAATGGGGGCTTTTAAATAATCAAGCAATAGGCCTGATTTATTAAAGCTTTCCAAAGCTGGAGAGGATACACTTTCATTAGTAAAGCTGGGTGATCCAGCAAACCTGGAATGGATCTGGTCCAGGATTCAAAACATTTGCTAGCAAATAGCAAATTACTTTGAATAAATCTATTCCAGGTTTGCTGGACCACCCAACTTCATTGATGAAAGTTTATCCTCTCCAGCCTTGGAGAAGTTTTATATATCAATTAATAAATTGTGCATCTAAAGACATAAAGATGAAGCTTTTCACTGATAATGCTATACATCATGACAAAATCTAAGCAGCTTCTGCAGAAGAAAAGTGACAAAGCAGTAGTTTCACTGCAGAAGAAAAGCATGGTCCTACAAGCACATTTGTAGCATGTTGGCCTAAATCACATTTCTTTTGTATTGCTTAGTTTAGTTTTGATACCTTTTTACTAGCAAACTTTTGTTTTAAGTAAATCGTATTGGTATGCCAAGAAAGGCCATCTTTTGTTTCTTCCATCTTATCTAGGGCTGGCATATTGGACATTGTAAAAAATACGTACAAGTGTAGAAAAACTCCTTCATGTATCATGTAGTTACATCATCAGTGGCAATCCAATGACAGAAGAGGATCACCATTCTAATGGGCGTCCACCATGGATCTGGCGGCAAAGATGGTGCTGTGCAAGAATACAGAGATGATAGGTCCTGGCATCACCGAAGGGCCCAGGTTTTATTAACAGGTCCGCTAATTTCCTCCTCTTATTTACACAGCATCATCTTCAAAATGAAATAAAACATTTATTCTCTGCTTTTTCCCTAATTGCTCACATATAGATCAAAAGATGCCCACAATGCATTATTAAAACATTCAATCAACATGGCCCTCAAATTAATGAATTAAAAACAACCTTCCAAATGTCACTCAAAACATCAGCTAATGCAAAGTATAATTATTCATTTGTTCAGTGGAGCAACATTTCCGCAGAAAGGTCAATTAGCTCTGTTTTACAGTGATATGAACATCCTTTTATAAAACTATTTTTATACATCAGCGCAGTGTCACAGGTTTCAAATTGCATCGATGTCTGAAGAACATTTCTAGCACAAAAAAAAACATCTTTACTGTTCTCTAAATGTCCTTTGTATGAATTAGGTTAGAACTGATGGAGTGGATCAGTAGAGTCAGAGAAAAGTGATATAACCTCTTACGGGATCGGAAAGTCTCAATAATTTCCTTCACTGGGTATTTCATTAGAGATAAATGCTGGACAATTTGCATCTAGAATTGGGAATACTGTGAATACAGACTGTATAATGAAATGAGACACATGGCTATTTCATTTTACTTACAAAAGATGAATCTGAAGAGCTGGATCATTTGAAAGGCAAAGCAGAATATCTATGACTGTCACACTTATAACCACAAATATCTTAAATAAAGAGCAATACACTGTCAGTATATTATAACATAATATAATTTATTAAATTGTTATGTTGAATACAACTGTCCTTTTCAAATAACTTCTTACCACCACATTTTTTAGATCTGGACAAGTTGATAATCAGTATTCATAGAGCTTTCAAAGTAAATCCCCATAGCATCTTGTTTTTTTTGTTTTTTCAGAAAAGGCCTTGTGTTTAATCCCAAATTAGTTTGGGTCTATGGCTGGGTCTTCATGTCCCTAGTGGCAACACATGAGCCTAAGTGACCGCTTAGGCATCTAGCACTGCATCATGAGATATAGGGTAGAGAGACACTTTCCTCTTGGTATTTCCAGCAAGTGATAAGATATGGCAGCAAGTAAATCCTAAGTGAACTCAGGTTTGCTTTATAACCAAACCCAAGAACAAAAAAATTACCATTTTGCAGCTTACAAGTCGTTAAAGCTACCTACTTAGGCCCTGACCCAAGGCTGGAGAGAATACACTTTCATCAGTAAAGCTGGATGATCCAGCAAACCTGGAATGGATTTGCTTTTTGTGAGCAAATGTTTTCAATCCTGGACCAAATCTGTTTAGGGTTTGCTGGATCTCCCAGCTTCACTGCTAAAAGTGTATCCTTCTCAGTGTGTTCTAGAGTATAAAAAGAAGATCACAAAAACAGTAGAAATCTTCAGTGCTGCTATCAATTGTAAGAACATTGAGGGACATTATAGATTTTTGGCAATGATGATAAATAACAATTTTTGGGGGAAATGAAAATTCAGTACATTAGAAGTTGTTTGAGCATTGGGGCCTGATTTATTAAAGTTTTCCAAGACTGGTGAATATAGACTATCATGAGAGAACCTGGGCAATCCAACAAACCTTAAATAGATTGCTTAGAAATAATTTTCCATTAGTTGGTTAATGTTTTCAATCCTGGACCAGATCCATTCCATGTTTGCTGGAGCACCCAGGTTCTCCCAGTCTATCTTCACCAGCCTTGAAGAGCTTTAATAAATCAGACTCTTAGTATTTCCCTTTGTTTTTGGTTTAAATACACTTTAGGCACTAATTCTATCAAAATTCAACATATCAATTAGAAAGTAATTAAACTGGATAATTGGAGAATTGCTTAATATAAGACAGTAAAAAGAATTACATTACTCAAATGAACATAATCCCTTTTGGGACATTAGATTTTTTGTAAATTGTTGCATAATTGTTGAAAATTGTAAACTTGTAAAATGGTACATATATTAAACGTCCGGGGTGTAGTCGCAAAAAAATAAGCGGGGGCATGGTACGTGCCTGCCCCACTATCCCCCTTGTCTATGTGTCACTCAAAGGGGAAGAAACTACCCCCAGAGTGACCTAATGATACCAGAACCTGCCCACTCTCCCATCGCAGGTCTGAGCCTGTGATAGGAGTGGGCGTATTGTGTTCAGAGTGACAACCCATCCACTGTCATGAGCCTGCAATTCCATACAGGAGACATGGTCCGCAGCTCTGGCCCGTGAACCCCCCCCCCCTCCCCAGTGGGGTCCTTCTCCTGACCCCATGGTTCCTGGGATACTTGTCATGCTCTGGGATCCTAAACTGAGCCGGCCACAAGATTGCAAATAAGTAGGTAAATATGTTTTATTGCAGAAGCAACATCTCTTGTACCTTCTTCAATAAAAATTCTACCTGTTTGTAATTTTTAGGTTTGAAACTATAGTTTCACAATGCACAGTTTGCCTTACATAAGTATACAGGAGGTAGCAAACTGCAATTTTTTTCTGAATCTGTTTCTATTCCTTAAGATGTAAACAACTATTTTCTCTACAGAAAGGTCAATTACATCGTTTGCTTATGCTAATCTGGTCAGATAATTTAAGGTTTAAGCACTGGCAATCTTCCAAGATTTTAGATATTAAATAGGCTAATGGGACAAAATAATTTTAATGAGGTAATTTGATCTAAATTTTGAAAGTCAAAATAATTGAGGGATTATGCCACTATAAATGTGATCACTGTTATTTACTCCAATTAGCATTACCATAATATTCCTGTTTCATTCAGTTACATCTTAGTATGTTTTTATATTTAGCAGTCTGATTACTTTTGTCTCTAGATGCCTATACTTTAAATCACTGTAAAGTAAAGGTAACAAAATTATATCTGCCTTCAAGGACAAAAGGAATGTTGATTCCTTTGGAAGTTGTCCACCATTTTCACTATTTCCAACAAACTGTGCAAGTTTATAGAACATGTTACAGAGGTGTTCACTGGTACCTTGTTGGGAATCACAAGATACAGAAAAGTGCTTTTAGTCCCTGCATTATGAAATATCTAAATAATAACTAATACTCCAAAGTCCTCCAATATTTCTATGTGTGGATGATATAGAAACAAGGTAATGAGACTGGATTCAGAGATGAGGCTGACAGATTGAGGTTGAATTACTGAAGGAGATTATGCTATTCACTTACCAATGTTCCTTATTTAAAGTTGTATAGAAATCTCACTGTCATTCTTAGGGATTTAGCTTCCCATCTCTACCTACCAATAAATTGAATATGTCCTAGTATCGGGTTGCTTGGAGAAACATAGTGGTAAACTGGCTGGGTTTGGTATTCAGAGTTATGTGAAGAAATAGGAATTCAACACTTCTGAAAGTAGTTTTGGTTTCTGAAAAATGTAAAGCTGTTGATTTCTTTCCCAAGAAGTGGCACAGCAAACAAGGAAACTATTCACATTCTATCCTAGGTGTAAATCCTTTATGGTTCAGTTTATCAGGGTCACCCTAAATTCTGGAAAGAAAGGAGATAAAAACAGAGCAGGCATGTGCTGTTGGCACTGCATTTCTTGGAGAATAATAGGAATTTTCTTCTTAGCTAATTATTTTTTGCCACCATCACCCCCCCCCCCCCCAAAAATTTTTAGCTAAAAGCATCTACCTGTTGCCATAGACATTGCTTAAATTAGAATTTATGTCTAAAATATATAACCCTAAAGATAGTAGTCATTTCCTGCTTTTCACCTTAATCTTAGATTTTTTTCAATTTCATTTTTACAGTTTGGCATGGAAAAAACATTGTTGGCAACTTTAATTGCCATCATATTTCTGTATGTTTAGGTCATTGAATGTTTCTATATACAAAACTTAAAAAAGAATAAATACATTCCAGAACTGACATACAGCCAAATCATAGTACAAATATTTTTCTGAATTTTTCCTGACAGCTAATATAATCTCCCATGAAATATAAGTTCATGCAATGCTTTTCTTTAAAATTGTCTTTCAAATTTATTTTCTAGTTAAAGCAGAGATAAACATTTAAATGATTGTCTGTGAAGCAAATCACATCCATAAATCTGGCACCTTCCACTTCAGTCAATTCAATTACTGGTAAATACTCAGCAGTATTCATTGAATTAGCACTGCAAGTTCAATGTCTGCCTCAATTAAAAGAACTGTGAATTGTAAGGGTCAAGGGCATTTCAGATATCTGTCTATACTTTAAGTTAATTGGTTGCACATAATTGATTTATTTGGTTGAATACATATATATATATATATATCTTTTTGTAGATCTATACAGTTTTTGTTTTTTCAAATTACATTTTTTATTGAGACGCAACCAGCATCATACAAATAATACAAAAATACATCAAGTCAAGGTTAAAAGAACATAAATACAACTGTAATGCGCCTGGGCACACAAACCACAGCCAACTCCAAGAATCCTTTTGTCAAGCTTTATTTGTACTCATAAAACAAGGCAAGGGTTAATCACAGATGATCAGTCCTATAGGCGTGGTACAGAAGGGTAAGGCAAAGGCAGGTCAGGAAAAATCCGACGTCAGGGCAGGCAGCTGGTGAGAGTAGTCACAAACAATCCAAAGTCAGGGCAGAAGGAGTTCAGGCAGAATCAGGTATCAGACTGGCTTGTTATTGGTAACGACACAACAGGTTAATATGAACCAACACAGAGAACGCACCCAGGCCCACTGTACTCACAGAGGCTTATAGCGGGCAATGGAGTTCAGGACAGGTTCTCCTTAAATGGCCAGAGTGCCCAATGACCCTGCGCCACCTGGCGCCATTTGATTGGAGGATAACTGTATCCCCTGCGGCTGACTGGCCACAGGAAATTCAAACTAACTATGTCCCGCCCGGCGGCGAGCCACCCGAGTGCACATGGTAGCGCGCGCACCTCTTCCCACAGCACCCCTGGGACGTGCCCTACTTTGCACATCCACAGGAGTGCTGAGAACAAGAATTTCTCTGTTTACATCCATAGGGATCCTGGGGATGCCGCCTGACCGAACAGTAGTTCGCCTAAAACGGATTCCTCCGCCTGCAGGTAGGGACACGCTGCGAGCGTCTCCCTCTGCTGCTGTGATCCCCATGGATGCCGCGGGCTCACTAGAAAGCTGAGTTCCTTACACAACAGTGTCAAACAGCGTAAACTGGTTAAAACAATGAAAGCCAGCGGTACCTCAAACATTTTCAAAATATTTAGCATTGAGGGAGAACATAAGAACAATAAAACAAATACAAAACCCACCCTGATCTAGGAAGAAAGGGGGGGAGAAAGAAGTAATGGGAATGGAAAAGGTGGGGGGGTAAGTCCACAGACGCTACACTCCAGTCAAATGTTTGGGAGACAAAGGGAAGAGCTGCAAGAAACACGAGGCATACAAGTTAGCCATTCTGGCTATTTACATGGCAGCTTGTCAAAGTTATGTATTCCAGGGTAGTACTGAACTGGATCCAGTAAAACCAGGTCTGAGTAAACTTTTCAAGATTATCAGAGCCAGCAGATATCAAATCTTCCATTTTGTAGATATCAGCTACTCTATTCAACCATTGGGCTGCTGTGGGAGGGTTGTGATCCTTCCAACAGGACGCTATGCAGGCCTTTGTGGCATTCAAAATATGCCGAAGGAGGGATCATTTATATTGCCCGAGACATGAAGCAACACCAACTCCAACCTACCCTTGATATCTTATGAGGTGAGTGGGTAGGTAAAGGTGGCCAAAAGGAAGACAGTTTCGGGCACTCCCAGAATATATGCAGTAGAGAACCCATTTTTGCTTTACACCTCCAGCACCAATCGTCAGTGTGAGGTAACATTTTGGCTAACTTTGTTAAGAGTTCTATACCATCTCAAAATTACCTTGTGGTTAATCTCTTGGTATTTATTGCTGATGGAAGCTTTGTGGCCGAAAAACAACATCTAATGACGTTGAGCCTCAGTGAACTGAAACTCTTGATCTGCTTCCCACTTGGGTACAAAGGGACGGGTGCAGCAGAGGCTTGCTCTGAAAGTAGACATAGATATGTGAATGATAGCATACACCGTGTAGCCGACTGAAAAGCACACAACAATTCCAAAAGAGGCAAAAGAAGAAAATATAAGAGCTGTATGTGACAACAGGCAATTAAAACTGGTAGACCATTATCAGCTTGCAAGACTAGCAGGGAGATCCAAGACCCATCCTTAATAAAATTTCTACCACAAGAAATACCATTCTGAAGCCAGGTCTTAAAAACAGGGTCACTAACACTAGTAGCAAAGTCAGGGTGACCTATGATCTGAAAGAGCGGGGAGGGATAAGGTTAAACCCCACTAGACTTGAATCATTTTATAAGTTCAGTGAGAGTGGGGCCAATCAGGGAATGTTTAAATGCATTTGACTTGGCAGTATTAGGTGCCCAAAATAAGGTATCAATAGGGAAATCTACCATGTCATCCTCTAAGTTCACCCATAGCTTTGAGTTGCGATTAGTGCACCAATCAATAAGCCTGCTAATATGTACCGCTTGATGGTAAAGCACTTGGTCTGGAAACGCTATCCCACCAGAAGCCTTGGGAAGTCTCAACACTCTGACACTCAGCTGTGGGTTACCTGGGTGCCAGATAAATTTTGTAAATTCTGACTGGAAAGTGGACAAAATGTTGGACGGGATCTGGTCAGGTAAGGCCTGCAAGAGATAGAACATTCTTGGTATAATGTTCATCTTTAAAATGTTACATCTCCCAAACCAAGTAATTGTTTTCTGTCTCCATTTCTGGAGATCTTTCCGAATAATATTGAGTAGGGGAAGAAAATTATATTCCATCACTCGAGAGAGTTGTGCTGGAATTTGAGTGCCCTAATATTTAATCGAGGAGGTGGCCTACTTAAAAGAAAGACTTGGTGACACTGAGTTCTGCACCATACGAGGAAGTGTAACATTTAAAGCCTCTGATTTCTGCAGATTAATTTTATAATTAGACAGGTTTTTGTATGTTTGGAGTTCCTCTAAAAGGTTTGGGAGTGTTGTCGTAGGAGAGGAGACATAGAAGAGCAGGTTGTCAGCATAGGCAGCAATTTTGTGTTCGGTCTCTCCTGTGCAAACACTCTGAATATTTACATTTGCACGTATGTGCTGCAAAAGGGGCTCAATTGTGAGAAGAAAAAGTAAGCGAGAAATAGGACATTCCTGTCTCGTTCCATTCATTATCTGAAAGGGCTGTGATAGCTCTCCATTAACCCTGACTTGTGCCGTTGGGGTAGAGTACAATGCCTGGATCCACCACAAATGATGCAGTGGAAGACCAAGATGCTATACCGTCAGGTGCAAAAATGACCAGTCGAACCTGTCAAATGCCTTCTTCACATCCGTGGAAAGGAGCATCCGTTTGATGTTATGAGACTGAGCATAGTCTAATAAGTTTAGTGTACGTATGGTATTATCAAGATGGTACGTATGGTATTGCCTCAAGAGTAGGGAGAAATCCACTTTGATCTGGATGAATAATGCTATTCAGGATGAGAGCTAGTCTGTGAGCCAAAATGCCAGCAAATAATTTCAAATCACAATTAAGGAGCGAAAATTGCTGATAACTGGAACATGATTGCGGGTCTTTAATTTCAGAATTACAGAAATGTGTTCTGAAAGGGTATCCGGGGAGGATTGATGGCCCTGCACAATTTAATTTCATTAAGGATATCTACTATGTGAGGTCCAAGAATACCCAAGTATTTTTTTTAATACGCTAAAGTGAGCCCATCAGGGCCAGGGGGCTTTACCAGACACTGCCCTTGAGACTGCCAATTGCAGTTCTTCCAAAGTAATGTATTTATCTAGCAGTGCAAATACTTCAGGTGAGATGCTGGGAAGACCAGCTTCGTGGAAATATTCTACAATTTTGGTCTTCTTGGAATCTAAGCTCATGACGTTGGAGTCAGAGAGAAATAATATAAAGGTGGCTATAAAACTTATGATAAGATCTTGCTATATGAGAGTTAGTGTGTACCGCAATGCCTCCATCGTTCTTTATACTCAGTATCTACATTGAAGCTTGCTTGGCATTGAAGGTGCATGCTAATGCCTTGCCACAGTGGTTGGCGTTTATAGTAATATCGCCTACATTTAAGTAACTGTGATTTGGCCTTATCACGGCTCAATGCATTGATTTGCTTATATTTCTCTAGATGTTTAGTATGTTTCAATATCTAGCAATTGCTGTTGTTTGTGTCCAGTTTCCAGGAGATGTAGTTCAGCAATAAGCTTACAAGTTGCTCACGCCTGGTCTTTCCTAAGCCTACTACTCTGTTGGATAAAAAGGCCCCCAATATAGCATTTATGGGCCTCCCACATAGAGAAAGGGTTAACAGTTGAAGTGGTGTTTTGTATAAAAAATTCCTGGAGCTCCTGTTCAATCATAGTGGAAACACCCAGAACATCCAGCAACAATTCATTTAACCTCCAGTTCACTGTCTTAGTGGAGGTGACCTACAGTGAGACAGGGACGTGAGCTGAAAAGGAAATCACTCCATGTCAAGTCTGACTTTTGCACTAGAGGGATGGCACTGTGTGAAATTAGAAAGAATCAATTCTTGAGTATGTTTTATGCACTCGGGGAGTAGAAAGAGTAGTCATGGGCGTTAGAGGCTGGATGGGCCAGACGTCAACCAACTAGTGCTCTTGTAAAAAAATTTGTAATTTCTTACCTAACAAGAGGCCTAACCGGGGCCACCCAGGCATCCTAGAAACTAGTAGGAACAAGGGAGGGCCTGAAGACAAGGGGATTGCAAAATGCAGCAAGGGCACATGTGACATCCCTTAGGAGCATGGCCATAACAATATAATAAAAGATATGGAGATTAACGACCCAATGGGAATAAATTAAAAAGTGGGACAAGAAAAGAGGCACATCATATAACTGAGCCGTAATAAACAAAGTATAACTGTAGTATTCATAAATATAATTTAGTATTGGCCGAACATAAAATTATCGGTAGCCACGGTAAGGGATCGCACCTCATAAAACTGAGTAATATTTAAAGTGTTATGGATAAGAAGATATCACATGTAAATGCATTTGAGAGCTGCCCAGTCCCAAGGGTGCCAAAAATAGGGGCAAATAAGCGTACCTCCTGTAACTGAACATAAACCTGTGTATCAATTGACAGGGCATACCTATTAGAGTAATACCCTTCTCAGAAATGTTAACACATCATTTAGGACGGTATAGCATTAGAAATACTATACCGTAGTGACCATAGTGTCGTGACCATAGTGTTTATACAAACAGATGAGTGGCGGCCTAACATAATGATGACAGTAGAAAAGGTAAAGAAGCACATCTCATAGAACTGAGAAAATTGAGCAGTGTACTGATCTCGCATGTATACAAACAAATTTTGATCATTTTTGACCATTCATAAAACTGTACTTAATAAAACTGAACAATACCAGCCATGGAAGTAGTGTAAACAAAATACCTAATACAGTTAAATATAAGCCCAACAAAAATTTGGCACATATAGAGAGCAGATAAAATTCCCTTATGAAACTGAGCAATATGTAGTCTGGTTATATGGGGGATTGAACACATGCAAAATAACAAAATACCAGCTTGGTCTTAGAGTATTAATAAGCTAAAGGAGAAATCGTACCTCATAAAACTAAGCCATAATATAAACTAAGCCATTGTGTCACAAAATGTGCCTGTCAGATGTCATCTAGGGATAGAAAAAGGTAAAACATCTCAAAAAACTGAGTAACATCTAACAGTGGCACATACATAGCACATACATAGTAACAGTGACCTATCCGGTAAATGTCAATACTTATTTATAGAAAAGTGCACCTCGTATAACTCAGCAAGATAAAAACAAGAGATGTATAATTATATATCACCATCTCTGGGGGTTAGCCGGATCTTGCAGCCAGTAAGGCCCAGTGTTGGGCTTGGTACCAGATGGAGGGCAGAGTAAAATGTGTAAAACTTTTTGTAGGTGGTTCAAACAGTTCGTAAAAATTTGCAAGATGGCAAGATCAGCATCCAAAAGGAAAAAGATGCAAAAAATGAGAAAAATGAAGAAGCTACCGGTTTTCAATCAAGGAGCTCATAACATTTGAGGCCATGGAGTTGGAAGCTCTGACAGCTGGTAAGGAGGCAGGTCTCATTTGACTCCTAACAGCGCTGGACACTCCAGGTCGAAAAGGAATATTCATTGGATCACCCAAACATTCCAGCCAATTCGGTATCAGAATGGGATTGGCTCCAAGGAATTCACAAAGGGCTGGCAACTGATCCGGGTTATAGAAAGCAAAGGTAGTATTGCATGCTGATACGATCAAGTGGAATGGGTGATCCTATTGACAACTGGCTGCATGGGCAGGGATGAGATCCAGCAGAGGCCGCAGCACCCTTCTCATACGCAGGCTCTGGGTTGACACATTTGGGAATAGCTGAGCCTGTGCTTCATCAAAATCAATATGGTCTTTCTGCCAAGCTTTGCACAGGATTTGTTCCTTTACTTCGTAGTAGTGAACTTGACACAGGACATCCTGTGGATGGTCACTAGTGTTTCTCCTTCTTGGACTAACTCTATGTACACAATCTAACTCTATATGATCACTAACTGGTCTATCCAGTGCCAGATTTAAGATTGCTGTGTTGTGGCCCTGAGATCTAGGTTTGTTGAGGCCTCTAGTATGCCTCTAATTCTGACGTTATTAAGGTATCCCCTGTTCTCTTGGTCATCCACCCCCAGGGCTTTGAAGGTAAGTAAAGATCTTACTTGTATTTGTGAGGCCTCTAAGGCGTCAATGCGAAAAGCAGCCAGTGTGGAGGACGTCTCCAGAGTCGACACTTTGCGGTCAGTCTCAGTAATATGTTGCTGGAGGGTTTCCATCTCCCTCCTCTTGGTGTCTTCTATGCAAGTAGCCAGGGCCTGCATGTCTGCTTTAGTCGGCATGAAGAGGAGAAGATTCCGGATGTTGTGCTGAGCCTGGTGCAAGGAAGAAGAGCCCGCAGGAAATCTAGCTGCAGACAGTAACCAAGGCGAGGCCGGAAATGATGAAGCAGGTGAGTGTCCCCCAGAGCCTAGGTAGGAGCAAGAAGTGTCTTCCAGTGCAAGATCAGCAGTGTCTGTCTGCGAGGTTGAAGCACATGTGGGCACCATCTTGAGGCCTGTCCCGTGGTCTCGTTGCAATCGGTTGGGAAGAACTTAAGCAAACCCAATTTGCTGGGTGTCTTACTCGCTCCCTTGGACTTCTTTTGTTTAGGCATGGGGTGCAAGGCAGCGATGGGGTTGGATGACTGAAAAAATTAGGCAGGGCAGCATCGGAGCTCCTAGAAAGCATTGCTCACGATGCCTTTGGCTAGCCACACCCCCTACAGTTTTTGTTTTAAAACAAAACATTTAAAGAAAAACTTAGCATACAAAGTCAACTCAAATCACTTCCTTTCCCTGGCCTTTATATTTTTTAGGGAGATTAAAAGGGAAAGTCTATCCTATTACTTTCTGGACCAGTAGCCAGTTATCTTCTCTAATCCTGCACCAAACCCAGGTGTTGGGCCCTCAACCTTCTCATGTACAATGCAAGACCACGCGTCCTGCAATGTGCATGATGACATGGCAAAGGGGGCAGCCACACCACTAGTAAAGGGATGTTGCTTTGTTGTGTAGGGGGGAGAGAGAACTGCTGGAACAAGAAACAAGGTAAGTGAATCTTACTGAATCTTACACCACTTGATTATAGAAGCATTAGAATTTCACTACCTGTTGATGAGAATAAAAAGTGGATTTTTTAGCCGGCTGGAATAAAGCTTTAGTACGGTACGGTAGGTTGTACCTGTAATAGGTAATGGCATGACCTTCTAGCAGGGCTATAACCAGACTATTGGTAGAGGGAGTGTCAATGGTTTTAAAGTTTGCTTAGAGGATAGTGTGGCACCATAATACTAACATGAAAAGACAACTCCAGCCACATAAGGGAATTTTAAGTTGTAAAAGACATCATTTTTTGTCACAGTATGCTGCAAATGCCATTAAAATTTTGTTCCCTGAAGTTTGTTGGGTTCCTAACAACACCCTAAAAATCATGTTTAAAACAGTTTACCAAATAAAAGCTTTATATGTGTTTAAAAAAAATAGCCAGTGCTAACAGACACAACCCTAAATCTAATTGCAGGGTAATTATTAAGTTATCTTTTTTTTTACAAAGATATCAAATAGCAGTCCATTCAGGGCCCAGAAATAAATAGAGACATCCTCGCTCAGGCTGTTTACTAACCACAACTGTCATTTATGGCTCATGTGAAAGTGAAAGAATAGGAACCAGAACATGTTCATTGAAATACCTTACTTTGATGAATGTTGTAAGATAAACAATCTTATATTGGAATTAATATATAAGGATCTAAAGAATGTTCTGTTTTTGTCATTGCCTTACCAGTCCGGCAGCGAAATATATCAGGATTGGCCTTCAGTGCTTATTCTTCCTTGGCACACAGTGAAAAGAAAAATGCTATGTCAAATTGAGTTCTGACTTGTTCAGAATAATAAGAAAAAGGAAATGAGTCAACATGACAAGAAAATAGAAGAGGGGATGTAGAGAACTCACTTAATCAGTTTTGTGTTTGTATTACTGAAGAAAATAATGCCAAAATGAGGAACATTACATGCAGTTCAGCAACTTTTGTTCCTCACTGATCATTTGTAACAATGTTAAAAGCCAGAGCTACCTAAATTTCATTATTTTTTGTTGTTTTTTTTTTTACTAAACATTGTATCTTTTTAAGTTTGTCTTTGTTTGTATATGTATTATTGCATTACATATGTTATTACATGATCAAAGAACAAGATACAAAGTTTGTATTACAAATTACAGCTACGGGCCATTTCAGGCTGGTGTTTGTGCCAACAATGGCATTTTTTAGGCAATTCTGACCTTGACAAGTGTTTGCCATCTTGTGTGACAACAAGTCAAACTTAACAAGAAGAAAAGACCATTCACAGTATTTTCTGTGGTCTCCCTGAAGCCAAACTTTCCTATGTCCTACCCTGCACAATGGGCCTGATTCATCAATGCTCTCCAAGACTGGAGAGGAAAGACTTTAAACAGTGAAGTTGGGTGTTTCAGCAAACCTGGAATGAATCTGGTCCATGATTGAACACATTTACTAACAAATAGCAAATGACTTTTAAGAAATCCATTCCTGGTTTGCTGGAGCACCCAGCTTCACTGTGGAAAGTGTATCCTCTCCAGCCTTGGAGAGCTTTTATAAATCAGGCCCACTGTCTCATTGAGTCATTGAAATGCATCCATTGCAGGATCCATCGCTGCAATGTGTAGTGTCCTACGATCCTGATGGAGGATTCATCCATCCATAGCGACCTGCCATGTTCCACACTGATCTATTTATCCCAAGATGGCTGCCTGATGTCAAACGAACGAAAAATCTTCCATCCAGTAATGTTCAGATGTCCCAGGAAAACGCTTCTATCCAGCGATTAGTTGATCTGACTTGTCCATTAAAGATGCATCCACCCAATCTGCTCGAGTCAGCTCCCACCTGTAAAATTCCTTGGTGAAGAAGAAATATTTGTCATCAGGTGCCATTTTTCATGATGGGCTTACCAAACATAAGCAATAAAAATGAAGTTTATGGGATATCCGAGCACTTCCAAAATCCTAAGTCCCTATTTGCAGACTCCAACAACAAAAAGCTCATGTTGTGGGAAAGAGGCTCCTTCTCCCAACAATGGCCATTGGCACTGTTGCTTGCAGAAGGTTTCTGTTTTTTTTTTTTTTCAAAAGGGAAGGGGGCTTAAGGACAAGAAACGGGACACACATGCTTGTTGCCCTATTTCCTAACTAGAAAGGTACTGAGCCTATTGAAGTGCCATGTTTTAAAATTGTGGGGGGAAGGGGACACACTTTTTGCCAGCAGATTTAGCTGAGCTTTTATCTGTGTAATTAAAAAGTGTCAATACACTTAAAAAAACACAGATGTTCAACAGCAAGAAAACCAAGAAAACAGTAAGCTGAAAACACTGGAATCCATAGGCACCCTGACATAAAGGGCTGTGCTATTTTTTTACTATAAAATTCAAGACAGTTGTGTCGGTACCATGGTAATTAGCCCCATTAGTTGTTTTAAACATACCCTTTCCTTCCTTTAAAACATTCTTCATTTTGCTGTACCCAGCCTTGTCTATCATCAGTTTTATTCTTGCCACCACCAGAGCAACTGTTTTAAGGTTTCATCTATAATTTGCCTGACTTTTTATGTTGCCCATTCGGAGGCCTACCAAGCACCCCTTGCTTTATAATACAGTCGACTTCCTATACTACCCCCTTATTTTAAATAAATGTTTCAGCAAATAAAAACAATAAACAAATTTAAACGAAGCAAAGCCCTGCCCACCTAGCTCTCAGTAAGGTATTTGTAGCTTCTGGGATGTTTAAATTGAATACCCATGTTAGATGGAAGGGAGATCATTGGGTAGTAGGATCATCAGTAAATGGATAAGCAACCACCCTATACATGGCTGTATATACATGATGTAAATGTTTGATTTGGTAAGAAATCAGATCTATTTCGAAGTACAAACCTGTATCAATCAACTATAGTTGTAACCTAGCCTTTATTTTCATTATCCACATTCACTTACCCCAAGCTCTGGAGCTTTCTGATTATCATATCTTGTTGCATCTGCTATTTACAAATACCATTTGAAATGTAATAGCTTATTGACTTTGCACAAGTAGCTCAAATGGGTTTTCTGCTATTTCCTATAAGGTTTTTGAATATTACATATCATCATTCTTTTTGCTTTCAGGTAATTGGTTTTTCATACCACTGAAACCTTTAAATACTTCCTTCAAGCAGCCATAAAATATATCTTTTCAGTATGTTTTCATTAGATTGGCAGAAAGAAGGAGGAGAAATTGTTTCCAGTATGTTTACACCCGCTTTATAATTCACCTTACAACTGAACACATTTAGATCTTAATAGCGACCATCCTATAAATATATAAATGTATTCCACTAGGGATTTCAAGACCCTGAAAATGTCTTTTGAACCAATGATGTGTATATATTCTAAACATATTGCTGATATATTCACGTGCATATTTGGTATGCTATTTTACTCTGATTCTCTCACATATGTGTGATTAGTTACTATAAATTAACTTGCTTTAAAAAGAAAATTTAAATGCCTGTAGAAGAATTGACTTCTGGTTCCTCTTTTAGAAGTGTAAACTTTCCTCTAAAACTATCAGAAAAAGGAGTCCATGGTATCTCAAGCCTAGCTTCCATTGTCCTGCAAACCTAAAGAGTAGTATTGATCTTCAGGTTCACAGTCATTTGACCTGGAACAAACAAATCTGAACATTTCTGATGTTTAGTGGTTAGATTCTGTATAGAGCCATATGTTATACCTTTCATTGACAGTATAGCACAGCTCAGCTAACTCAACACGCTGTGACAGCTGTCATTGTCTGATGAGCATAATAATTTAGTCTTAAAGGTTTTCTTTCATTAAAAAAAAGATTAGCTCCGCTCTACAATATTAAAACTAGACCCTTCAATTGTCCCTTTGTCTTTTTAAGGGGACCCCAGCTATCCACCCCCTCATCCTGAGGAATGACTAAATGGTACAAGGATTTAAATATTACCTTTAAATAGGGACACCACACTGTTCTTTTTTTTTTACTAATACTTACTTTTTACAACCTATTGTTGTTGGTTAATCTATCCATAGTCATGTCATGTTCCACACTGATCAATTTATCCTAAGATTGTTGTCTGATGTCCAATGAAAAATCTTCTATGACGATGTTTCTATTCAGTGATGAGCTGTTCTGACTTTTCCAACAAAGCTGCATGCCCCCAATCTGCTGCAGTCTTTCTGCCCGGAGCTCTCTCCTGTCATATTCTTTTGTCCAGGAATATTTGTGTTCATGTGCCATCTTTCCTGATTGGCTTAACAAGTACAAACAATGATGATAGAGTTTATGTCATCTTGAACTGGGATATCTGGGCACTACCATGATTCCAATTAAGCCCCCCGCCTGCAGACCCCATCAACAAAAGGCTCATGTTGTGTGAATGAGGCCCTCTCTCCCAACAATAGCCCTTGCCACCAATTGTGGCAGGCAGGTTCTAGTTTTTTCAAAAAGGAAGGTAACAGTAACTAAAGACTTTTTGGGAAAACCAGGTACCAGAGGTCCTCTTATGGGTAGGAGAGAGGGCACACCTGTTTGCTGCCCCATTTCTAATCCAGGAAGGTACTGAGCCTATTGAATGGCCATGTTTCATAATTGTGGGGGGGGGAAGTGAAGCCTTAATCATTAATATGCATAGGGAAAATAGTAAAAGAAGGAGGTAACTTGTCATCTGACTGAAAGATCATATTACCAGGTTCATTGTAAAGTTTATGCAGACAACCTGCATAACAATAAGCAAATATTAACAATATTCCTAGTCAAAAGTTAACCCTGCTGCCTTTAGACCTTCATAAGAAAGGAACCTTCTTGGAAAGGATATGGGGGCAGTGAGCTTCCTCCCCCCACCCTATCCATAAAATGTCCTATGGAATTTGGATTACCATAGGAAGGTGACAAAATATAGCACCCTTCTCTATATTTGTTTTTGTATATTTGTTTGGTATATATATCATTTTCAGTTTTCTATACAAAAGGGGAAAAATCCTTAAAATACTATGATTTGTTAAGCCTTTTCTGTAACTATCAATTTGAGCGTTTTAATAACTGGTCTAATTTACATGTAGGTGCCCTTAAAATTATTTAAAATACTATTTAGAAATAACCACCAAACCAGCTATTTTCTTTTGGCATGACTGTAAACATAATGAATTTCTTAAATTTACTTTATACATAATCTGAAAGAAAACACATGTTCATGAAGGCAATCTTATTGCATTAAATATAGAAAACCACTTTCAAGACAGCAGAAATTTCAGATGAAAACTTCCTGTGTAAAATATGTGACTACTCTCTTTAAGTGTGACTTTTCCATCTATAGTAGTTTCAGAATCCCATTAAGGGAATGAAGGTGCTACATTAAGTCAATAACGTAGAAGTTTAAGCTTCTAATGGGTAGCTTATCTAATAAATTGTGCACATTAAAAAAAGCATTACATTTACACAAAAAAAGAAGATGAAGTTAATGGGTCTTAAGATTTTTCTTTGGAAGGGACGACTGATAAAAATAGCCAGAATCTGTAGATTTATATATTAAAAGCAGTTTTGTAAATGTACTGTACTTCACATAAGACAGATGCATGCCATATACATATTAGATTCTCTGAAGTTTAAAGCAACTAGACAAATTGTGCATTATATTGGATGGCCCACCAACCGTTTTACAGACAGTAAATGACCTTAAGTGGTAATCATTCTGATGCAGATAAAGGGGCTCTTAAAGATCAGTGTTTCCCAACCTCTTTTGCACCATGGACTGGGCTTCATGCAACACAAGTTTTCCACAGACCACTGGGAGGGATTTAAACACATTTTATAACATATAATACATGGAGTGTCTATCCTTGTTGGCTGCAGTCTTCACTGTGATTGGAAAGATCTGTGCCCACTCATTTCACTCAGCCAATCATGTAAG
This sequence comes from Pyxicephalus adspersus, assembly GCF_032062135.1. Lineage (NCBI taxonomy): Eukaryota > Metazoa > Chordata > Amphibia > Anura > Pyxicephalidae > Pyxicephalus > Pyxicephalus adspersus. Next base: position 135,171,962 of record NC_092858.1, read on the forward strand.
CCGGCTCCTCCCTCCTGTCATTTCATTCAGCAAATCACAGAAGCCGGGTTACGTGATAAGTGGACAGGATAAGTGGACAGGATTTGTTGACGTGACAGTTAACACGACTGCTACCACCCCTGATTCAACACAGACCAACACCCTGGACTTGTCTGTGACCCTGTAGTTGGGGACACCTTTTTTAGAAAGTCACATAAATGTAATAATTGTATTTATTGCAAATAAAATGCACATAGTGTTTATAATATATTATAATTCATAAAAATGAATTATATTTGCTTTTGTTTTTATTGCAGGTAGAATAGGTATCTGTTATACTTTTCGGTCAGGTATTGTTTTTTATCTGTGACTCTACTTAGAGGACCTTGTACCTGTGTCATACAAGAAATGGGATAGAAGACACAGACAACTATACCAAAATTGTCAAAAGCAATCACCATTAAATGTGGAAATCTATTTTTGTATCATTAGGAGCCATCCCGCTCAGAGGAGGAGGAAAGAGAAAAAAAAACGTACTTTATGTATCTGAACCAAAAACATCTGCAAGAACAAATAAAATACATGTGGGGGCTTCCATGGTGTGCCCAGAAGTAAATCTAAGTGTAAATCCTTAGAGTAGGGAATCTACGGTCAATTTACCTAAACTGACCACCTGTACTTCTCAATCTAGTGAACATGCAATGTAAAGAAGTCCTTTAGAATATGGTTTAAAAAATACACTGACAGTAAAAACAATAGTGAACACAGAAAACATAAAAAAATGTTATGCTAAATATATGATAATTAGTATAATATATATATATAAGTCGTAGTGTGCATTTTTTTTAATTTAAAAGTAAATTGAAATCAGCCTTCACCCTTTCAATCCTGGACAAGATTTGAACCTGTGACCTAGTGCTTCAATGGAGGGAATGCTACCATGCCTCCCACACAAGCTGAGTTAAGAAAACTGATAAATTGCAAATGCCCATGTATGCAAAATGATTGCACAATATACCGGTATGTAAGATTTTCAAACACTACAGTACAAGGTTACATAAGCAATCCATTCAAAGTATTTGCAGTCAGGTAGGTGCTCATGTTTATTGTTTATTTAACAGATCTAATCTAAAATTGCATTATGGGTTTGCAAGTAGATTTATAGAAAAACTATGAGAATTAAAATAACAAGATAAATAATGAGGCAACTGAGAAGGGCAGTTTTCAGAACAGTACAATATAATTTATTCCTTAACACACTTACTAGCTTGTCAGCAAAAAAATCTAAAAACATAAAAAATGTCTAAATTGTTTTAGCAATGCAATTTTTTGTTGCATATGTTTGCAAATATATGTAAAGTCACATTGCTTGACCAATGGCCTTTCTGCTTGGGACAATGATACATTGAGGGTCTATAGGTAGTCCATTCCTCCTTAGAGGTGCAGGGACACAACAGAGATCAAGACTTTCTCAATGAATAAAAATACCAGAGACCCAGCACAGAACCAATCATATTGTACCTACAATATGTCAAAGGCTTGATGTACCAAAATCCAAATTATCTAGGTTGCCCAGACCTGGTCAAGGACCAGTCAACAGCAAATAATTGGTATGCTCAGTATATCATAGGCAGCTCAGGTATTTTACCTTGCAAGGAGAATGCTGCATATTATTTAAAAAGGATCAACCTGGAAATGTCATAATTGTTGGTATAGCCTCACTACTTTCATTATGAAACCAGTGATGCCTAAGCCCGGGTTTAGGGCTTAGCCCAGCCAAGATTTAAGCCTAGCCAACTATGGGACCAATTGCTTGAAGACTAGTGTAGCTGACTGTCCAGAAAAAAAAAAGAGTTTGATTAGTTGTTTGGATTAAGAAGACAGGATCTTGCAAGTGCCCTAATATTCAGGACTGTCAGAGAATGGGCTGTCCTATCTAAGCAGGAAAATTTGAGTCTGGTTATCCGAGGATTCAGTCAATTAAAAAGGAAAAATGGGGGTGAATTTTGACTACATTTGGATGTGTGAATTTTTATGTTGTAAGATGTCTATCCAGAAATCCTGCACCTCAATCCTTTCTCCTGTCTTTCTAAGTCTGAGTGTTTTTTTTTTTTTTACCCCTATAGAAGAAAGAACCCAAAGAGATTCATACACTCTTTTGGGGGACAATATACAATATATCAGGGGTGTAGTACATACCTTTTTATATAATAATATATACTATATAACTTATATAATATTTATATCAAACCAAATTACTATATTTTGGCTACAACAGCTTAACAAAAATTAAAGAAAGAAAGTCAGTTGAGTAGCAAATCAGATCAGGTTTATAATAAATACAAGTAACGTATCACCATTTAAATTAGTATTTTTTTTTTTCTGAAAGCTGTCCAGTTCATTCCCGAGACGTGACAGAGCTCAGAATTTATCCAGCCACATGCTCCGTCAAACATGTTAAGGTCTGTAACGGGAGTGCCAACATCCTACTTGGAAAAGAAGAATACAGCATGTATCTTGTTAACAGCAGCAATATTTCACTGCATGTGTTCAGAATTAAGCAATCGGCAGGAATAGATTGCAAGTCTGGCACAATTACCAAACACCCAGGGATTTGTAATAGTCAAAGGGCACCTGAATGCCAGCTGTCTTGTTTAAAAAGTTAAATAAAATTATTTTAAAAAGTCATATTGTAGTGGTGTAATAAGACACTGTTTTGGACAGATAGATGGACATTGGTATGTTTTAAAATTATTTCTGAACTGGTACAGTGATTACCTAGAATTGCAATGCTTAGGTCTTGGAAAGTAAATAAAAGTAAATAAATATATCCACCCAAGTTAAAGCTCCACCTGGATATATTGTAAGGAACCTAGATAACTAATTGTGAGCAGGTGGTTTTGCTTATCCCTATGTCTGCATTTTGCATTAAATATACAGTAAAACAGATGCAAAAGTATAATAAACCTTCATCCAATCTAATATTGCATTTTTGTGTAACATCATAGAAAAGAAAGGAAAAGACAGTTTTACCTTTACACTTTAAAAAACAACTTCCTTCAAGAGATTTCATTGTAGTGGCCTGCGAGACCCCTATCCTCATATTAATATTTCTGTCCTCTGTCTTCAATGTTAAATGATGCCTATATTATGTCCTCTATGATCAGCCTGTATCTAAAGAGCTTATATATATAGTGAGAATTATAAATGCTGTGTCCCCACTTGCTTGGGGAACAATGAAAAACAGCAAAAGTCATAGAAGCCTCCAACAGCTGTCCTTGCTGTTTCTGGTGTATCTTTTAGAGGAAGTGTGGCAAGTTTTATTCACACACTGTAAACATTAGGTATTGTCAACAGGTAAACTAGTGGGGAATAATAATGGTGCTTGTTGGATTTTACAAGAATAGGGGTGAAAGTAAAAAGATTAGGGGGGAAAGTGTGGCTGCAGGGCTGTAAAAAATGACATTGCCACAAGGCAAATAAAAAAACTATGGCAACCAACTCATTACTTGCTACAGAGGAGAAGCCATTAACCAAAGTTTTTTTTCTTTTTCACTGTGTGCAGTTTTACTATAAAAAAAACTATTAAAATGATCTTTATTGTATTGTAGCTTTAGACAACATGATGAAATTTAAAGTTACATTTAAGTCTATGGGCAGCTCATTGCACGAGCCCGGCCAGTGCTGAAGATTATTTCATCCAAAAACAGTTAAACAAGTAAGAGGCTGGATGGGAAAAATCTAGGTTATTTTAGGTTAGGGGCATGGGGAAGATAGACTCTGAAAAGGTATTAAAGGTGTCCTAATGATAGCAGCAGCTTGGGCTAGAATGCAGTTGCCAGAACTAAATGTTGATCCACTAAAAGTGACCAACATAGGAAGGTGGATATGTAGATATGCTGTGTTTTTTAACAGCATTAACCTCCCTAGCGGTAATTCTGAGCGTGGCTCAGGAATAAATTACATTACAAAAAGCGGTAACCTCGTCTCACGAGCCCGCAGTATCCTCCCCGGCATCTGTCCCCTTGACAATGCCTGGCATCTGTGTCCCCTGGCCTCACATCCCCACCGTGTGAACATTGGGGATGCAAGGCCATAAAAATCAGATGCAGATGCCAGGCAGGCATGCAACATGTGTACGTGTGGGCGGCTGGGGGGCGGAACCAGTGGGAAATTTAACAAAACAAGTATTTTTAAGTGTCAAATGTTCCTCTTTGACACTTAAAAATACTTAAATAGCCATACTGCCAGAAATGGTTAAAAAAAATTATCCACAAAGTTTGCACCTGTTTTATACAAAACGTTTTGTTCTATTTTCTCTTTTCAAAATGTTTGGATCATTGATGGGCTCCTCCTACTACTTCTACTTAAAAAAAATGTATCTTCTGAGGCTCATAATATAAAGAAAGGTAACATTTTAGAATGGATACAAAGGTTCTTATTGCTGTTTATGTCCCTGTTAGGTAAAGTCACTTAATAATTGTTCTTATGACAGTTCTTAAATTTTGATCAGAAAAAAACAAGAAAAACCTTGTTTTAGGAAAACTCCTTAGACCCAACCCAATAAAAACTTACCATGGTTTTCACCCCCTTCTACTTTGCCAACCTTATAAAAAAGCCTTGTAATGGGGCTATTTAAAGCACTGCAAGGGTTGAAAGCTCATTTAGGTCTAGTGATAACATATATAGCAATTTAATCCTTGCTAAGCAGGTTTCATCTTCTGTGTGCCCGTTCCCTTGCTCCCTCTGTAGGCCACTCAGGGCCACATTAGTTGGCACTTAAATCATCATCAAAATACAGAGTCAGTAGCCCTGCATTGTAAGTGAGGACACTGAAGGACATAACCAGCAAAGTCCTCTTCCTTCTTGATTTTCACCAGGGATGAGTGTATATGACTGATGCTGGCAGCTATACTACCTTAATAAAAACAATGCCAATCTTTGCATCTTTATGTGCTGTGCCTTAGAGGATAATTCCAGGTTGTTTGTAGTGAAACCATATTCTCTGTCCTCCAGGTTTAATAAATCTGGGCAATATTTAACCTGGAAGACCGAAGACATCTTGCAGCAGAGCTGGGCTTTATAGGAATAACCTAGCAATGGCTTCAAGTTGCCAAAACTGGTGATTGTGCCAAAAAGTCGATTAATCTGATTCTCTAAAGCTGCAGAACATGAACCACTAATGTTACCAAGACGGTGGAAATTCACTTTGTTCGGTGAAATATTGTGCACATATAAATCATCCAAAAATACCCAAGGTAAAATATTAGTTTTTCCAAATTTTCCTACTCATTGCATGCAAATGCATCTTCATGGCTCTGATTTACCATTCTACTTAGTAAATTAATTTAATTGCCCTAGCTGGAAGTCAGCACTGGAGAATATGTAACAATTGTGAATAGTACCGGTGGGCCCAAACGTGGCAAGTGTCATGATTAAAGATGAATTATCTGTTTGTATTTGAGTTATCTGTTTATGTTTTTTCTTTTTGATAGATCTGAATATATAAAGGTGGTTTTTCATAATGAGAGAAAACTAAACAGAGCTTGAAAAACAATGCACCTAAAGAAATGCCATAGAGTTAAATTCAAAGCAATGCTTCACACAATACAGCGACTACATTTTAAATATATCCTAAAATACATATATAGTTGTGCCGTTCATGTGTCATTACCAGAGAAACGTAATCACAGGAAGGAATAAGTAGCCTGTCTATGCATTGTACACTATTATTATTATTATCATCACATATGACCATTGATTATTGCTCTCTCTTGACAAGCACTATGTACTATGTATGTGTGGAACTTATCTTTGTGTTTGAAACAATTTGTAGTTTTCCTTAGAAAATAAGTTAACATAATTTTCAATAGGGCAGTTTGTATTGATTTAAGTACAAGTGGAGAAGATTGTAGCAAGTGAAGTGGAAACATCATTGATGTGTGTAGGGAAAATGTGTTTGTAAAATACATTTTATTGATGAAGAAATGTGATAGAAAATGTTAAAAAAAGAAAAATACAAAATGTACTTTAGAGAAACACAATTTTGATATGTGGGCAGTCTGCTTGTTTACAAATGTATAAAGGATAATTATATAATAAAGGATGACCCTATCAGCTGCAGATCCTGCCAATAAAAAATAAGTGCTTTGTCCATTTGAAAACAATACTTTTTATTTTTTTGCACAACCAGTCCTGCATTCGGTCTACAATGCCATTGTGTCACTGCTATAATAAGTGCCCTATGGACAAGTGTACTGTGTATACCTCGGGCTGGCACATGCCCTGTCCTCATGTCCGCATCTTGCATACACCCACAACTATTTTGTTTGCCTTATTCAGATGTAATATCTGCATTTAAAGCGGACCTAAACTCAACATTTTTACTCTACATAGAAGGGTAGACTACCCTTCTATATAAAGTAAAAATGTTGGTGGTTTCCTCTTTTTTTTTTTTTAGGTGCAACAGTCATCGATTAGGACTTAGCGGGAGCGCATCCCGGAATGCTCTGGCTGCTCCTTCTGGGCATGCCCTGATCTCAGGCATGTGCAGAAGGGGATTTTCCTCTTAAGGAAAAGAGATGCTGATATCACACATGCGCAGTGCGATTGGCTTTCTTTTATTCCACTTCATGGCGACTATGTCACCTGATCTCACACCTGCACAGTTTCGGGATCAGATGATGAAGAAAGAAGACCATAAGAGAAGGCAGAAGATGGCGGCACCAGTATAAAAAGGAATTCACGGACAACATGGGACCGGATCGTTGGAAGGACCAGCGCAATCGAGGGACCTGCAAGATAAAAAGTAAGTGTAATTTTTTTTGTTTTCCGCTTAGTTCCACTTTACCTGTATTTAAACTATTAAACAAAAATGTAATATAGTGCAGCTTACCAGTGCTTATAGTGGTATCTGCACTTGTTTTCTTTTTTTAGCCCACTTCTCCTTTTTTTTTTTTGCTTATCAGTAAAATATTGGGCCAGTAACATTCAGTAACATCATTACCATATTTTATTAAAGCTCTTCGATACTTGAGAAGAGGGGGACTGAAAAAGATAAGTGCATAACCAAAGACCTGTATAGTAGGTGTCAAAAAGTGGCAGATTGTATCTCCCCTGTTACACCCCGAGTCACCATTGTGTTTTTGGCTCTTGCACTTTAAAAGGGTGAGGGCTTCGACCATCAAAATATGATTTTAAAAATGTAGGCAAGAATATCAAAAACCACCAAATGAGAAAATTATAGCTAAAACACATCACTTAATAATAATTGCCTCATTTTTGCCCAAAGTTGTAACAGGTGTTATTTGGTTTCCTTCAGGAAATACTAGTACCATGCCCTGGTTATATATAAACAACAACAAGTCAACAAAAACAAGTGGGACTATTAAGGTATACATAAACAATGTGGGTAAAATGCAAAGTGTTTATTGCAAACATATTAAAAGCAGATAAAATACAAATATTTATTTAAACTGATTCCCCCCAATACCAACGAATTCCAGGAACCAAAGTGTTTGACTTTACACTATGACCTTACATAATTGTTTTTCATTGTATGATGTTTTCATGTTCTCTGTTTAATTTGTTTTGTGGTAACATGTATACTTTTTTTACTCATTTTTACTTGTTGTTCTAAATTCCATTGCCCTTACTCTCTATGTGAAGCTACTGCAAAACATGTCAACATATTACGGGGATATGCAATTTTTTTTTAAGTTAATCGATTTCAAGTTGATTCCCATGTAGGTGGAATTTTCCTAAATATAGATTGCAATAAGAGTATTAAGAAATTATTCAATGCAAACATTTATTGCTAATGAATATGTATTTATCCAAAATGATGTCATCAGCTTGCTCTGGTCCCTCTACCACCACACTAAATACAACCCAACATAAATTGTTTCTAAGATCAAGAGAAAAATACTGCAAATTACAAATTCTCTAGATGCAGTGCTTGCAATAGCTTTCCTTGACAAAGCATCTCCTGGCTTGATCATTTGAACTTTATTGTCACCTGCATCAGTGTATGTATTACCACCTTATTTTGCCATAACATTTTCCTATATATTGAAATACTCAGCACAAACATGTCACAAACTTGACAGAACTATGTACACATATGTACATTTTAAAACTTCTGTCTCATTCTTTTTAAACTTCTGATTCTTACTCAAATCTATATATTAGATTTTAGTAAGAGTATATTACACATAAAATCAAATATTGTGTTAAAAAAAATTCTATCCTTATTGAAATGTATATTTATACTATCTATATATTACCCTCTACGACCTTAAAAGCCACTTGTTAGTCTTTCTATAAATGTTTGATGTGTTATCTTGTAATTCTTTCCACCTTGCTGATTTGAAGCCTGTCAGCTTCTGTAATCCTCTGTCTATGGCCCACTTGCAGTAACCAGCATAAATCATTATTTATATCTACTATCTTTTAGTGCAGTAATGATATCCATTCAAAAGCATTTCATCAAAATGACAGTCTGCTCTTTTATATTTCCCATTTCTCATTCCCAGAGTAGCTGTGCAGTGCTTGTAGTATACAACCTTTCTGCCAGCAGAGGGCAGAGCATACTCATGTTACTGCTAAAGGAGTATGTGTACAGAGAATGTTAGATCTGAATGAGTTTTATTATTATGACTAATAAATATGTAATAATAAGCAGAAAGGGCTAAAATAGTCATACTAGAATGATTATTTCTAAATTTATGATGGTCAGTGTAAAAATATGATCCGTACTCTCCTATAACAATTGGAAGTCTCAATGGAGGAGTGCTGGAAGATATAAATTAACGTACATAAAATAATTTATTTGCTGAATGTCTTGAATCATTAGGGCATGAGGGTTGTATTTAAAATAATTAAATATCATTCAGGATAATCAAATCATGTTGTCCTGGCACTATTAGAATCAATTTGGTAAAATAAAAAAAAATGATATTATAAGGACGCTTTTATAAATTATTTCGGTCCTCCATCGGCAAAAAAAAATTTACTTAGTTTTTTGAATAAAATCGCAATAAAAAAAAAAAAGCATAATGCTAACTATCTATTAGGAGACATACACAATGGTTTCTGTGTTTTCCTGATAAAAAAAAACAACCTCACCCCAATAGCCCTGGGACCAGAGACAATGCAGATGGGTGCATATCAGAGAAGGCATCGCAGATCCATGTAAATGACAATGAAGCCAGCACTCCAGGAAGCCTTCATTGTATTTAACAGTATCAATCCAACAAAGCGTTGGGAAGTGTTGGGACCCCTTTGTCACTGTTAACAAACCTTCCTTAAGGGGTCCCTATGCAGTTAAAACCTCATTGGGATAAAAATTAAATGTAAAATTAAATTAAAGGGTTAATTTTTGCAACCTGAAGGGTTTGCTTTATCTTGTTTTCCTAAGGCACAGCTTTTCATAAAATATTTTTTTTTGTTTCAAAAGCCTAAGCAAACTAGAAATCTAGGCAAAGATATACTATATATGTACCAATAGTCAGCACCATGGGTTTCCCAAGTTTAACTCTAATATTCCTTAAAACCTCTATTACAGCACTTAGGACTATAATATAGCACTTAGTAATATGTATCAGGCCCAAATATTATTACATAGGGAATAGAAGAGGGATAATTATAGAGATCATCTAATGGCTGATATATACTTTTTACTATTTTAATTATGGTAATTTATTTATTATATGTCATACTTGTTATGTTTATTTTAAAATAAATATATTGCTCATTATTCCTATGTATTATTCTATTCCAACAGGTTACCTTTAGGCTTCCTTTCATTTGCATTTCAATACATTCTTTGAGCCTTTGTTGTGAACAGTCCTGTTTACGGAGCTCAGTATCTCAAGCTTAACTCAGAGTGAAGGAAATTATTTAGCCCTAGAAAGTCTATAATGTTACAAGTACCATTGCACTTTCTTTAGATACCCTTAGCACATAGGGAACTGTTTTTATTTAATAAATATTTGTTTTTAAAATAAAAATTACATGCATAAGTAATAAATGCAGATCAGTTAAAAAGTTTTAACTTCAGTTAAAAAAATAACTGAGCTTTTAGCAAACAATTGAAATTTGAAAGCCATTACAATTTAACTTAAAGAATATGCATATACTGACCTAAAGTTAGAATTTGTGTGCCATACAACAGAAGCACAATCATATTCATAGTTCCTTTATACCATGACATTTTCTGGTGTAAATGGTTAAGAATTCTCATTAGTTTACTATATATCCCCCAATGTTCAGGTAAACTTTAAAATAACAAAAAGATTCATAAACCCATACCTATTAATCAAGCCAAAATGATACTTTATGCGTTTCTATAGATTGCAACATTTTATACATCTTTGCTTCTATGAATTGCTTTGCTAAATTGATTTTTCTTTCATTTGCTGACTAGATGCGTAGTTAAAGTTAGCAATCTTGTTGTACAATCACTCCGTATACCACGTACCATATTTATATGTTAAAAAGAATCCTGATGAGGCTCCATCTAAGCTCAACAGATCCTTAGCTCATTATATGTTGACTCTTTCTGACCTCAGAACAGTTTAAGACAGGTGCAATGTAATGCGTGCCTGACTTTGTTGACCTCAGGTTTAAAAGCATTCTAATGAAACTTTCCTGCATATGTTTTAAGAATGTTCTGTTTCCTTATATTGCCTACCGATGGAAAACATGCAAACGCCTATAGATAAATAAATAAAAATTTAAAAAACAGATCGATTTCTTCATAGGTTTGCAGCATCCTTACAGAATATTTTTTTGTGATGTTGTGTTATTACTTCTAAACAGGATTATCTCCAGTGTGATGTAGTTACTGTGAGTCAATTGACTTCAGTCCAGGCTCTTGATTCCAATCCACCAAACTGCAGGGGTTCATGGTGTTACAATCACTGACAGTAATTTGGTGGAGATCAAGATATCTCTGAGGAGTGAAGGCAGCAACGTAATAATAAAATGTCAGAATACCTTAGATGTACAAATGCTTTAGTGAAAAAAAAATTCAGCATGAACAGCAGAACCAAGCATTTGTCAACCAGAAGAAAAAAGAAACAGAAATCTCTTATTAATCTAACAGTGAAAGCTTCAATCCAGTTTCTCTTCTACGGGACAGAAAACAGTTCGGCCATTTCATTTAGATGATGTTTCTAGGTAGCGTTCAAGTAGTTGTTTGTTTGAGTTGTTGATGAAACTATACAACTATATTCTAGCCAGTCAGTTCTTCTCTCCCCTATGGTTATGCATACCCTTCTTTCAAGGTTTCTTCCAAATTGCCAACTGGTGAATGAAATTAAAAATGTCTAATTAGCCATTGATTGTTTTTATACATATATATTTATATATATGATTTTTTCCCATTGGGAACTAGTAAATAAAAGAAGACAGTGGTGGAAAACATTATCAAAACCAGGACAAGGGCAATATTCCATTTGGAACCATAATTCGTCAAGCTTCTAGAGGTAATAAGGTTTCATTAGAGGTAATTCATAGTAGTATTTTTATGTTTTTTTGCTGCTGTCCTTCAATCTCACTCCTAACATTGCCAGACTTCCATCCAGGGAGACAGCACAGGTAAATTCATTGGTGTCCATTAAAACGAGAACAACATCTCATTATTATTATTATTATTAATATTATTATTATTAGCCAGGATTTATATAGTGCTGACAAAAAATCCGTTGTCATATCACTAACTGTCCCTCAAATGGGGCTCACAATCCAATGTGTCTGATGTCAACACTTCTCTTCCTATGGCTAGTGTCTGTCTTTGACTTGTGGCAGGAACAGCCCATTTGTAGAAAATATATATCTTTCATAAGAGATATTGAAAGTTCTCATGTATCACCCCCAATCCCATTCCACCATCTTACTTCTGTCAACAGTAGCTTTTCCATGCACAAGTCACATTCATTTCCCAAGTAGACCATGTAATTTACTGTATACCCTATGACTTGCCATAAAATCTGCCAACAAAAATGTAATCCTACTTCTATCACAGACATGTAATTCATGGCAAAGTCTCTTTAACCTATACAGCCTCTCAACCTTTATTATACAATTATGTATATCATACTACTACCTTTTATAGTACTTTGACACATTATTGACCCATATTGTATAGCAGCACAAATGCTGGTCCACTGGCATCAGTTTAGATCTGGGCCAGACAGATTTGAGAACAAATTATAGGTATATATACACACACACAAATTACAACCAGTCTAAAAAAACATATGATCCTGTACTGTCTAAAGGCGTTACTGTTTTACTAGCTTTGGGCATCATATTAATGATATTTTGCTCTCCATTAGCATACAGTAATATGTCATACCTGCCCCCTCTCACACTTACCTTTAACAGAGTAATTTATATTGAATTGTCATAATTGCACCTGTTAATAGTGACAGAAATACTTGAAAACCTACATCTTTAGAAAAAAAAGATATATTAAATTACTTATGGTACACACTTATGATTATTTTATCACTGTAAGCTTTCAATATGGGTACTTTCAATAAGTAAAATTTAGTTCACACTGTTTAACAAAAATTAGCTATAATGCTGCAGTAATAACTCAGATAATTGAGTTCTAATTGCTAGATTGCAGCTGACAATTATCTTAATACTTTGACAGCTTACAGTGCATGTAGTATGCACAACTATGAGCCAATCAAATTAACCCCTTGTCACTTGAAAGAACTGAGATGACAACACTGTTCTTGCTAACTCACAAAGGCTCACAAAGGTCAAAATTACCTGTAATTTTGTTGATTAATTACCTTAAATCAAAAGGCAGCTTCTATATGTTGAAATGAAAACCTCCTGCAAGCACAGAGAAAAAGGGGGAAAATGTGAAGCAGCCAAATTGGTAGCAGCATTTACTACTTACTTCCTGAACCGTCTAATTTTTTTTTATTTAGATATTTTAGGAACCAGATTTGCTAAAGTTAAAATTCAGGTGAAGTGCAGTAAGCTCGTGAATTGAAGTGAATACAAACATCCAATCGATGCACCAATGTGAAAAGGAATTTTAAGAAATGTTTTTTTCATGTTATGTTTTATGATTGGCGTGAACATAAATAACTTGTTCTTCACCTCATTTCACATCTCTTGGTCTGCAAGCAAGCCCCCTTCCTCCACAAAAAATGCATATCTTTAATCTAGCAGTCTTCTGACCATTTTGGTGATATTAGAGACCCTTTCTCATATCCTCCAGTGGTGGTATGGTAGTTGGACAGTCCTTACTAATGTCTATAGATAACGGGTACGCCTAATGATGTATTCCAAATGGGGCGTCCATGGCAGCCCATGAGGATGACAAGAAGAATGCCTTCCACTGGCATAGATGTCATTCTACAAAGGACCAATTTATTTGCATTTTTTTTTTTTTGTTTTTAGTGTTGCCTATTCAATGGATTTTTAATTTAACAAAATTGAATTCAACTATAAGTGACTTAAGCCTTTAGCCTTGACATATTTATGTCAATTTTGCATTTACTGATTTAGCTGTTGCCTATTTAATAGGGTCATGGTTTCATGATATAATTACCATTAGCATAATTCTAAACATATTCTGCTAGATTCAAATTGATAATAATTTTTGTGTAGTAAACAGTAAAATGCATACATTACACATGATGCATAAAAACCTGTCATATGCTTCACTTGTATATCTGTGGCCCTCAGGCTACAAGTACAAGCATCTGTTAGTATCAGGTATAGGTAATGTAAATGCACCTAGTCCTGCTGGTGATAAACTTTGCTTGTTGGGTTAAAATGTCCCCCATAAACAACTACATGTCTTATTTCTGCAAGAAATATAAGGGAAAGAGTACAAGGATACAGATTTTGTAGTATTTTTTCAGGTTGGAGTAGGCAGTTGTGACAGCAGGAGGCAAGCTGACAGTAGCATATCTTGTAATATATCTGATAATGTGCCCCTGGGGTGGTGGGGGAAATGTTGAATAGTGCAGTGATTTTATAAGAAACTTTTTACAGGGTAGTGAATACATATTGATTAATAATATTGATGATAATAAAATTAATAGTACAATTTATTTTGTTATTGGTAATAATGAAAAAGTTAAATTAAAACTAATTTTGTCATTGGTTGTATTATCATTCTGTATGTCCGATATGCAAAGTAAAGACAACCAATATATAAACCTAACATAAATATAAACGTAACTATTTTGAACAACAATATAATTTAAAACAATATTTTACAACAACAACAACAATATTTAAAGGTTTTTTTTGCAATTATAATATCCTTTTATTCTTTTTTTTCTCTTCCTTCCTAAAAAAGTATATTTTTAGCAATCCATTTTAAAGACATAGAATTTTGGTATTTGTAGTTGCACATATAGCAACATGATCACAGAATGTTAACAACTTGCTGAAGTTTTTTAAATAGTTTTTTAATAACAAAACAAAAGAAAAATAATGTTGTTCATTATCATTATTAATATGCAGCATTAAAAAAAAAATCATTACTCAATTTATTTCACTTTGAAAATACAGATGTTATCAATATAACCCCAAACTAAAAAAAAGTGAGCCACATTTGTTAAATAAAAAATAATAGAAAAAAACAAACTTTACTAAAGGGTTGTTGTAAGTTATCTGTATTTTATTATTTGGATTGCTAAATTATCAGTAAGGCATGGCAGGAAGATTTGCTTTTTATTATATGAAATGTATGCAATAATAAATGGAATATAATTTGTATCTTTAAATTATAAGATTGAAGCAGCAGTAATTTTCTTACAAAGTCTACAGTGAGAAAATTAGTCCTCTCAGTATTCATATTTGGATTGCCCTAGCTGTCCTTTTCAAGTTCTTGTCTCACTTGGGCATGTTTACCTGCAAGACTTTTCATCGTGAATTCCATGCGCTATGTAAGGTTAAAGCACATTAGCAGCCTGACTTTTGTCTGAGTAGATCCATTATATGTAATATTTTACAATGTATTCATCTCTCACAGTGCATTAGTGCCTGTCTAACTAAAGCATTTTACATGTTATTTTATAGCATGCCTTACGTATATTTAATAGACTTTTCCGCTAGATTAACCGTCTGATGCCTGTCTAGATAAAACTAATTATACATGTGTGTTACCCTTTGACTTGCATTTAGTGGGTTCAAGCTCCATTGGTGTAAAAGTGACAATTCAAAAATGATTTAGGATTTTTACATTTTGTCTTTAATACAGACATGAGTGAAACATTTTGATGGCCACCAACTCTTTTGGGTTGTGCTTAAATCAATATATAGATGAATTTTGATTTGATTATGTTTTTCTTCCACTTGTTTTATAAGACCCACACTGAGTTGGACAAGTCATTGATATATTTATAATTCACCCAGTCACCTGTAGTTAACATAACTTAGCCTTAACATATTTAAGCAGATCAGTGAATGATGTTTCTACAGTTTTTCAGGTCACACATCAATGTGTATATTACTAATTTTAGATTTAATATGCTATTGTTACAATTTTGCTTATGACATGTAGTTGATATAATCTATTACAGAGAAAGCATCTTCAAAGAAAAGAAATTAAAGTGGACCTAATCTTAATTTTTTTACCTTACATAAAAGGGTAGACAACCTTATAAAAATATAGGGTAAAACGTATCCGTAATTTCTTGGGGAGGGGGTTTAAAAAAAAGGGTAAAGCCTCTCCCTTTATCAAGACAGAATGAGAGTACAGAACCTTCCGAGATGCTTACATCATGGATCCCAGGAGCCTTCTGGCTAGTTTTGGTAGAAAAAAACATCCATACTGTGTACAGCACACTTGCCAAACACATAAAGCAATAAAATGTACGTACCAATATAAAAAGGTTATTTGATGTTACCATTGTTCTGTCGTGAGGCTGTGTGTATAATGTAATGTGAAATTTATTTTGAACAAAGTTAACTTTCGCTGATAAAAACCCCAGGAACCTACATAATTTTTCATTATTCTCAGATTCATCATTAAATTTTTAATATAATCTCCATACATACCTGGAATCTGGTCCAGCCTAACTCTACCATGATGAAAACTCCTAATGAGCCTTCATCTTTCCAAAAATGTATCTTCTGCCTTCAACCCTACTGCTTTGTAACATATAATCTGCTACAAAACCAGTAGTGCACAGCAGAAAAATCTAAAGCTCTCTGTGGAATGTAATACATATATTGGACCCCTGTACCAACAGTTTATTTGTTCATTATTGAGTCCTGATTAACTTTTCAATTTATTATGGTGGTAACCATACATTTTGGGCAATATAGATACAGAAGAAAGTATAATTTTGTCATATAATATTTGGAGAGGGGTTGTTTGACATTTCTGCAATGCCAAGATGTGCATTTGACATCTCATATTGCCCAGTTGACATGCTGATGATAACCTTTAGACAAACCTTAGCTGTCATCTAACTGCAAGTGCTGCCAAGTCCTAACAATACAAGAAAACTACCATTAAGGTTTTCTTCAGCTTGTAAATATAATGGATATTTTTTCCTAAAATGGTTGTATAAACTAAGAAGTATTACTATACTGAACTGTCACTGACCAATGATATCACATTATCCAGAAAATACTACAATACAATTATACCAGCCAGTCCTTAAAAAATCATGTGGTCATTTACAGTAACGATTTTATTCTTTCATTTAACGGCAATGATTTGAAATTTTGTTTTGGTGTGTGATGTCATACCAAAGAGGGTAAGAAGAAGGGAAATAAAGCTGTCCTCAATCATGCAGTAAGAGTATCTCTCTATTTTTTATGTTGAGAGACAGCAAGGTGTAATTATAGACATGAACAAAGTTAAGTTACAAAATTAATGAGTTGATCTTGTAATAAACTACATGTTAACTGGTTGACTATTTCCAATCAATAAGGTTTGATATAAACATTTAGCCTGCAATCTACAGGTTTATAGTTTATAGTTTATCTTTATTACAGGAAATATTTACATGCAAAAACTTGAGCTATTATCGTTATTCAGAAACATTTACATATATATCTTGTAACCATTTATGTAAAGTTAAATGCTTGTTTCTTTTCTTTCTGTCCAAACCCTTCATATAATAAAGAAACCAATGTATCTAATGATTCTTCTGCTTTTTATTTACACCAACAATATTAGTGATCTGGGATAGCTGACTGTTCCTTCTGCAGCACACATTTTTTGCATGACGAGAGAATCATATGGAAAATAGATATATTATATTTTTATTATATATTTGATGTATTTTAAATACAGAATTGTTGGTTTGATCTTAGAAGGCAGGGAAGAAAGAGAACCCATTGAGCTCCAATCAGCAAATGTGTCAACAACATGTCATCATTCAGAGGTTAAGAAAATGAAGCCTTTGTTCACCATAGCAACTAAAAGGCTTTTTATCAGAAATCCATATATTTTCAGATAATGTGAGGTTTTCATAATTATCCTTTCAGCAGTCCTTAAATGCCTTTGAAGCCATTACCAATTAAATATTCATCTTCGGTAAGTATATATTTGAGATACTGTAAAACATGATTAATTTATCATCCTGAGATCTTAAATCATGGTTCATGGGCTCTAACAATAAAATTGATCTTCTTGACCCTTCTATTCACTATGGCATTAATTAGATTTGAATATGACTGGGATATTGTGAAAGTGTTATTAAAAAAAGACAAGATTTACAGAAAATAACCACAGTATTTTTTTCTGTTCTAAGTCTGATTTTTCTTCATCACCAAAGGCATTTTTAGCTATTTCTGTTTCACATAAGGTTTCAACCTTTAATACAAATTCTCTGACCATGTAGGCTAAACACATGGAAATGAGTTACCTAACTGGTTTAGTTACACGTTGCAAACTTGTCTCTTTTTGTCTAAATCAACAGCTTCTCACCCTTCACTATTCTTTCCTAAACATGACATCTAGATTCTTTATTTTTAATTTCCTTTACTGTATGTTGGTATGAAAGGAAAAATCTAATTGGTTCCTTTAGTAATACCAGGTGAGTTTTTTTTAGATGATGACAGTTCTATATATCCATCCATAAGGGTAATGGTTGTATGTAGACTGAGCTGCTAGTTACTAATATTGAGAGGAATTATGTTGTTTGATGTTGTGTAGTTGCTCTTTGGGATTGGTGGTTTGTGTGATAGCTGTTGGAGGACAGTTTTAGATGTTAGTTAGTGTTCAACTATAAATCAAGCTTTTCAAGTTTTTTAACCTAAAGAGCTTTAATTAATTGATATAAGCAATGGTTATTAATAGGACATATGGCAATATGGTTACTATTCCTATAACAATGAATAATAGAATAGATAATAAGCAAATAAAAAAAGTTGTAATAAGTAAAGATGGGTTACTTTGTATATATATTAATAAGAAACTAGGAGCTGCAACTTGTCCACTGTGATGTATTTTTACTCTTATATTGCTTCTGCCAAAGCAAAAACATAAAATGATGAGATTGCAATTTCACATGTTTTCCCTGTGTTGTATTGTTAGAAAAGAAAAATTCTCAATGTATTTATTATAAGGTCTTTTATATAATGAATTTGATCTGATTATGCAACTAGGTAGAAGGGTTCCATGTGTTGCTACTCTGATTCCATGTCTTATACAGTATATACCCTAGGCATATAGAGTGTGATACTGAACAAAGAGTTGATGGAACAGTGATGCAAAAAGACAGGCACATAGTTCAGTTGATTCCTCAGGGCCCAAAAATCCAGCAGAATTCATAGTTGCTGCTTAGTGAAGGCATAAACCTTTGGTAGTATGGGGTTCCTTGTCCTGTATCTTAAAATGACACACGTGTTACTCCAATGCAC
>NC_092858.1:135191731-135246068 GCF_032062135.1 Pyxicephalus adspersus
ACATTTGTCCAGCACAACTCTGTACCATGTAGTTAAAAGTTTATAGACAAGTTTCCTGGTATGTGAAGCTAATTGAGGGGGACTGTGCTATTGATAAATGTTTTTCTATCTGTACAGAGAAATGTTAAGATCTTACACCCACTTTGGCAAGTAAGGCGGTGAATAGCCTACATGAGGTGCGATAAGATTAGAGTAGAGTATAGAGAACAAGTGGTGTACATGTATTCATCCCCACCAGAGATGACCAGAATTGTTCCTGGAGATAAAAATGGACACATTTAGCCCCCAGATCGGGGATAGTTTTTAACCCGGAATCAGTATTGCGTGGTTCGAATTCAGGATTGCCAATTAGGGTAGAGTGGTGCGAGCAATAGCTCTAATAGAGCTAAAATGGCCCCTATAGTCGGATGGGCACGTAGGGAGGATGGTCTTGGGTTGTCACTCTAATGCCGAACAGTCAGCGGTATTTTAGTATAGGATTGTTCTATGTGTATCCATTGTTTTCAATTTACTACTCTGCCCATAATAAAGTGGGGGGTCTGGCACTCCCACTCCCACTGCAATATATCAAAGCGAAGCCTGGGACGTTTTTGTACCCATATCAATTTAGTAAATACGGATCTTAAATTTCGGAAGCAACCTTGATTGGTAGCGCTTGCATTACGCATAATAATTTAGGTAATAACACCATCTTTATTGCATTGGAGCATTGATTTTTTAATTCCTAGTTTACTGCTATCAGCTTTTTAAGATGTTATCTCCAGAGCTAAATAAATTGGGTTGGTTTACAACAGCAGCTTTGGAAGCACTTGGTTATTTATTTTCATAGTGAATTTTACACATTCACTAAGCTAAATGGTTTGCAGTGTGACACTTCCCTTTTTCCGCCCTGTTGCCTTTCTGTTATAATCATTTTTTTCAGACTATTGTCCTACTTTCACACCATTACTTTAAATTGTTTTTTCAAATTGTTCAGCTTTTTGGACTTGTCTTTTTGGACTGTGCTCTTTCCTTCTTGATTCCTTTGCCAAGACAAGAAGGCCTCTTGGATATTTTGGATACTCTCAAGTTGAGGAAGGGGTAATCCAGTCTCGTCCATCGTTATTACCTACTTTAGACAGAATATGTTTCAGGATTCTCTAAGTCATTCTTTGAAACCATCAGTCTGAGAGTGGTACACAGAAGCATTTAAAGCTTTGATTTTCAAAATCTGACAAATATTTTTTTAAGAGCCTATTCTTTTAATATCTCTTTTGGAATGACAACTATTGAACACACTTAAAGTAAATTTTCAGAAATAGTTTTTGAGTATGTATTTTAAAGTAAAAATTGGTTTCGACTAGCAAGTTCCGTAACTGTCTATAAACATGATGTGTTGGGCTTTTTTAGTGGACCTTTCTAAAGAACACAACATCCATTGCAGTGAATTCAAATACACACAAAATTATAGACACTAGTACAAATGTTAACCTATAAGAATGATGTAAATTGGTTAGCAAAAAACTCTGAGACACTTGGCCAAAATAAAGTAGTGCTTTGTGCCCCAAGGTCTCCCCATCATGCACCAACTCTAACACTTTACTCGTGTAAAGGACCACAAGTTTCAACACCTAATAAATTGCCCTTATTATACCCTGTGTACCTTATGGTAACATAGCGGTGCTTCAGTAATCTGTGACAGGGACATATCAAGTTTTCAACAAGAATCTCACAATAATGTTTGGAAATTGTCATATTGCACTTTTGTTTGTGATTATTTTGCCCCAGTGGGAAGCATCCATACCCTAAAAATAGCAAAAGGCAAGCAACTTTAGAGTAGTTTACAACTTTACAGTAGTTTTCAACAACAAGTTTCAACTTTCCAAAATAAACATAATAATTCTAAAAATATGGTTGCACTTCTCCTGCACATCTGACCACACTTCTCCTGCACATCTGAACCATGAAACAGACTGAGATCACAACCAAGATAAAACCAGTCAAGATTTTAAGAATATGATATTGATTTGCTTACAAAGACCAAGAACATTTGAGTCCAGAGCCAAAATACATTAGGCATTTAAGCTTTACGGTTTTTACAATCACTGGGTGACTAATAAAACATGTTTAAGCTTCAAACTGCATATCAACCCAAATCATACCCAAGAGGCACAGCGAAAAGATACAATTGTGAGATTTCCTATAAGCAAAAGCCACATTTCTCATGTACCTAAAACACTGTGGCGTCTTCATACAATCTTACCTCAAGGTCCAGTATGATTGAGGATGCTGAAAATGCTGCATGTTAAAATCTACAAAACTGGGTTTATTCATTGGATATACTTTTCATTTGCAAGGAAGACTAAGAAATGAATATTTAAAACCATGCAAAATAAGTGTTATGAGTTCTTATATACAAAAAGATGTTCACACTCATAAGCTACCAGATAAAAAATGATTAAACCTTTAAATATATAGATTATTTGTTTGGTCTTACTAAACTAATTATTTCCACTGTAACTAATTCATTATACAAAGATGTCTTAATTGTGGCTTATTTAATGTCAGGGCCTTGATGCATCTTGGCTTAACTTGTGAAACTCAGAATAACCCTGATGAGTGTTATATGTGTGTTGTGTGTGCTGCAACTCCTGTACTGTGAAATTCTTTAATTATGTATTCATGTTTACATTAAAGAGATCTACTGAGCTCCAAATCGTTATTTTTAAGTTGAAAATATGATTCTTCTTTTCAGAATTTATCTAGGAACATGAAATATTCTGATTCTGAGGGATAATCATGGTTGTGTCATAAATCATCCATGAATGTGAATATACTCTTGCTTAAGAAAGCTTTCACAGTATCTGTCACTTTATATTATATGGTAAAAGGTCTATAATTGGTCTGAAATAATACTTTTTATCTGTCTCTGCCAACTCTTGCCACAATGAAACTATCTGTATGCCTTTGTGTCACAGTTGATACATTATAAGTAGATCCTTTTGTTCTGCCTGTGAAAACTGTGATTTTTCAATGGGTTATTATAATTTCTTAACCAGAATTTAACATATTATAAAAATAGCAATAATCTATATCATACAAGTGTTTCATACAATACATCCTGACTTAGACATGATGTGGTGGCATATGTATTCTGGGATAGAAAAGGAACATTACCAGGGTTTTGTTTGTAACTGCCACACCACAGGACATGAACACATGTAACTTACAAAATGTGGCCAAATTGTGCATGGTTCATGTCTACACGTTAGTATATTTTTATGTCTGATTTGCGATTTTTACTGTACTCACATGATGTTATTATTTCTGAAAAAGACTTTCCTATTGTATAGGTCACTGCTGACCTCTTGTTTTGAAAATTAATTAATATTGTAAATACATACATGGAAATGTAATGAAATATTTAATGAAGGCCAGAGGTACTGGATGTGTCTATAGAAAAATAAATCCCTGTTATGCTGTCCAGGAAAAGATGTATCTATTAGATACTAGAACTTTCCAAAATAAACATAATAATTCTAAAAAAATGGTTGCACTTCTCCTGCACATCTGACCACATATAATCCCCACTATCACTCCCTACCTCCGCCCTATATGAATTCTCAGCCAACCGATAATAGTAAAAACAAGCCAAAACACAAACAAACCCCCCAAATATAGAACAAATATATAGAAGCCCCATCAATAACCACTATCCAAAAAATATTAACCCACCACCACCAGCCCGTTTAATACATTCAGTCCACCAACAGCCCTTGCTTGTGTGTATCCATACTTCAATGGGTGCTCAGCAAATTTAGATGACAAACACTCTGCAGTCGTCAAAAGCATCCATTGCTGATCGAGAGTTAAACTTCTGCAGTCAGGAAAGCTCATCTTCCCTTGCAAATACTTTTGTGAATATTGACTCAAATTATCAGCTTCCATATATTTATATCCCCTTGGGGTCAGAGCAATTTTAACACCCTCTTATTAAAGAAGATATATTGGAAATAAATATATTTTGGAGCAAACTAGGCTTTCTTTTTTTATTGACTTTGCAAAATTATATGGGAAACACAGTGGATCAGAAGGTAGCACCCTGGCCTTTGCAGTGCTAGGTCTCGGGTGCAAAGCTCCGTCACTACACTATCTGCATGGAGTTTGCAGGTTCTCCCTGTGTTTCCCCCAGGTACTCCAGTTTCCTCTCACATACTCAATTTACTGATCTTTGAATATACTGTAGTTAAAATATAAGAGGTATCCTATAATATAACACAGAATGTGTCTGGTTATGGGGGGGTGGCATACCTATGCAATACTAAAATTAAGGTTAAAAAAATAAAATCTCCTTTGCCAACACTATAGATACCACCGTCCCTGCAAAAGACCGCCACCCATCCAAACGCCACTACCATCTGACCCATGCCCCCACCCCTTAGGGGATTTACAGGCTCCATTACTGGAAGAAGCTCCTAAGAGGAATTAGAAAGAGTGACGTAAATTAGATTTTGTTTTTCATGGTGAATGACGAATAAAGGTTTTAACAATGGATAAAACTATTTGGGAATTTTAAAGCCCTCGATGCTTTTTATTAATCATAGTACATTTTTTATTAAATATACCTGTCTGGGTTTAAAACACATCAAATGACGAACTTATAAGTTAATTACAATATTGAATTCATTCAAATGCTGTACACTTAGCACAATTAATACGTTGCAAAACTAGGAATTGCCCTGACCATTCACCCAGCTGATGACATATTATGTTAATGTACCTATTATTACATAAGCAATTAGCGTTATGCATGTGCATATTGGTAGAACTGAAATATAGGTCTTATTGGTGTCACAGTCACAATTCCTGAGAGAGTGAACTCAATGAACTTTGTCCAACAAGTCTGTATTTTGACATTTTTATTACCAGCTTTATCCAAGTTAAGTTACAGACAACTACAAGAAAATTGATATATAAAATTGAAAAGTAGCAATTTATTATTGAGCATCCAGGTTGTTGTAACTTGAAATAATTAACATTTAATGCTACATACTTTATACAATAAAGATCTTAGAGAAAAAGGCTTCTGGGATGCACATTTGTGCTCTGTTGTCAGTATAACTATTATAGGATATATATTACACATTCTTTCAGTAGAAACTTACCTGGTCTCAGTCACTCCCAAGCCATCCAACACTAAAGCTTGGTAGGTGTCTGGACAGCAACTGCACAGTCATTCAGCTTGTCTTCTCAAGCTTCTGCAAACATCTGATGTCCCTGCCAGACCACCTCCCCTGTAACATTATTGGTTCCCTAGCTGCTGAGCCTACGTTTACTAGTTTGATTTTATGTTTGCTCTGATTTCCCCATAGAATCAGGAATTAATTTTTATCCCTGTTGGAATAAATTAAACCATGTTTTTTTTTTGTCTCCCTCTGGATAGACTATGTACCAGATCTGGATCAACTATATATACACAACTTGTATATATAGTTCTATCTTGGTCTTTAGTATTTTTTCTTTCCCCTAGTGGTTGAACTTGATGGATTTATATGTTTTTTCAACATGACTATGTAACTATGTTGCTGGCCCTGCTCTGTCTGACTTCTCGTCTGCCCCGGCCCCCTGCCTGACTTCTAACTCTCTACATTGCCTTGCTTTTTGACTCTGTATGACATATGGCTTTGACCTTTGATGTGCTCCTGATGTTTCCGGTTACCTCTTGACTTTGTCCTTGTGAGCTCCTGTTCCTCTGTCAATCCTTGTTTTTTCGCAGAAGCCATCATTCGGAAACCCAAGACCTGGGAGCAACAAAGTGCTGGCATGGCACAACCTACCCCGTTCTTTAGGTGAAGAATACAGCGCTATTGACACTTGATCTTACATACCATGTTTTTTTGTATAATTTTCAAAATATGTTTAATCATTTTCCCTTTCTTTCACATAGATTCTAGACCTACAGCAACTGTTGCTACAAAAAAACAGTGCTCTAAAATCATCCAGCAAAAGAAGACATTTATTAGTTATCTATCCAACTGCATGTTCCTTAGATCTTTTGCAGTGCCTGCGATCCTGACCACAATGATGGTGTGGGGGAATTTGTAAAAAAGTAAAGCTTTTAGTAAAGTACCAGATAAAAGTACACAGAAAGTGAAGACTTTACAATGAAGGAAAAGGAGATGACGATAACAAGGTTTAAAGAGATGAGAGGAATATTAAACAAGGCATCAAGATGTAATATGAAAATTGAATGATAAGATCATACAGTCTGTAGAACTTGAATGCAAAAATTAACTAATACTGTCTGTAATGTCACCTGTTCCAGTTTGACTTTGGCCTGATCGGAACTAAGATGTTGGAAGGGTTTATAAAGTGAACATAGCACCAAGTAAGGAGTGAAGTAAACTTGTTATGTGTGGAATGGGCATGTGGCTTAGAAGAATGTTGGATGGACAATCAATGGAATTGAGATCTGTGAATGGTTGTGGACTTTTCTATGTGACTAGTAGGTATATCTAAGATATTATTATGGGATGTATTATACAAACAGATGGAAAGTTGTCTGCAGCTAGCAATATAGATACTACATTTGTAAATATATAATACATATATAATGCACTTTTAAATATATAATATTAACTGAATGTCCAAAAAGAAATTGTGGGCCACATAACAGTTGGCATGTTTGCTATACCATTCACAGCAATTTGTCAATGACTGGGACAATAGTAGACAACCCTTTTATGTAAGGCAAAAATTACCTTCTTTTTTTTAACTTAAAAGCCCCGCCTCTTCTGTCTTTATTGCTGTGGTGCATAGGCTTCTAGCTGCTCAGGAGCTTTTTCTCAATGGGGAAAGGTGGCGATCTCAGGCAGTGCCTAGTGCTTCCTCTACACAGGGAAGAAGGATGATGGGGGACACAATCCAGAAAACCTTCAGAGGAATCAAAGGATCTGCAAAAGTAAAGATGAATGGGTTTTTTCTTTTTAGTTTACTTCCGCTTTAAATGACATACAAATCAAATGCAACTAGCACTTTTTCAAGAAAAAACAAAATGCAAACTCATAATTGTTCTACTTCAAGTTTCCGTTCAATAAGATTTTCAGATCAAAACAGATTTTCTTACAGGATGCTTGAATATAATATTTACGAAGTAACACCTTAACTAATTAAAATAAGAGGAATCCTATGATTTGTAAGCCATAAAATAACCATTTCAGCTCTTAAACGGGTATTGAAAAGTGTTCAGGAAATATAAAAACATGCCCCCCAAAAAATTACCAAAAGCTGAAATGTAAACATGAGATCTACTGAAATCTAGTGAAAATTAACACGATATGTATGCTTTAGATGTGTACTGAGAAGACATGAGGGGCACTAAAACTGTGATGCATGATGATGGAAATTTATGGCATAGATAAAGAAGAATTAGATAAAGGTGAGCAAATTGGAAAAAATTCCAAGTGGGATTATTCAAGAAATCCAACAAGATTTGAAGATTGAGCAATCTGAGGGCCAATGACAAGTATAGTATGGCTCAGTCAATTTGATCACTTGATGACGCCAGCTGTCCAGTGGCTAGATTGGCTGAGCCATACTATACCTATCATTGACAGAAATATGTCAGATCAGAGTTCAGATTTTGACTTTTGATCCAAGGTGGGAAAACTCCTGATTTTATTTAGATTCTACTCCAATTAGAACTATCTGATCACAGAAGCACTACCTCTGCATATATCCTCATCGCAGCTCTCTGCAGTGCAGGACAATTACCCCTTTATGTGGCAGAAACACTCTATCTGCTATCTGTTTAGACTACTTCCCCATACAACTAAGTATATTCACAAAACTTCCCAACACTGTTATAGGAGCTCCAGACCCTCCTTGGCAGATAGAAGAACCACTCTCTCTCACTGCTAGGGTGAATAGCATCAGTGAAAATGTTTTAGGGTATTCTTTCTAAATTGCTTTACCTGTTTAAAACTCAATCATATAAGGTAACAGAGCAAGCAATTAAGAAAATCTAGACAGATTTTCCTAATTTCATTTGGGCATACAAACAACACAAATTGGCTAAATGTATCTTATGAACCCCCAGGGAGCTGGGAGGGCTAGGGGTCCCGAACTTGCACAAATATTTATTGTTGACAAATTGTTGTTAATTTTGTTGACAAATTGTTAATACATTATGTATGGATCCACCCCCGCCCTCCCTGAGGGCGTGTATTTTTGTATTTGTATTTTGTGTATTTTTTGATTTTTGTTTGTTCCTTTGTTCATATGTACCTGATTTAAAAATTGTATAAAAAATGCATTTAAAAAAAGAACTATCTGATCACCATTTGTAAGAGGTTGTTGGGAACATTGCAGTATTCCATATTCATTCTGTTGTGCTGTTTATGATTAGTAAGCAATACAACTGTGTAAGTGAATAAAGTTTTAAAACAGTATGGAGAGGAAATACATTGTTGAGCAAATTGCATCCACTTTGCTTCTGGGGTGGTTTTATATGAGAGCTCTGACAACACAATAAAGAATAAAGATCACCCAGAACAAAAAATAGCTGCAACAATTTTTTTAGATGCTGGTTTTCTTGCTTTCTTTGAAATTATATCTGCCCTTGAGTTACTAATCCTACATACTTAATGTGGCATTTTAGTTGGGGCTTAACCCACCTCCTGAAATTTTCACCTTTATTTTATATTTTAGTGAATGCAATAGGAGATGTAGGAAAAGAAAATCATGGGCTAGACCACCAAAAACACCCAAATGAAGTGGGAACTATGGCAGCGAGATACAGATGGGAGAAGCTAATGCATTTTTTCTATTTAAATAACATTTTCAATATGTTTAATTATGCTATAGATAAGTACATAATTCTTTAAACACATAACCCTATTGCATTTTAACATTGTCTAATAAAGAAGAACGATTTTACAGAAAGAATATATTGAAGTACTGGTTTCTATTCTTTTCATTTGGATATATCCATTAAAACAAGCTTTTACCGTTTCAATATATGCTAGAAATCTGTCAGTAATTATTCAGAAAGTCCAATCACAATTCTCCTGCTACTGTTTGAGAGAAATAGGGAGAATGGCTTCATAATCATAGAGATTTTTACACATACTAGAAAACCTCTCTGTGTCTTGATGAACATGTACAATGCAAACACATTTGTGTTATGACATGACTTTAACACTAATGATAAGCTCAATTACATCACTCGAAATTGTCAATTTGTATATGACTGGCCTCCGCCATTTTACAAATGAATCCAAGTATGAAATCTTTAAATATTAGATTTTATTAAAATCTAGGCAATCAAGTCTGTGTTAAGGTATGCCCTGTATTGTTAAAAATTGAAAACTTCATAGAAAAAAGAACTAATGTGTGACATTACAGTAACAAAATCCTCAAAGCATTAAGATTTAATATTAACGTATTACAAAGAATCAAGATATAATTATTCTGAAATACAGGTTTCAAAAGATCTAATCTTTCAAAACATTGAATTAAAATAATTAGTTGGTTTGAATCTTCATAATATAGTCTTACCATTTTAGTGTCATTTCATATTTAAAACTAGTAAAGAACATTTTTGACAAACACTTTGGTCCATACAGATAATCTATTTTCCTTTATTGATCTATTGTATATTCTGTAAATTGCATTTGCTAATGTAAGTTTGTGGTCCTGTTGTATTACAATACTTAATCCACACACGGGTCTGATTTATTAAAGCTCTCCGAGGCTGGAGAGGATACACTTTCATCGGTAAAGCTGACCAACAAACCTGGAATGGATCTGGTCCAGGATTCAAAACATTTGCTAGCAAATAGAAAGTGACTTTGAGGAAATCTATTCCAGGGATCACCCAGCTTCACTGATAAAAGTGTATCCTGTCCGATCTAGAAGAGCTTTAATAAAACAGGCCTTGTGTATAAAAAATACAAAGCTGTGATTGATCACACACTGTTACCATCCAAGGTGTAGCAACTGGTTATTTTGTACAGTGGGAAAATCCTCTTTGTATGTGGATTTACCAGTTCAGGCAAGACACTTGACAGAACTTTTACTGGTCTTTATCAACAAAATATTTAATCTTATATAAAATCGTTACCTTTGTTGATATTGAATGACGTATTTCTTAAAATCAACAACAACCAAAAATAAAGGTTTGTGCGAACATTTGTCTTTAGAAGTTACATAATTAGTTTATTGAGTCCAACTGTATGCAGTTGAAGTGCCAACACATTTGAAAATGGATACAACTTATCTAAATACTTGAAGGCCCCAGAATTACATTAGAAAACTTAACAGCATTAAAAAGACCAGGGCCAATGGTAACTAGTAATTGCAAAGTGGCACAGAAGAAATATTAGATACTGTCAAGGAATTGTTACAGAATGGGTAATCCACAAATTTGGCCATTGTGGGAAAACCCACTGCCAAAAACACACATGTTCACCCCCCTATTGGTGTTTGCTGAATAGCATGTTGGAGACACATCGAAAAATAAATAGTTGAAGTATGCCATTCTGACTTTGTATATCATGCATTATTCAGGTCTCTGTAAAAGTTATACCCATTCAATTGTGCACAGGATATATCAGTAGTTTTATGACTTGTAAAGGTAACATTTAAAACAATGTTTAAAAAAATATTGGAAAGAGGAGAAGAAAACATACATAATATATGAATAACAAATGCACAACCGATGAGAACATTTTGTACCCATAGCTATATCAGTTAGCCTTTGATTGGTTGTTGTTTTTTTTGTTTTTTTGTTTTTTAAAGAAATGAACAATACTCTACATCCAGATCATTAAATGTATTTTTATTGTCCTAGTAGTTATAAAAGCATAGTACTCTGCACACACTGAGATAATTGTAGACTAGCCAGGAAGTGCATGCTGAATCTAATGGATAAATAATAATGAGGGAAACAGCAAAAATTATATTAGATATATTTTATAAATTATGTATATTTTATGGTAAGTATATTACGCCCTATTTATGTTTATCTAATATGTGTTTTTGTAATATATAATGTACATGTGAGTCTGTTTTTGTAGTGTGTGTGTGTGTAGAAAAAAGATAGATATAGAAAGATAGATGGCTGGATAGATGGATAGATAGATGGATAGATAGATAGATAGATAGATAGATAGATAGATAGATAGATAGATAGATAGATGGATAGATAGATGGATAGATAGATAGATAGATAGATAGATAGATAGATAGATAGATAGATAGATTTTTTAACATATCCTAAAAAAACTGCAATTACTTTAATATACCCAATGTTTTACAGTTTCAGTATTGGCATCTACAGAATTTCTACCTATCCCATGCCTTTGCCTAACACCTGCCAGCAAGTATCATGAGTGATCTTGAAAATCAAGCCAGTTCATAAAACTGCAATCCGGTTAGGCAGGCTTCTAAGATCCATTTTCATCTTTAGTGCTTGGGAGAAATGTAATGGTTTCACAATAGAAAAAAAATATTAAAAATACATAATGTAACTTGTCTTAATATACTTTTCCAAGTCTAAAAATATGCCAGACCAAAAGAAACATATTTACATAAAAAGCAGACAAGGTCAAATAACAAAGAAAGCCCTTAATTAGTTGTAATCAACTTTAATTTGCATACTGTATATAATTCCTAAATGATTGTTAATAATAACTTTATATAATGGACTTCCAATTTTCATGAAAATGGCACATTTTGATAAGCAGACACAGAACCCTAGTACTAATAAGGTTTAATTTGCATACATTAGTCTGATTATCCAAACAAAAGGATTACAGTATTACTTCTCCCTACCTTTATGTCCTTATTATGCACACTGATTAACCTCACAAAAGCTAGCTCTTATTAACAAACAATAGCCATGGTTGAAAGAAATTCTTTAGAACTGAAATGGGTACATTATACTTTACTTTCTGGTAAGAAGAATGTTTAATTTAACAGTGTCTGTCAAAATGTACTTTATTCAATTTAATACGTTTACAATGACAGGTTGGTAAGTGTCTGAAACAAAGATTGTGCTTACCAGGCATCTTCCCTTCTTTACCATAGTTCTTACATACTTAGCAGAACTATGGTCAAGTAGCTAAGATACAGATGAAATGTATATTTGTGAGCTGCATTATCTGCCTTGGAATAGTAAGCCAGAGTCTTGCCCAATATCGGCCCTGACCTGATTATCGGGCGAGAACTGTTGGACTTGTGTATGTAGCTTTGGAGTGACAGCACTGTGCAATGTAATAAATAATGATTGGTTCACAGTGCTGCTCACTCCATTTCGAGCCAGACATTACAGGAAAAAATACTTTATAGACAAAAAAAAAAGGTAAAAGTAAAGAAAAAGGTAAAAAGTAAAGGATCTTAAAGATTTTAATAATTTCTGTGTGACAATACTACATTACTGGAATACATAATATACTGAGAAAGCCTAGTGAGATTTAAAAAAATAGAATTGATGTAAGGACTGACCATGCATGAACTTTTTTCTGAATTTCTAATAACTTGCACAATATTGTCCTCCTATCTGGTGTCAATACCATTTGGTAAGAGCCCAACTTTAAAGGTTTATTGGGTTTAGGTGGAGATGGAGGTACCATGGAAGTATCACAATTCTATTTTTGTAGTAGTACAGATATTGTGTTGGATGTGTTACACTTGTGGAAACACATATTGGAATAGTTAGTTTGGACACTTACAATTTGATAAAAAAATGGTTTATAGTTTAATAGGTAAAATCATCATTTTTTTTATTCAAACACTTTTTAATTTTTGAGTTGTATTATTTATAGGTGTCTAAAGGGGCGGGAGAGTGTTATTTTTATATTTAAGGACTGAATATTTGCAACATTTAGTTAATTGAAACTGCAGCTACTTTAAGTTTGGATATATTTGGATTCATTTTTATTTATTTATATATTTTTAATACTATTAGATGGTGATCACATGTTTAAATAAAGAAATATTTGGTGGGACCCCTTAAAATTTAGTTAGTATTTTTGTATTAGAAAACGAAAGGTAATTCAGCCTTTGAAATATTAGGGGAGGAATTTTTTAAAATGGGGATACCTGGGAAATTTTTCATGTAGAAAAAAGACAGCAAAGAACAAAATAATTAAAAAAAAAAGATAAGAATACCCCCTCATGTATCGCACAACTATCGAAAAAAGATTGGCTGTAAAGTACCAGAGAATAGGATTGAATATACAGTAGATGTCATCAGGTTTTGTAACTCTTGATGATCTGAGAATACGCTTTAAAAATATGACACTTTATATTGTTAGGATAAATTTAAAAAATACTGAACATGTTTTCGAACAAGGAAATTAATGATCTGAGCCATAAATTCTGACAACTTAAACAATGTTTGACGATGAAAGTATTATTATGCATGTAATAACTTTCACAAAAGGCTTATTTATTGCTCAGTGGGGCTGTACTGAAATAAAAGTTAAAGTGATAAGCTAGGGAGATAAGTTAACACTACAGCACCAATTGCCATTCATTTTGTAGCTATATAATTAGTAAATATTGTTTGTAGCACAAAAGTAATTGGTGGGTTTTTGTGCTCCATTCACAGTCTGCAATGCTCTCCTTTGACAATCTATCTACATTGTTAGCACATACCCAAGCGATACAAACCTTAAATGTCTAATGTGCACATCAACTGACAGCCTATGGAGTATACCTTGTCAAATGTATGATGCACTGATTGTAGTGTGCAAAAACATGATGTACATAGCAAATAAAATGAATGTATATATTTACCAGAGCTTTTCAGGTTCCTGGAAGTAGAAAAAAGAACACTAGGCATGACTGCAAGAAGAAATGTTTATTTACATATCTTGTCATAGATGAGTAATCCACTATTTTGACATGACCTAATTTTATCATCTGCCATTTATTTTATATTTAAAATAGAATGCCACATATTAATTAAATAAACTCAACATCTGCTCCTAATCATTCAGATATATGATGGTTGATTATCAAAAGAATAAAGAATGTTTACACAGTGAGTACTTAGGCAGGGTGTAGCTATGTTCACTGAATACCCTTTTCTGTATAGGGAACGTGAAATTGGCTACTACATGATTTGATGGCTGATGTGACAGCTTCTTAGCTTTATGTTTATCATACATAGTGAGAATTCAATTTAGAAATACAATTATGGCATCATTTTAGCATTTGCTACTATATGATTGGATGATTGACGTGAACACAGCTTTATGTTCACCATACAGGGTGAGTATTCAATTGGCAAACCAAATTAGTCCACAGAGTCACACTAAAAGTATTGATGGGGTTATTTAGAGCCCAGGAGGTTTTCACAAGCAGATACCAATGCTTTTAGCCTAGGCCAGACGTTCATACCTGTTGTTGGAGTTGTGTTGGACCA
Source organism: Pyxicephalus adspersus (assembly GCF_032062135.1). NCBI lineage: Eukaryota > Metazoa > Chordata > Amphibia > Anura > Pyxicephalidae > Pyxicephalus > Pyxicephalus adspersus. The sequence continues at coordinate 135,206,145 of NC_092858.1, forward strand.
GACAAGTTTTCAGCAATCCATTACATATTGTGAGCTGGATGTGTGGTCTGATCCCCATAATGACTTCAGTGACAGTGTATATGACACGTAATATCATATCTTCACACATTACATTTTAGAAATACAATTTTGGCATCATTTTAGCATTAGCAGTAATTTCTTATAGTTTAGGTTGCTTAGTTACACTTTTGGAAGCCTTTGAACATTTTTATTGTTTCACAAAGAAGTATAAATTAACCACTGTTTGTTGTTTATTAACTCTGCAATTTGATCTTTACAATGTAATAGGAAATTTAGAGGTTATATTGTATGTGCTAGTATTAATTTTGATGAGTTTATTGTATGTTACTCTTTGTGATAAACATTTAACTAGCATGGGATGTACAAAATATTACAACATCACTATTTTTTTTTCAATAGGTTTGCATAGATACTGTGCTTTTTAAAGACTTATAGGTTGGGGGCGTATTTTGTAAACCATTAAGCCTAGAATATGCTTGTGGAAAAACCTTTAGGGTACAAAAAAGAGATAAAAAATTCTATAGGCTGTCCATTCTGAACATTTCATCTCAAAATATTAGTTGACAGGTTGTCATTCTGATGTTTTGGTTATATTATGTTCTGAATAATAGGGAAAAAACATAATAGATAGCCATCAAACTTTACTTGCGACATGTGTACTTGACGCAGTTATATGAATTTGCTGCAAACCTAATGTGGCAACTCAAGATGCAGCATCAAGATCGCTAGGGGGAGGGGAGAAAGAGTCTCACCCAAGATGTGTAGGACTGTCTGGGTGACAATCGAGTGGAATCATCCGACACATAGTGCCTGATTAATGAAAGCTCTCCAAGGCTTGAGATACGCTTTCTTCAGTGAATGTGGGTCAGTCAGCAAACCTGGAACGGATCTGATCCAGGATTGAAAACATTTGCTAACAAATAGCAAATTACTTTTAAGAACTCCTTCCAGGTTTACTGGATCACCCAGCTTCCCCGATGAAAGTGTATTTTCTCCAGCCTTGGGGAGCTTTAATAAATCAGGCCCATAGACTAAAGCTGCGTACACACTTCCAATAATTATCCTTGGAAACAAACGACAAATGACGATCGGACGAAAATCGTTCACAAAAAAGGTGACGAACAACGCAGACGAATGAGGATTGTCATTGGAAATGAACGACAAACGTTCACTATCGTGTGTACAGTCGTTCAGGGATGGTGCACGTTTCTACAATACACTTTCTCCTTTACATGTCACTCCCTGCATCATTAAAACTATTGTATCTAGCGTGTGTACACTATTGGTGGATTATATTTAAACGATCGTATCCTTACAGCAAGCAATGAATTGTGCACAATAAGCTTGTTCAAATATAATCGTGCATAATCGTTGATCGGTCGTAATCGTTTGTTTTACAACAATAACTATTGGAAGTGTGTACCTAGCTTAAAGACTTGACTCCGCTGGTCGAACCAAAAATGTATGGCTCCATCTCTGCGGCATTCTGCAACATTTCTGCCACCAAGGGGGGGAACAGGACAGAAACAGAACAAGTACTGTGTTTGGTTCAGTGATGGTGCATTGGTGCCACTGACAGAATTGCTTGTGATATCCCGTCTAACAACCTAATTGTATCTATATTAAAAAAACTAAAAAATCTAATTTTTATGAAGCAATAGATATTTTACAGAGATTCATAATGCCCTTGTAGAACCTATAATATGTAGAACGTATCCTACAATTACATTGTAAGCCTAGTTATACTAAGGACTGTCCATGAATAATAAATTAATATTATTAAAATGATTTGGGTATTGTTATCATTTTACATGCCTGCAGCTGCTTGTATGGTGATAACCTGTTACAGTAACGCTGTGTATACAGTCAGTTACTATGGTAACCGTCTGATTAATCATGGAGAGAAAGATAAATGCAGTTGTGAAAGATTTCCTCAAGCAAGGTCAACATGTTTTATATTGTAGAACAAGTACTGCTCCAATAATCACTAAAAAATGAATGCAAATTAAATCAAGGTTTTAGTGGTTTTATATAGCCTATGGTGTTTTATTATTTTCTACTTTCTTAGACAAACAATGACACATGAAATGATGTTTCCAATGGCCATATGATGGTTTGTCATAATGTGTACACAGCAGTAGAATTATATTAAATCCAAAGACAAACCTAAAGGTGCTTCTAACCCATCATCACTCTATGAAAATTAAAAATAAAATGTTTGCCTTTAGTTGTAACTTAAAACAGGTCATTTTTTTAATGATTTACTCACCATTTTTGAATTAAGGATTTGTTTAACATTTTCATGTCAATTCTTTGGTCTTACAATAACCAGCTTAGTGATCCAGCATTGATCTGTAGGAGAAACAGAAATGAGCCACACGATCTTCATACAACCAAGTATAGGGTGATATGGGGAGATTGGTGATCTTTGATCTTCTACGGTCTGTTATTAAGTCCAGAAATGCTTAGCACACAGTTCCAGGATCCAGTGTATCTGGCATGAGTTGACTTTGTGTTCTCATTTTCTTTCTAGTAAAGTTAAGGAAAGACATCAGATATCAATTCAAAATCCTGACACAAGTAAGCTTTTACCAATATGACACCCGGTAATACATTAGACGACCTACTAAACACACATTATCACATTATCTATATCCACATTATCTATATCCACACCTTGCAGATCTAGGAATAAGTTTTGGGAATCATTTTAATATTAGCAGTAAGGGGTTCTATTGTAAGTTGCTAATTACAGTTTTTGGATACCTTTGAACATTTTCATTGTGTAACAAAAAGGTACAAATTTTCCCACCATTAAAAAAAAATTAATCATCTCTCCTGTATTTTTCTTGTCTTCTTGCTTTTGTCATGCAGAAACTCATTTTACAATCCATTGGTAAACCTGGGTTCTATTTCTTATATCCCCTGAGAAAGCTATGTTGTGAAAGGAATTTGGAAAAAAGGATCAACTTCGGAAGGATTTCAACCACAATCTTGGTATCCTATTTTTTATAGGCTTTAAAGGCACCTGTTAATGTAATTAATATGCAATGCTATCAAACTGTGTTATGTAAATATAAAAAATGGGGAATAAATATGTAAAGTGACATTTCTAGTTTTTTTAATAAAGTCAAAACCCCTTTTTTTATTAGCTCCAGATTAGCCTTATGGGTGTATGGACTTAGTCCTTAAGGGGTGCATCACCATGTTAATGTACTATATACTACATATATACTAATATATACTACAGAAGGAAATGCTGGCATGAAAATGTTAACATTTCTTTAAGGTATTGAAGACCCAATGCCCCCAAATTGAGTTTAGGAAAAAGAGTAATGGATGACAAGTAGCAAACCAGAGGGTGCCAAGTAGAAAAGAAGGCAGTTTTAAAACAGGTACAACGGGGGTGCAGAGAAAGTTAGGAGATGGTGGGTGATGAGGTTTTAAAAATCTAGAGTTTGAAACTGTAGTTCCAAGTTCAATAACAATGTTTTATTAAATACTTTTACTGTTTGATAGTACTATTATTGGCTTACATTGATAAAAAGCATGGTTGATATACTAAATATTTAGCAAATAACTCTTGATAGCCATTCTAATTCTTTCCTTCTCCACCCAAAATTAGGAAACAAAGATTTGACTGTACATAAAATTTTAGGTAAATAAGTGAACTTCATAACTTTAACACAGTTTTAGTATTTTACAAATGTTACCTTCAGCAATAGAGGACACAAGAGTGTTAGTAGTGAAACAACATAATCACTGCCCTGTTTGCTGTAAATTTTAATACAGATCAAATACTGATGTACAGAAAATACCTTAAGAGGGTACCAACAGATTTTGAATGAATTTTCCCTTAGAGAGCCACAGAGAAACAGCGGGTATTTATTTCTCTTGTAAATATCCACGGCTAAAGTGTTTGCCCTGTTAAGTGTTCATTCTGCACTCCTACGCATCTAAATTGGAGAAAATGAATGTCTCAGGAAGACATTGGGAGAACACTATGTCCTGTACCAGAACTTCCTAATGGTATTCAGAATTGTTAATGGTCTGAGTTTGTACATAAAACTATATTTTAGAGTGTTTATCATCCAGTAAAAGTAAACCTGGAGTTACACATTTATATGGTCATATGTGGCAGGCACAAATGAGGGTAACCCAGCAACACTGATATCGTATTATCACAAAAAATTAGCTAATTCATATGTCCAAACTGAGTTACAACCTAGGTCAAATGCATCAAAGTATTTGCATATGATTGTAATTGCCTGTTCATCAAAGCTGAAGTTTGGACAAAAAAACTTTTATCAAAATACATTTTCTATAGCCAGTGCAAATATATAAAATGTATGTGCAGCAAACACTTCAAACCCAGATGTTTTAATATAAAAGGCGAAGGTTGGACTAAGTTGTCACCCTTCAAGTCCAAGTCAAGTCCCAAGTCATTGACACTAAGTCCCAAGTCAAGTCTCAAGTCACCAAGAATTCTTACAAGTCGAGTCCCAAGTCAAGTCACTTCATTTATCAAGTAATTTTCAAGTCGTACCTTGCATTCTAAGTCCACTAAGTTCGGCTTTCTCTGCTCACAGCTGAAGGGGACGGGAAGGATGGCAGTGAGGCTTCTGTAAAACTGCCTTCCTCCCCGCCCCCTTCAGCTGTCAGAGGAGAAAGCCATGGACTTAGAATGCAAGGAAGATAGGGAGGAAGGCGGTGTTACAGAAGACTCACTGCAAGTCAAGTGGCAAGTCAATGGACAAAACCCCCAAGTCAAGTTGCAAGTCATTGGACAAACCCTCCAAGCCGAGTCGCAAGTCGTTTATTAGGTGACATAAGTCGGACTCAAGTCCAAGTCGCGCTACTCAAGTTCCAACCTCTGATAAAAGGTGTAGTAATATTATCACTATGCTGCCTAAAGCTGAGCAATGAAACAGACCCAACAGACCCACTACCACAGGCTGTCAGCAGATAACTGCAGGAGGGGTCAAACATAGGGCCAGTCACCATGCACAAGGAGAGAGAGCAGCAGTGGCTGGTCTTTATGAGCTACTGCACACAAAGTTTCACACTGTATTACTGCACAGATAAATAATTACACAAATTATAAAAATCAATTAAGTATACACCTGCCTTTTATATTTTGTTATGTTATATTTTCCTTTTTAATTGATGGTTGGGGCATATTCATGGTAATAATGCCCTTACCTCAATGTTTAATTGGAAGTGCATTATAGTAAAGATTTAGACCTTCCATCATTCTTTGTGTATAAAGAGTTTCCACAGGAAAGATCACAAAGTCAGAAGTAAGGGGATTCTCATTACTGGGACAACACTTTGAAATAAAAGTTATGTTCGCTATGGAGAGATTTCTTCTTTATTTAATTTAGGACAGCATGCATTGCGATATGTCCCTGGTAGTTTTCTGTACCATAGGAGATTTACCCTTTCCTTGCTTTACATGTTAAAAAAAGAGCTTTTACTTTATGTCTTGCAGTATTAGTCGTACACTTTTTTGTGGCCAGTAAGTCCTATAAAACACCTCAATGTGTTTGTAAAGGGTGCAAAGGACTTCTTTTCATTTATTTTACTAGTTAGCTATACAACAACGAGAAAAAATGCAGTGCTGAACTTAAAGGATTACCAGCTAAGATAATTTTGGCCTATTCACTTATTATTAATAATCATGATTAATGATAAACAAAGTCTTAAATTGGAACCAAAGTCCAAAATTAAAAATCAGGCAAGTCCTTTATTGCAGAAGGAAATGATAATATCTGTTTGCAATAAAACAGCCTTACTTGCCCGATCACAAATTGTTAAGTGCACTCATCTGCCCTCCACCCTTTCTTTAATAAAGCCCTGCCTGATCCCAAGTTTTTATTTGAAGAAATTGTGTCAAATAATGCAGACATTAGGCTATGCAAAATAAAAATTTGTGAGTCAATCATATCTGATTCAAACTGACAAAATCACACTATAGATTAGATTACTTGGTATACACATGCATACAATATCTTTAGTACATAGAAGAGTATCTGGTTTCCTCCAATTACATTGTGCCCCTGCTGAGTGTATATAATAAATGAGGGCATAGAATGATATTTAAGTTGAACTCTAATGGAATAAGCTGATAAGTACTTGGTTCCTAAGCTGTCAGTAAATAGATCTCGATAAGGTTAGTTTTCAGCAGTGTAAATAATAATATATATGGAATTAACAGTGATATCACTTCCTAATAGTATCATCTATAGCATGCAATTAAAGTTTAAGCAGCTAAAGCTTTATTAGGCTAGGTGTGCTGACTCTTGTACTGTTTCAACCCCACAGCAGCTTTCACGGATTTGGAAATAGTCCAACAAATGTGAAATGTGAACTGAGTACTGTATCCGTGGGTGTTATTTTGTTGAGGATCAGAAAGCATTGTGTAGAAATTTATGGCTTATGTTGACCTAACCACGTATATGTTTTGGTTCCTGTGACTTTTATAGGAATTCTAGTGTTAATTAGTAAACAAAAATAGAATGTTCTGCTCATTAGTTTCCTACAGAGCTGGAAACGTTCCTACATTTTATGTTTTGATAAACAGATGACATGTAAAGTGCTCACACTCTGAACACTGCACAGGTTGAGATGGAATTTAAAAGGGCCCTGGAAATGGGGATTTGAGAACAAAAATATTTTTCAGCAGTATTTGTCATTTTGTAGACAACATACTAATATGGACCATGTCAAAACAGTTTTACCAACAACATAAAGACACCCAAATTTATTGAATTGGGTGTTTCCTGTCTTTGTAAAATATATATATATAGAAGCAAGGACATAACCAACCCAGGCAGCTGCAAAAAGAGGGAAGTTAACTGATGCTACTGGCCCTTATCCTTAGTGGTACAATGATTAATATTGCATTTTAGGACTGTGTAGGACAGCATGTTAATCTTTTCTTAACCTAAATTGACTGCAAAAATGCAGTCCAGTTGACTCCCTTTTCCCTGGCAGAACAGACTGTTAATATCTGTTAATTTCCTATATTCATGTGTTACAATTGAACAAATTACATTCTGGACTAGAGGTTAGGAACCAATAATACTGGTTCATGTCAATGTGATTGCTGTGAAAACCAATCACATTAATCAGTGTCACAATGCATAGCAGTTCTGTCCCTGTCAGAGTTCTTTGTTCTCTAACAACTTTTTTTTAATATCCCTATATGCTTGCAAAATAATGCCCTATAATATAAATCAATCATAATATAGTAACAATAAGCAATTTAAGTGGCATTGGAATTGTTCAGTCAACATTGGCTGAATGAAAACCAAGATCATTCTTTGCACAAACTGTCATGTCAGTAATGGAACCAAACTATTTCTTTTAAGTGGTCTCTTTCTCTCTCCCATCTCTTTTTTATCTCTTCCCTCTCTCTCTCTCTCTGCCTCTCTCTCTCTCTCTCTCTCTCCCATCATTGACGTAATATACATATATTAGACATATTTTCCCTTGCATAGTTCTCTTTTAACTCCCTTGTAAGCAGCTTTGTAAGGGTAGCTAGTTTTATCCAATCTCTATTAGGATTGTTCAGTTAAATTAACTCCAATGTGCAATATAGGTGGTATAACAGAGGCGTTTTTTCTGGCCTAAAGTAAAATTCCATATCTAGACTCCATATATTGGAATTATTTAAAAATAAAAAAAAGCTTGTGCTATGTTTCTTACTCTGGAGCTTTCCCCACAGTAACTGTATGCTACCTGCAGCCAGTCTTCTTCCTAAAAGCTCAGGCCATCAGTGCATCACCCATTGCTTAGAATTCTATTGTACTGAGCAGCACTCCCATATTAATATATAAGTGTCGTTCAGGAGTAAAGAATGCTCTCATCACCACTTGGGGAAAAGAGAAATGACTCACGACATTGTTAATAGACTAATGTAAATTGATAACACAATACTGTACATGCCAGAACTCTTATATATCAATTTATTAATTAATATACTATTTATGCTACACATAAAGTCTATGGTAAATTTTTTTAAGCTGTTGCCACAAAACAATCAACAAAATATATCATTACAAAGTATCAGATGACAATTATCCCAGGCTTTGGAAAGTATAGTGAGACACAGTTAATGACTTTTACTTATTGCCCTAATGCAACGTACTCCACACATAACTTGAAAATTAAAACTGCTTATATAAATATAGTACAGGATGCTGTAAATATTTTACACCTTGCCCAAAAAGTTTCCAGATGGTGACTAGAGTGTTTGTGTATACAGATACCTTTATAGAAAGGAACTAAGGATTAGACTGTACATGTACATGAATTGAGAAGATTGTTTAGTTTTTGAAACTTGAATTTAGGATCCTTTTTGGGATTCCCTATTCAATAAAATATCAAAGTTTGGAGAATCAATTGAAGATCAGAGAGAAACTCCCAGAGCCAAGAATTTCACCATACAAGATGGCACGTGAAATTTTCTTGTAAATACATGTAATTTATTACTAAGCAATAGAGAAAATAGAATTGAACTGTCAATTGAATCAATTAAGTTATTTTTGCATATACACTGACCTTAAAAATCTAAACTCTTTAAATTTTTGTGTTGTTATTTGCATAGTTTTTAATCAGTAGTGCATTTATTAGTTGTATTTAAACACAACTCCCTGCACTGCTGTCAAAAGGGAATAACAGGAATGAACCAAACTGGGACAGGCAAGAGTTTGAAAGGCCAACTCAAGCCTAAACATTGTTTCATATATAGATTGCTTGAGAAAGGGGTAGAATAAATGAAATAAAATGAGAAGGATATCTCTTTGTTACTGTCCCAGGGGTAGGCTGTAACAGGGACAGAAAGTACTCTGAAGTCTTTTAATGGAGACACAAAATGCCTGATTTATTAAAGCTCTCCAAGGATGCAGAGGATACACTTTCATCAGTGACATTGGGTGATCCAGCAAACCTGGAAGGGATTTCTTAAAAGTCATTTGTTAGCAAATGTTTTCAATCCGGAAACAGATCAATTCCAGGTTTGCTGGATCACTCAGCTTCACTGAGGGAACTGGATCCTCCAGCCTTGGAGCTTTATTACATCAAGGCCAAAGAGCAGCAAAAAATCATTTTCATGACATTTGAAAGAAAAAGGCCAAGTGTTTGACAGTAGGCAGTAACAAGCTATCACTCCTAGGCCTATACAGGTGTTTGCCTCTTAGACGTGTGAATTTTACTATTTGCAAGCAGCAGCAATCTATGTCTATGTCTATGGAGCAGTCTATGGAGGTTGCATATGTGGCAAACTGCCCTGTCCATTACATGTAGCATCCAAAAGAAATAAGGGGCAACACTAATGCCTCCTACCACCAAATAAACAGATCCATTCCGTCCAATGTTAATTAAATCTTTGGTGTGAACATGCTTTTAATGTTTATGTTCTTCTGTACAGGTCATTTAATTTCCCCTCATCTATTGTCAGTGCCATGGGTACAGAATGTAAGGGGGAAATGTCCCAGTAGGGTAAGGACAGCAGTAAAAAAAAATTTCACATTACTATTATCTTTATCATACTGTACTAACATTTTGTTACAAATTTATATAGTTATTACTGCTCCTTTTTTTTCTTTGTACTTGATGCTGCTCATTCATCATCTAATATGCAATTTTTTAGGGAAATAAAGCCGGATGACAAATGGGCATCACAAGACTTCTAATAGATTTTTAAGTATACACAAGTAGAGTACCAGATCTTTCTATTCCGCGATATATACAGGGGGTATATACAGGCAGTGACACAAGATATGATTGCTGTTGTACCTATACATTGCTTTTTATCATTATTTATGCACATTTTAATAATATTGATCTAGGTTTGGAGCACAGACCTAATTTAATAACAAAACAAAGGAGACATCATTTTTAACCTAAAATATGATGTACTGTACAACTGCTTACATATTTTGTTAGCAAAGGAAAAACCAGCCACATTTCTGATAGCATTCCTGGTTCTTCACAAATACTTTCTAAAGCTCCAGCTTACACTCAAACCCTGTCTCCTCCTCATATAAATAATAATAATATAATAACACTTATACCAATCATAACACTAATAGTAATACCACTATAAATCTAAAATATTTAACACGGTATCTATCCAAATTCCATCTTTAAAAACAAGAATATTTTTTAATCCAAAACAAAAAAAAACTCAAACCAATAAAATTAAATCATTGAAAAATTAAATTTACGAGTTTAATTAACATGTATTTATATTATAGTATACAAATTAGTACTGGCACAAATTTCGTTTATATATATATAAATATATATATATATATATACCCTGTTTCCCCGATGATAAGACACTGTCTTATTTTTTTTGGAAGGCCAAAATATGCTCTAGGGCTTATTTTCAGGGGGATGCCTTATTTACCCATGAAGAAGACTACAGTACACAGTTATTGTTCATGTGCCATTCATGTCCACTTCTGATCAATCTGTGCCAATCATTGTCCCCTTCTGATCAATCATGTGCCATTCCTGTCCCCTTTAGATCAATCATGTGCCATTCATGTCCACTTCTGATCAATCTGTGCCAATCATTGTCCCCTTCAGATCAATCATGTGCCATTCATGTCCCCTTCTGATCAATCTGTGCCAATCATTGTCCCCTTCTGATTAATCTGATCCATTCATTGTCCCCTTCTACTGTAATCAATAATATACTGTACCATTTAATGTCCCATTCTAAAGCTTACCGTATATAGAGTGGTATTGCTCACAGCAAAAAAAAACCTGTCTGAACTCGTGAACAAACTCCTGCAGTCTCCGTTAGGGAGGGATGAGGGAAGCTGCCTGTGTTTGCGTGGGCGGAGTCACGTGCGCACACTGCAGTCCTCTCACTTCCTCTTCATGAAGAGGCGCGGCACACACGGAGGAACCACACACGGAGTCACCCACCGTACCACCCGATTCTGGTAAGTAATCGGTGGGTGGCTTATTTGCGGGGGGGGCTTATTTTTCATTTTTCCCTAAAAAGGGGGGGCTGTCTTATTTGATGGGCCTGCCTTATCATCGGGGAAACACGGTATATATATATATATATATATATATATATATATATTTATTACACTATATATGAATTGGAACTAGCACAAATAAAACACTATTTTATATTTAATTTTTTTGTAAAATATTTTGTTTTTTTTTTTGTAACTGTCTTTTCATGTAAATAAATAAAGTTTAAAATTTTAAAAAAAGTTACATTTAGTTTTTTTTGGGGGCAATACATTATGGGTTTTAGGGGTGGAATGATTAATGTCATTGCATGTTATATTTATAAAATTGATGAGTGTTATATTATTTGCAAAGTTTTAGAATATCAACTATTATAAAATTATTTTTTGGTAATCCCCTCACTATAAGGAGGGGCACAGATCAGCCAAAGTGTCAGTATATTTGAATTAATTGTTTGCTTTGTTTTTAAATATTAATAATTATTATTTGATGTTTTTTACCATTTGTTTTATTCCCATTTTAAAAGAATGCTTTGGTTTCAGGGGTGGGATTTTGGAGTTTTAACTTTTTTTTTTAAACAGTATTATTATTTATGTGAAGGCAAAAAAGTAGTTTTGGATAAGGTAGAGACCGGATAGACAACACTTCGTTATAAAAGTTTTCTTGAAGAAAAAGCTCCCTATTGGGGTGTAGAGAGGGAAATAAATACCTAATAGGGTTTAACCCTTCCCTGCTCTAAACGAAACTATACAAAAAAAATTGGCTACACAAAAATGATATTGCTGATAGGGTTATTTTTCAAATTTGAGGTGCCGAAAGTGCAAAGTTCACTTTTTACTGATTATATATTTTTGGAGTCTTTTCTTCTCAGTACCCCACTGCATCACTTTTCAAGAAAATTAATCAAGTGCAGGAACAGTTTGCACCTAAACCATCTCTAAAAAAATGTCTTACTAATCCTTACTGAAAATGTCTTTCATAATCTTTTTACATTACTGTATCCTTTACAGTATCTTAATTTGTGTGGTAAAGCCCCTGTCAATGTTCTGTGTCTCTAGTTAATTTGGGTCCCGGCTCCCTAATTATTTTTGCCTTACTGCTGAATTTCAACAGGCATGTAGGCCCTCTGCAGTTGGGGCGCAGGAGATCAGCAGTGGAATGAAGTCCTTTGTTCCATCCTCATATTTTACCACCCTTCCCATTCCCATTTGTCCCAATAATCCCCTTGTTCTTTTGGTCCCCTGCAGAGCGGCACATGATGGTAGAAACATTTGTTTAAATGACATGGCATTCTGGATTAAGTAGCTTTCCAAATGTGGATGTTGTCATTCCTTGTTTTCTAAATATGTGGCATTCATATAATGGTAGATGAAATCTTTCTGTTACTGTCATACTGTCATACTGTCACCTTCCATGACACTGTACTATAATTGTCCTTTACCTTGTCCCTGTTTCTTCACAGTCGTCTCCATCTTATGCTTCATTCCAAGACATTGATGTGTTCAGCTATGCTGCATTCCAATGCATTGCCTTACATAAACATTCCCACATCAAATAGTTTAACATCTGAACTCTTCCTGGTACAGTACATATAGAACATGTTAAAAATAATTGATGTACACATAATCAGGTGCTAAATATGCAACCCCATAGTTGTTATGGCTAGAATGGCCAGAATCCTGGCTCAAGTAGTTCATAGGCTTTGTATTGGAACAGGTGTATCATGACCTTGATATTTGTATGTTCTCCCTGGAATGGTGTCAGTTTCACAAGAAAAAACAAACCGCAGTAATAATAGTCAGTAATTGGAGTTACTGGCACCTCTAGAAAAGGTTCAGTAATGGCAGGATTATCCTTCCACAGGACAAACTGAACAGAGATAACAGAAATCAGAGAAAGACACACTTCTACACTCATATTACTGCAACTGTCAGCATGCTACTCAGTAGTGTGTGACTTTTTATTTACATTCTAAGAGTAATGAACAACTTAAGACTGATCAATTTAAATAAAAAAATGACTGTAAATAAAACACATTCTATATATTCTGTGGCATTTTAATTTAAAGACATTAGTGACTAGATTTACATTTCACCATAACTAATTTTCCTGTTTTGTTTTTTATTTACTGGGTAACTGAATGTTACACTAGAATAAACTTTTGTACAGTTTGGCCTCTTTCACACGTGCAGTTGCAAGCAGCACAGTAAGCCGCTCCCAAGCACATAGCAAACTTCTACACCCAGGAGCGGCAAACCACATGAATAACACTTTTGCACATTTTGGCCTTGCATTTGCAGTACAGCTCTTCATCCAGAGAAAGAAAAGCAACCACATGGACAGAGGAAGATCTCCCTTCTAGGAACCGAGTCGCAACCCACAGCAACTGCAGCGGCATGCAAACTTGTACACAAAATGTTTAAAAAGAGGGAACAGTTTTATTGATTTCAAAAAAGCTCTGTGTTTCTACTTTACAAACTAATGATTTGCTAAAAGACTATGTTTAGACTTACAGTGAGTTTGTGGTGCAAGTTGTAGTGCAGTTACCACTTTCTTACACCCCTGAACCGCTTTCTTGGATGACAGATTCTATGTAATATCTCACCTGCGGTTGCTCATCGAGAATAAAAAATCAAACTATCATTATTAGGTCTTAAACATTGTTCAACATTCTAGAACAGTGTTTCTCGGCCCTTTTAATAGGGTGGAACTCTTGGAATAACCTCTGTGTTTCTTAGGGAGACCTTCTATTTTTACTATATCCCCAGCTCACAGACAATAATGGTTAATGGGAAGGATGTCTCTTACATCGCTGGCCATTGGGAAGAGTGTCACCTTTGCAGATAGCCAAAAAGATCATTAGTGTCAGTGGTAACTGAGTTGAGAGTCACAAATTGCTCATTGCTGAAGGAACCCCTAGTCATTTCCAGAGGAACCCTAGGGGTTCAGTGAACCCTGGTGGAGAAACAATGTCCTAGAACATCAATGCATGCAGTTTTAAGTTTTAAGTATATTTATCACCTAATACAAATGGACAACTTATTAATCAACAAAACAATGGCCGCATAATGTTCAAACACAGAACAATAAGAGTCTATCGATAAATGTTTTTGCTAAATATTTATACTTTTCCAATCAGATTCAAATGAAAAAGTGTGAAAATTCCGTGTGAAAGTTGTATGATTGTTATGTAAAAAAAACCTCTAAAATGAACCCTTTAGTGTCACCTGTACTATTAAGTAAGCAGGTCAGTTTGCTAGCATCTTAAAAGTCTTGAACTTTACTGAAATCAGAACACACAAAAATCAAAGTTTTCTCCATGCTGAGGCAAAACATGTAAGTTCACCACCTACTCCAAAGTTCATTTCTGGTAAATCCTACATTAACCTTTCTAAAAATCACATTTTGGTGGCAAGCATACTTTTGCTTTTTTATCTTTGGTCCAAGAAAGAACAAATAATGTATGATTTCTTTGTATTTTGGAAAGAGTTTTAACAAATAACTTCTACTTTCATGCTCAGTGAATAGTTTGGATGTCACTAAGAAGTTTTTGTGGAGCACTGTATAGTCATAATTGTATGGCCTTTTTTGTGTCTTTGGGATGTTTACTCATGGAGTAGTCATGGACTGAACGCGGGTAATATAAAAAGTGCTTTGTAACATAAATTTATTTGTTTATGGTGAAGTGAGCACTAAACTTAAAACTTAACTACCCTCTTTGGTGATTCCCCCCTCCCTCCTATATTCATGGTCCCAGCACACCCTGCCAGTCATATAGTAATCTATGAATAAAATACTAATGGTGTTGGGGGCTAAAGGTAGGGGTAAACTACCATATAAGTTAAATTGCAGTAGCACTTTATTTAAATTAAAATTAATATCAGACAAATCAGAAAACAGCTGATAACTTTCCTCCATACAATTTATATAGCGCCATCATAATAAGCAGCGCTGTACAGAGTCCATAGTCATGTCACTAGCTGTCCCTCAAAGGGGTTTACAATCTAATGTCCCTACCATAGTCATATGTCTTTAATAAAGTCTAAGGTCATTTTTGAGCTTATTAACCTAGCTAATTAACCAAGCTAATTAACCTAAGTGCATGTTTTTTTTTAGGGGGGGGGGATGTGGGAGGAAACTGGAGCACCTGGAGAAAACACCAACTTCTGATTTCTTGATCAATTCTTGCTCTGCTTCTTCACTCTGTGGTCTTTGATCAGCTTCGCCTTTTACAATCTAGAGCTCCACCATCTGCTTTACACACATGATCAGTTCTTGGGAGATTCCGCATGTTACCAAATAATATGTCCAGCTAAAATATTCTAATAAACAGTCATGGAAAGCATATCCATGTACAACACCTGTTCTTCTCCCCTGAAAGCTCTCTTTATATAAGGATTTTCAGTACTGCTGTATCTGAAATCCTTTTCATGTATGTTTTCTACCTCTGGAATACATACCAGATGAAAACTAGTCAATTAGGATTTACACTGTGGCAGGTGGAATTCTATGTGTTTCTAGAAGGAAGCACAGCATGCATTATACCAGGCAAATATAGCAAACCTCTTTACATATATATTTCAAAACCTTTTTATTATTTTCAATTGTACTTGTGTTGATCAGCATTAAATTGTAAAAAAAATGCAAATTCTCTATATTGAACATAAGAAAACTGCTCAACTTAAATGTAATAAATTGCAGTTTTACCAGTCAGTGGGATGAAACGGCAGTATTTCTTTTCTTTCTTCAGGCTTTTTTCTTTCCATTTATACTTTTTTACTAACACACTTTTTGTCCATGAATGGACTTCTAATATGTCTGCCTTTGTTCATCTTCATTTCATGTGGGAAGATTAGTACCTTACAGAAGAAAAAAAAATGCCTTTTCTGTCTATTTAGCTAACAAGAAGCAAAAAGGACACATAACTTCTGGTAATATCAGATAATTTGTGTATGTTCTTAGCTGAAAAAAAGTTGTCATATACTTCATTTCTGTTCTTAGGTTAAGTTATCGTTTAATTAAAAGTAACTGCCGGGATTCTAATGCATTCCAAACAAGGGGTCGGTTCACTTTCCTTTAGATCTTTGGGGAACTGGACTATGTCTAGTGAGAGTATAAAATTCCCTGGTATCAGTGGGACTGAACACTGCCCCTGCCTTGGTGGTTGGTGGGGGTAATAATAGCCCCAGGGTTGTTAAGAAGAGAGAGTAAAAAATGGTCTAGGACATGAGATTTGTGGCA
Organism: Pyxicephalus adspersus; assembly: GCF_032062135.1. Lineage (NCBI taxonomy): Eukaryota > Metazoa > Chordata > Amphibia > Anura > Pyxicephalidae > Pyxicephalus > Pyxicephalus adspersus. The sequence goes on from NC_092858.1 coordinate 135,222,408, forward strand.
GAAGGAATAATGTTTCAACTTTGGTGTCAAAGGAACAAATATTGTTCCATTGTGAAAGGATTATTGTCACATTATTTGTGTCAGTAGGAGATATTGTTTCCCAATTGTTGATATCAGAGGGAGGAAATGTGTCCCATGTTTGGTATAAGTAGGGGGCAGTGGCTAAAGTAACCAACAGTGGTTCCTATGCCGAACTGACTTGGGGCCCCTGTGGCTGAGTAGGGTTTAGGGAGCTCATGCAGTGGCGCTCTTTGAACCTTGATATGTCCACCTCTGGTTGGGGGATAATGCCGCACTGTTGGTGTCAGTGGGAAAAACAATAAAAGAAAGAATGTAAATTTTAGGGTGAGCTGTTGAACTCTGTAAACACTCTGTAAGACTATACAAAAAAAATAGGGAAGTATTTAAAAATAAACCAATAAACATGTGTTTGGAAAACCAGTATATAGTATCCTAAATTCAAGAGCTTGCTTTTTCATTCGAAAATGTTTTATTTAAGTAGAATTTTACATAGTTGCCAAAGCCCAAATGACATTTTTCAGTCTTCAACTGGCACTGTGTGTCAGCTGTTTGCAACTGCAGTCAGCCATGTCAAGGGTATAGGTTGTTATGGGTATTAGTGCTGTTCACACATTCCAGTGGTTTTAATATTGGTTTATTTGCACATGCGGGGATTAAGCTCCACAAAGAATCCTAATCTGCTAACAACCTGTGTTTCTATAAAGTGGCTGAAATCCTCACACTCTTGTCATGGTCTTGGAGTGGACCCTACTGTTAGCTTAAAAGCTTTTTAGGTTAAAATAGGAGAACATTTTAAGCTCCCATTAGCAGGAAACACATGGTGCCATTTACTAATTGCCTCCATCTGTAAACTTGGTTAGCATAAAAAAATATATATTTTCCACTTCTAACAACAAGTCTATTTCAGTGTTATTGTTGTGTTGCTGCAAACCAACATTTTGAGGCTTTTGAGTGCTTTAAACACTGTAATGTATAATGTGCATTGTGTTAAATGGAATGTGAATTTGCAGATTGCTATATGATTTATGTTCTATGCCAATAAGCATTGCAATGTACATATTGGCAAATGCTAATATAATTTGTTGGAAGAGGGGCATCATTTCAAAACAAAATAAAATATATATTTTTTTTGTTCTTAGGTTTGTTTTCTTTTTTTTTTTATTTCTTTCTCCTTAAGCTACAAACTGATAGTTATTATAAAAAAATATTCTAGCATGCCTTTGTACTCTTTTAGCCCCTCATCAACCAAATGTAACGAGAAACTTGGCCACATAGTGTCATAGCATTGTCGCAACTGGAGCATAATTGACGTTACAATTTGGTATCACTTATAATATTACTACCTAGTTATATTTCTAAAATGGAAACAAATTACAAAGTACTGTAACATTTATAAAGATTTTACAAATGTTTCAAACAACAACACATTGAGAGAAAAGGGTGCAGAGCACTGATTATTAGAGGTTGTTATGGAAGTAGAATAATGTTAAAGGGAAAGTATTCTATGTTTTCAGTGAAAGCAAATTTTGATGTATTGCAGTATTTTCCTTAAATATTTTTTAATGTCTTTCACTTTTTTACAGGCTTGCTGTATCAATATTATGTTGCTGTGGTAAATATAAAGGTAAAGTCAGTTCCATTACTGTATCCCATAACAACAGTGATAAAGAAGCTAATTTACTAAAGTGAGTATTCACTTTAGATATCCAATCACATGAAATCAGACTGTTGCTTATTTATTATCTGCACATAATTCAGTCAAAGTAAACAGGAATTTTGTTTTCACAGGATTGCATATTTAAAAGTACACTTCATTTTTTCATACTCCTTTAGTAAAATAGTCTCATCATGTGAGTCATGTCTTCGTAACTGAACAACGTTACATACACACATTAAAAAATCATCACCCAAGATAAATGACTGATCAGGACCGACTGCTGTTAACTCTTATGGAGGAGAACACAGCAGGGTGCTGCTCGCTTCTCCTCCCCCTTCCTTCTCCAAGGAACAAAATGTCGCTGTGTGAGTAAAGTGCTCATTCATTCAGCTGTTACCAGAAACTATTCATAAATGATCATTTCCAGCAACACAATCCTCTGACATCTATCAGATGTGTGTACAGGGCTCAAATTCAAATAAGTAAATAAAGGTTTAGCTATGCCTGCTTTGAATACCTGATCACATGCTTTTAAGCAACAGGATGTGAAAGTAAAAAATGAAAAGTTTGATAAAATAAACTAATTTTTTTTTTTATTTATACCCCCCACCATGCTCCCTTCCCCATACCCCACACTTATGCACACACAATTTATTGAGGAACTAAACCCAAAATAAAACATACTCACTGGTAGGCTATTCGCTCCAATTCTGTCTTGATGACCATAGCAGTGCTGAACCCTTTGTTTTTTTTTTTTCAAAAAGAGAACTTGCACATAAAAAAATATAAAATATTTACTTTAAATAAAACGGTTGTCTATCCTTTTATGTAAAGTTAAAAGTTTAGGTATGCTGTAATGCAAACTTCTGCAACTTGTACAGCAAACTTTGCAACTAAGTAGTAAAAGTTGCACTAACAACAGGACTTTTGACTTATTCTTTGGTTTTTCATGTTCCTGCCTCCTATACTCCAATATAGTATATTCAGGCTACACCAGACTCCAAGATAAATTATTGTACCTGAACTAGCAAATTCATCTAAGCCCTATTTTGTTATGCAGGCTCAAGGTAATTTATCAGCTGAAGATACAAGAAAAAAACAAGGATTTAGCTAGCAGGACGGCCAGGTGCATAAGATCAAAAGGCCAAATGATAGTCAAAGCCACTCAAGTGAATTCAAGTTAATTAAAAAATACACTTTTAATTTGTATGTATATCTCTAATTTGTATTAAATCAAAACTAAATAATGCTAAAAACTAAAAAGAAAAAAATGCCAGTGCCTCCATATGATGTTCACAAAAACAAGAGAAACCTAAAAAGAAAAAGGCTTCTAATCTAGGCTTTTCCTAATTGCCTACAACTGACTTAAACCTCATTTTTTTTAGAAAATCCCAGAGGAAGATCTTGTATACCGTCATTGGACTTAGAAATGCACTTGAGAATGCTTTGTACTGGTCTTGGATGTATTTGTATGAAGTAATCTTATCCCCTCTTGGGTGCCATGACATTTGAATAAATAAACCTAATTTGGATAGTCTTTTTCTCAAATAAGATTCTTCCGTCTCCTTAATTTGCCAAATGTCTTTGAAGTCTTCTTAATTATGTAATTAAAATGTCCTACAGTAGTATTTTGATTTCACATTAGGAATGCAAATTTTAGTTAGGTTGACACAAAACTAATAAATAAAATAAAAAATAATGGTTTAGTTACCCAGCACAAAGTTTTTGTTGTCATTGCTAACCGCCCGGGTGGTTAAGAAACTAACTGGGTTTAAAATAAAATTATAATGAATACATTACTTGGTATATTTTACACCTGCCTGGACTTGAACTTTAACATTCAGAACAAGCTAGATAACATGTTCTTAAAAAGCTGTGAAATATATAGAGAAATTCACATAATATCTAAAAGTCAATATAATTAATGTTTAGTTGCTGTGTCTATTTAGCTATAAGTGTGATACTGTCTGATGCAGGTTTGGGGTAGGTTCACTTTACCATAGCAGAAGATATAAAATGTATTACTGTTATAACAACGTTTATTTAACACCACTGATGGGAGCAATCATGTAGTAAATGTTATTAATGGTTTTATTGCAGCATCTAATTTTATTGCTTAATTGCTCCATCCATTTCATTTCTCTGATGGAAAGTACAGATTTACTGATCACACCTCTGACCCATAATGGTAAAACTAACTCAAAACTAAGATAACATTATCTAAAGGAGAACAAGTATGTGTCTACCCAAATGTAACATTTCATTCTGAGAGCTTGTTGGCAAGTTGAATTACCTACCAGCTGCTTCTGTCTCTTGGGACTCCAATGTCAGAGTATGTGCAGAAGTAGCAATAGTTCTGTTTGATCTACTGTTGAAACATTGTAATACCTAGTAATGGTGTCATTCTTGTTCAATAAATACCTCATATTGTGGAAGAAACAAATAACTGGGGAATCCTGCTGCAAGATAACATTCATTTATGTAAGTACACCTTATATTTGAACAAGCAAACATTAGATCGTCATTTAAACAGTGCCTAACAATAAAGATGTATATTTGAAGAAATCAAATGGTATATTCATTCCCTTGATCTAAATGAATGAAAATGTAGTTTTGCTAAGGAAAAAGAAAACTTCTGGATGTACCACCAAATCCATCAAATTAGATTAGGTACAGGTAGTCCCTGAAATAAGGACATCCATAATACAAACGACTCCTAGATACGAACGGGGCTTCCCTGCTCTGTGCAGAAAGGGGGAGGGGGCGGATTGCATGTCTTGAGTAAGAAATCTTTTGCTAAACACAGCTGAGGTTGTGGGTGATTCTAAAGCTGCGTACACACGTCAGATTTTTCTTGCCCGATAATCGGCATTGGCCAGATATCGGGCGAGAATCTGGCGTGTGTACAGTCGGCATCGTCCGAACCTGCCGGATCCACGAACGATGAATGACGACCGATCCTAATGCAAGGGAAGGGGGAGAGCGCGCAGCAGGGTGCTGCTCCGTCGCTCCCCCCTCCACTCTCCATAGAGCAGAACGGTGCTGTATGTACAGTACCGTTCATGCATCGTGTAGTCCTTTGTCCTTGGAAAGGATCGTGAAAGATCCTTTCCAACGACAAAAATTGCACGTGTGTAGACAGCTTAAGAGCTGAGCTGATCTGTAACATCTTGTAACTGTTTAATAACCATGACAAACTCTGCAGTTGTTTCTTTTTGCATATCAAAGCACAGCTTGCTCCAGAAGTTAATGAATGTCTATGCTTGATAAAGATTTTTTTGCTTTGTTTGTGATTAACTCACAGTGAGGATTTTATACAGTGACTGACACTACGCTGCCTAATAATATGTTGAGACAAACATCTGTCCTAATTGCATTTATTAAAATAATGTACCTGTTCCAACTTACATACAAATTCAACTTAAGAACACACCTACAGTCCCTATCTCATATGTAAACCTGTATTTCAGATCAGATACAAATGATTAGGCCTCCTTGTGTGTCTTATTTAAACCCAAGGTATCTAGGGTATGCTGTTCTCTTCCCTGTTCGCGTGTGTGGTGTCATCATGCCAAGATCAAAGGACGTTGCTAAGGCCCTCAAAAATATGTTTTTAGATGCTTACAAGACCACAAAGATATTTCAAAAGATTGCAACATTAGGTTAACTTGAATAATCCATGGAATTTAAAATAATCTACAAGTAGTGTAGCAGAATGATTGGTTTAGCACTGTTGCCTTTGCAGCATTGGGGTCGAGGACACTATTTGCCAGGGGATTGCACAGTTTACGTTGGTTTCCATCAAGTGCTCCGTTTTCATCCTACATCCCAAAAACATGCAATTAGGTTAACTAACTTTGCATCAAAATTGACCTTGGACTGTGTTAATGACTTATGACTAATAACCACTGTATTGGTGCCCAATGATGTATCTCGAGCCAGGTGACTATGCCAACATTTTTTTAGTACAAGTCTGGGGGGCGAAGACAGTTCAGTACAGTGCAGGAGCATATTCTTGCAATGATCTCACAAGAATTGTTGTGACCTCACTCTCATCTAGTTGCCTGCATTTCAGTTTTTCAATTTTTTTTCTACAGGTATAGTTGTATATGAGAGGGGTGGCCACTATTTGGCTCATGTTTAATTTTAAATTATCCTAAATGTGCAAATTACAGGTTTGTAAAACAAAATGGGCTTCAACAATATACATATACATCTTAGAGGACCTTATAAAACTGAGCAGGGCTCTTATTCCCTGACAGTAATAAATGGTTTAACTGTAACATAGAACCACTAAATTACTTAGTTTCCTTGCTGGTACAACATTCTTCACATGGGCTGCTTCTGGGTTCACCACTATTCATGGAAGACAATACCACCTAAAAAAAATATTACACGCACATATATAACTTAATATCAAACATATTGAACATGTAAAAGCAAATCAAGAGATACATAGATACAATTTCTAGCATACAATTTCTAGCCCAAAAGTACAAAACATTTCCTATGACTTAAATGTTTAGGCAATTGAAGGGAATATACCCAGTCATAAAATTCCTTACCGTAAAAATCAGCTTCATAAATGCATAACCTAATAGTATTAACAACTATGATACAAATTCACTTAGCAATAATTGAAGACTAAAACACGCAACCCATCTAATGCTTGTACAGCATCAAAGCAATATACTTTAGTAGCTATGGCAATAATTAGCACTAACTGATCCAATTAGTGCTTGAAATGCAGTACATAATCTTGTAAAAACTGATAAAACAGTGCTTGCTTGGTCAATTGTCTTTTATCACCTCCAATAAAAGCTCCAGGAAAGAAACCAATTCATGCTGGCTGATAGAGCATTACGTTTTCTTTTTTTAAGATAAGCTATCATTTTTTGCTTAGTTTTTACAAGGTTTGCAAGTTTATAAAACCATATTTTATTTTATTTTCCATTCTTTGTTTAAAATCCTTAGCCCATTAAAAAGGTGTTTTCATGGTAAAATAGAGTTTCATGGAGTGTGCAAATCATGTCGGACCTAGGGAAGCCCAGCACCCAGAATCCTGCAAATTAAACACTGATCTAATGGTCAGACACCATTGCTACTGCAAGCAAGGAAAAAGTGTTTCAAGTCATTATGTTGGGCGTATAATTTGGTATGCTGCTGTTCAGGACTATTCACAACACAGGCTATTCAGGTTTTAAAAGTATAAGAGCTAATTTCAAAACTGTGGTTGACCACAGTGGTCTGCCACAGGCTCAACCATTCTCCCAACTGCCCCTATTTAACCTAATGGGAGCAGTGGGAAACCACTTATGCAGGTGGCCGGGGTAGATTGTGACTGCAGTGGCTAAAAGCAACATTAACTTGAATGCAACAGCCTGCAACTTTAAACTGCAACTCACAGAGAATAGAAAGTGTCTGGATGGCGGTTGCAGTTGCTGCTGGAGGACAGAGAAAGATCCATTGACCTCCTAAAAATGTTGAACCTCAGCAAATTGCAACCTCCACTTTAAGCACAGGGTTGAGAGAGGTTGGGAGAGGTTGATGTTGAGCTGTGGTTGGCACAATAACCACAGGGTTAAACTGCACAGTAATAAAATGTGGGAATAGCTAACAGCAGTTTGCAACCACAATTCTGAGTTTTTAACTTTTTGATTTGTAGGGTGCATTTTTTGACTGAAGTCGGTAAAAAAAACAGTTTCATGTGGGATGGTAGGATGCACAAATATTGACAGGTTGATGGAGCCAGGCTTTATATACCAGCCCACAGCAGAGGGTGATGTGATCCGGGACTAGGGAGGGATAAAGTCCTTAGCCTGCCTCTAAACATTAGTGTATACATACTGAGCCGGGTCAAAAAACACCTCTTAGTATTGACCCACTCAGCCTCCCTGCTAAAATCGATGAAGAGGGTCTGTCATTAATTGAGTTTTGCACTAAGGGGTGTGCGCACTGAAGGAGAGGTCTGCACTGTGGGGGTCTATCACTGAGAAGTGGGTGTCATTGTGGAGGGGATTCTGCATTATGGGGGTCTGTAACTTAGGGGGTTCAGAAATGAGGAGGGTCTGCATATGAGAGGGTCTGTAACTAGGGGATGTCTGCACTGAGGAATTTTAAATTTATTTGATGTAATTTTTTTGATGTATTTATTTATTTAAATTTATTTGATGTAAAAGACATTAAAACAACCAAAATTCCATAACTGTTTATTTAGAGAACAATACATGAAAAATAAAGATACAGCACTCTAATCTGTAATAACTAATTTCCAGTGTCAGAAAGGTAAGGCTCACTGTAAGTCAGGTCCATCAGCCATAAACAAATTCATTGTAAGAAAAAGTTAGCTATCCCTTTTTCATGACCTTACAATATGGTTTAATCCTAATGAGACATAATTGGAATAAAAATGTTCCAATGAAAATACACACATACTCAAGTTTTTCAATTTTCATCTGGGAGTTGAACATATGGTTTAAATGATCAAGATCATTAATGGAGAACTATATACATGTCAATCTTGTGGGTTAGTGACATCTAGAAGAGAAGGTAATTAGAATAAGCCACTGATTTGTTTCAATTATTACGTGTAGCTTTCACCTGCAGTTTCATATAACAAAGGTTAAAATGAGAATTAAGAGTTAAAAGATTTACAGAACGGTAACAGAACTACATGGCAAGTATCACAATGAATAATATTTAAAGCATATCTAAACTACTAAAACAAAAATTGTTATATATATAAAACAGCTTGCCAGATGAGTTGGCTACATTGGTTTCCATTATTTTTTCATTTGTGTTCACCTAATATGGTAAACTGCAATGTGTTACATTTTTGTTGATTTAGATATACTTTAACTTTGAGTCTTCATCTATTGTATTCTCTTTTGTTCCTTGCACCCTGATGTTCAAATTAAACCTGCTAGGGTGAAAACTACGCCTTAGAAACTGAGCCCCAGAGCTTTCCGTTCTGAGCATATTTATCATTTTCTTAATGTACCCATTAGACTGCCTAAACTCCTCTCCACTAGCAGATCATCCCCATACAATACTTATTCTGATATAAACCACAAATGTGACTAAATGGAAGCAGTCATTTGAGTCTTCACAGCCATACATTTAAAAAAAAAAAGAACGCTCTACCTTTTTTATATTCTGTTTAATACTTTGCAATTATATTACATTGTGTGTTATTTTCAATCCCTGCAATATCAGACTTCATGAGTCACTGGCTGTATAAGTTACCTCTTTAGCATTTTAGCCACTTGTCAGATCTGAAAATGACAAAATTGAACAGAAATTACAAGATACATTAACATTCATGTAATGCTCTGAGATTCTAGTGAAGTACCAAGATGTTCTCAAAATGTGATCATAAAGTAGAAGTAGCAGTAAATATTTTCTTGTTCTCATAATACAGAAAATACTTAGCATATTGAAAATAATTATCATTATGCCTGAAAAAAAAACATATGAAAAATGGCCTGCTCGACATTATTCCCTTTAGTTATAGACAGTTGCAAGATACATTGTGCAATATATATGCTTTAAAAAAAAATTATATAATTTCCATCTTCGTGGTAGAACATACCATGTTTTGCTTGTATGCAGCAACATCTAACATATGTTAGGAACAGTGGGAGTTTTTCAGACTGTACCAATAATTTTTACTATGAATATACAAATATATATATAAATATATATATATATATATATATATATATATATATATTCCAAAACACTGAACAACTGTTGAATACCAGGTTTGCCTGATGCAGATTTGCACATGCCTAGCATTACTAATAAAATCCACAAGCCTATACATATAAAAATAGGTGTTGGCATTTCTGCACAAGCTCTTAGAAAGACTCTATGATAAGAGGTAGGTGTTTGGCAAGCACTCAGAAAAGTCTTAAATTGACATTCTAACATAGTCTATGGGCTACAGTTCAACATAGGTGGGATTTAAGTAGGCACTGAACTATAGAATGCACAGTTTCATATTGAAACCCACGCCTATCCCCATGACCTCTTGATACTTGCATCCCCAGAAATCCCTCAATCCTCCTCCCTCTGTTGCAGCTAGTTGAAATGGCTTGTGGATTAGCACTGTGCATGGCATGGTGGCTCAGTGATAACCATTCCACATGGCATGGTGTCTTAGTGGCTAGCATTCTGTATAGCATGGAGGCTCAGTGGCTAGCATTTTGCATGGCATGGTGGCTTAGTGGCTTCCATTCTGCATGGCATGGTGGCTCAGTAATTAAAATTCCGCATGGCATGGTGGCTTAGTGGCTAGCACTCTGCATGGCATGGTGTCTTAGTGGCTAGCATTCTGCATAGCACGGAGGCTCAGTGACTAGCACTCTGCATGAGAAGGTAGCTCTATGGCTAACACTGGCTGTGAACTGTTTTGCCTACCTAACAACTTGTAATTCCACTAAACCGACAGCATCACATACCAGCCATTCACCACAGTTATGGTGGTTACCAAACTTTTAACCACTCAGATAAGGAATCAGCTTGACCCCTACTAACCCCAACATACTGATTGGGCAATAAAGGATCACCAGCTAAATGGGGTCATTTGAATGCTGTCCCCTTCCTGAATGCATGTTCATACTGTGGACTAATCTTCTGTGCAACGCCATATATCTTGGACAGTCCCACACTATTTGTTCCACCACTTCTAGTTCAGAGTTAGTGTGCAGCATAATACAGAAGCTTACAATTAAGGCAGATTAAAATATTAATGCTAGGTATATACAAAAAAATGTATGAAATGTTTCATAATACCCTGATAGGTCTGTCTGAATACATGTATGTACAGGACTGTGCTATTTCATGTTACAGTTTTAAATTAGGGCATATAAAACAACGCAAAACATGTAGGAATGTACAAGTCATTTCAGAAGTATTTAATGGTTAAGAATGCAATATTAACTAAAAAATATTTGCTCACTGGAAACACGCTATAGTTGTACTTTAAAGAATAATTGTATAAATTTAAACTGGGATGACTCTTTTTGGATTGGCACTGTATTTTGAAATGTATATTATTATTGTCATTATTATTGGGTAACAGTATTTATAGCTCCAACATATTACGCAGCGCTGTACATTACATAGGGGGGTGAAAATGAAAATCAAACTTAGGAGGAAGAGAGGACCCTGCCCAGTTTACAAGAAATGTGACAGACAAACAACTTTAAATGATAAAGATTATTTTGTGGTTTATTCCTAAATTTAAAAAATACATTTTTGTGTAACTTGATTGGCCATTGATAGTAGTCATTGTGTGTATCTTTATTTTTCTGTATGATATATACAACATGGCCCACTGTTTTATTGGTATAGTAGGCAAATGTGTTCTATCTCTTCCCCATTTGAACATTACATTTGAATATTACATTCCTGAAATTAAGGCACCAAGTCACAACAAAAGTGATTTTAGGATACACAATAATTTTCTTTCCAGTTCAATCAATCCCTTTCATTATTATCACCATCTTGATATAATCTTATTCCCCAGATTGGAATGAAGAACATCACACAATTTTTTGTTCAGCCACTAGAGGGAGAAGTTCAGCACAGAAGATGAATTTGGCTGTTTTTACATTTTCAAGCTTGAAAAAGCAGATTTCTCTATATTCAAGCATATTTTTTTTAGCAAACCTGCTTTTGTGTGAGCCCGCTATATACAAATATTTGATTTTATACATATGGTTTGTCTGGCGGATTATAGTGATTTTGTTTTTTCTATTTTGTGTTGCTTTTTTTTAATATCTGGAATATAACTCCAACCACAAAACAAAGCCCGGTAATACATATGAGAACAGTTATTTTCCCCTGTATGATTTTTGTTGTTGGATTTGTTGTTTGGCAAGAAATGTCATTGTCCATAAAGTTTTGGGCTTGTAGTAACAACAAAAGGCTTCATTTGACACTTTCTGAATATTTTTTTTGAGTGTGCTATTCAAACTTTTGAAGGTCTCAGAGTGTGTTTAAATGGTTGTGCCTCTAAAAACCATTTAAACCTGATGAGTTGACTTTAACCTTGTTTGCTTTTTATTTTTCTCCTTAAAACATGAAAAACACAAAGCTTTTTTTAGGTCATTTTAGGGCTACAAATTTCCTAAAACCCAAAATAATTATAAAAAAAGAAAACCTATAAAATAAAAACATGATAATGGCAAAGTGTTTTATGTCTCACAGTATGTGTAGCTAATAACTAATTTTAGTGCACAAAGTCATAACATAATTCATTGCAATTTTTGTCATTTTTAAGACTAACCTGTGTTAAATAAATAAGTAAATAGATACATCACATATATCAAGCCTGAAAATTGTGTGTGAATTGGCAACAATTTAGTTTGTTGAATCTATTTGTAAATAATGGCCTTAGAATTTTGTGTGGCCATATCAGATATATGTTACTCAATTGTCACTTAGATATTTTTTATTATTAACATATTTTGTTCACATTTCATTACTTTTATTTTATGTTTTTTGTAGTAATTATTTCTATCAGAAGCCCATATGTGATAGCTGGGTTCAAGTAATAGGTCTCTTTCATCTTTTAGATATATTGTATATACCTTACATTTTTATATTACTTTTACTTTTTTTACTGCACAAAGAGAATGACAAGCCCTTATGTGATAGCACAGTGCAGGTGACTTTTTATGGTGACATGTAATGTAAAGCGATTAAATGAGATGTAAAGATAAACTTACCAGTGGAAAGAAATCATAAATTGTCCATAGCTGCATACAGAACTCCTGTGACTTGCTTTTATGAATTCAAGCTGTGAGGACATGTCAGCTTACTAACATAGAAAGCATACAGGACAGGGTACCCAGCCACATTTCAGTAGATTATTTCATAACAAAAAAAAACTTGGATTTTTAAAACAACACAACATGCCCTGGCTACCTAGTACGTGTTAAACTATCACTAAGCAGCACTGGGGTGAAGAGCTAGTTATAAATAAACCAAGAACATTTAAGAACCCACTATTATCCTCTTCCTATATTCACCTACTTCCAATCACAGTAATTAAAGATATATTTCATACCCCATAAGCCTCTTCATGTGTCCATCAACTTCTGTTCACACTAGTTGAGACATATTTTATTTTACCATAATCCTTTTTTATGTGCTTCTCTGTCTGATCACACTAGTTAAGTCCTGTTTCTGGGCTCCAGTCTCTTTTGTTTAGTAGTACCATAAAACCAATTTTGTACTCAATTAATACCCCAGCTGGGAAAACTCTTTAAAAGAATACAGCAAATCGTTTTGTTAGCCAACATCTCCAATGATGACGCTCTCCAGCCTAATTCTCTTACTGCTACTACTACTTCTTCCCTTTGTAGGTGACACCAAGGATATTTCCATCTGTACATATCGTCTGAGACTGCAATATGAACACTTCTTCTACTGTTAGTGTAACTTACAGTAACTTAAATCTTACTGCCATATGCATGAGTCACTAGAAGAAGTAATGATAGTAGTAGTAGATTTAATGTATCAACAGCTTGAAGGGAAACTGTGCTTTGCCCATGCAAACCAAAGAAACAGGTTTATTTTAATAATGACCCCCAACCAAACCTACCTCTGTTTAAGTACATGGAGCAAGTCGGGTTCAGGGTTCCTGATTGCTCAGAATCAGGACTCACTTCAGCACCCATGTACAACACTGGATGCAAGAAATACTCAATGGCTAATTACCAGCAATGGCCAGAAAAAGTAAGTTAGTTCATATCATACACAAGAAACAGGTTGGCCTACCTACCAAAAATGCTGGTGATGCACAAAACTGCTGATTTACTTATAAACTATATTTGGAGTAAAAATCAGCAGGAGATGGAATGTTTCTAGAATGCTCCCTATGTAGCCATGTCCATCCCTCTACCAACACCTAAAACAACAGCTATGAACAAGGACAGAGCTTGTATTTCATGGTTTGTGGGATAAGGTTGGTAACTAGCAGTGATGGACCATCATGTTCTCGAAGGCAAAAGAAGAAACTTATAAAATTGCCATGAAAGACAAGGTCTATCTACTGGGCCAGATGTTTCTCCATTTCATCTATGTTCTACCCACAGGTCTACTCCTAGTCCAACTATGGCTACATGGCCAACTGATACATGTACACATCACTATGTATAAGATGAAACATGACCATGCCACGTTGCACATGATTACACTGTTGGGAATACAAAGCAGGAATGTTTCTAGCAAGAGCCCACCAGGAATGTATCTACATGTTTACCACCCATCATAATTAAATGGCCAGTGTGTTCAGTGAAAATGTGACAATGACCAGAACATCTTTGCTGCATATGATGTTAACTCACACTCCATAAATTGATCCTGTCCTAGTGGTGTAGAAATGTATTCAAACTATCCAGGTTTGAAAAAGATCTTTCCAAGGCAATGGCCTGAACAGCTTTCATACACATATAGGTCTAAAACTGGATTATGAGCCATAACTCCAAAGCAGAACCATGTATTGATTGGGTTTATCTATCCATCAAAAGCCAAATCAGAGATTCAACTAAAGCCATCAAATGGGCAACTAGATCTGTTTGTAGGGAGCTGCAACATGGACAATGCTGATACCTCAATCTTCACCATAAAAGAAGCACTGCCCCATTACTTCAATGAGAGGAAGAACGCCAGACCTTCCATTGTATTGCTGTTAGGGAGCATATTGGTGGTATAGTGCCCAGAAGTATGGAAAGTGAAGAGGCTCAGCATTGAAGCAATGAGACTGACCCTTGGTCTAACAAATATGTCTTAGGTGACCATAAATAAAATAAAGCATTCTATGGAGAGAATTGCATCTCTGGAGATGAAGCCAACTGCCTGGTTAACTTGGCAAGCTAAATGTTTGCTTAAATCCATTGGAAGACCGGGAACCTTTAGTCTGGATGGTCAATATAACTAACTGGCTCTTTTTTGGTAGGAACAGATGTCAGTGGGCTAAGGAAAGTGTACCCCGTACAGTGTGCTATGATCCCTTATTGATTGGTGGGCATAGTGAAAGGAGAATGTTCCTAAAGGCCTTGGTTTATTCTGACCACCTTTTCACAAGTTCCAGCGTTAGCACTCTTTGAAGCTATTGGAATTCCATCACAGAAGACCTCAGAATCACAATTTGATGGGAGAAGTTTTCAGGCACTGCAGGTCTGACGTATGTAGCTGTATAACAACCAGTATGTGCCACTGACTATGAGTCTCTTATTGACTGAGGTTTGGGAGTGCGGGGAATGTACCCAAATGAGGGCTACCAACCTTATCCTGCCATAACCGTTCAGAGTTCCTAAAAAGGGAAGTGGTACATGGAAACATTTTACCTTGACTCCTTTGTAACTGTGCGCCCAATAGGGTAGGGGGTCCCAATGACAGCCCATTGTGGTAGCATTTGCAAATCACTAATTTAAATATACTGTATTTCCTGCTTTGTAATGCATCACACTTATTGTGACTTACTGTGTATTTATGTCAATTACCAGAGACCTGGCAAGCCATATACTGTAAAGGCGTATGCAAATAATTTGGTTGCATGATTTAGCATGTACAATATTACATTGTATAAAAAAAGCTAGCCACTAGAGGGAGAACTTTCATATATTTGCAGAATAAATATGGCACAGCAAGTAAAGATGTGAAAATCATTTTTAATAATGACCAGCTTATCTTTATTTAAATAATTACTAGTCAAACCTAATAAAACCTTTAAATGAGCACTCACAAAGACCCACAAAAGGCTCCATTTAGGATTAGTTTAGGAAAAGTGCAACATTAACTTCCACTTATAGCAAGTAAAATCTGCCCCTTATGCATCACTTTGTTTAGCTTTACCCAAAGCAAAATGTATGTCTTACAAATTAATAAAATAATATTTTTTAAAACTGCAATTTATAAGAACTTTTTAAGCTGAAAATGGTTTATATTTATAAAGTAATCTCACATCCTGATTTCCTATGGAATATGTGGATTTGTATTAGTCCACCTAAGCGAGCAAGTAGTTTTACTGTTTCTATAGAACTACTCGCTTGTGGAAATCATAGGCTTATTTTGGGATTTATCTGCTACCACTGAGTAAATAGAAGAGATTGCATGACCTTCCTCAGCATACATCATTTCCCCACAGGTGAGAATGACCTGCTACCTTAAGAGTGACAGAGTGAAGGAAATGCCAGGAGAGACTGCTAAGCAGTGAAAATGAGGTGAAAAGATGTCTTTATCAGTCCAAAGCACACAAATCAACATATAGAAAAAGCAGCATTTAGTCTCGACAAGTGAAGCCTTTCATGGGGAGACTTTTTTATGCTTTGCTTTTGTAGATTCCCTGAATAGGAACACTATGACAACTTTGCAAAATACAAAAAGATAGAGATAAGAAAATGTATCAAGAGAGGTGAAAAAAACAATTTTACATTATTTAGAAAATTGTGTTATATGGAGAATACACCTGGGAAAGACACTAATAGCAAGATTAGCGGTAATTATTGGCAGGCTGAAATCACAGTCAGCTGCATAGGAGAATATGCATGGGTCATTATTCTCAATCAAAGATATTAGTGACAATGGAATAGGGATATTACACTGAATCAGAGATGGGTGGATAGATAGATATAGATAGATAGATAGATAGATAGATAGATAGATAGATAGATAGATAGATAGATAGTGGGATAGATAGAAAGAAAAAGATAAAAATAGATACAAAAGATACATAGTAACATAGACATATAGATTCACAGATAGAAATATAAGCAATAGATAGATAGATTGATACATATATACAACTAATAGCAAATAGGTAGCAATGATAGATAGATAGATAGATAGATAGATAGATAGATAGATAGATAGATAGATAGATATAGATAGAAATAATAGCAATAGATAGATAAATAGGCCAATAAATAGATACATAATAGATATAGATACACACATACATACATAAATACATGGTTCGAAATAATAGCAATAGATAGGAAGATAGGTGAAAATGGTAGCAATAGATAGATACATTGAAAGATAGTTATAAATAATAGCAACAGATAGGAAAATAGACCAATAAATAGATAGCTAATAGAAATATAGATAGATAGATAGATAGATAGATAGATAGATAGATAGATAGCTAGATAGATAGATAGATAGATAGATAGATAGACTGATGGATACATAGAAGGATATATAGAAATGGGATCATTAGAAACAAAATATACATAGAAAGATAGATAGAAATAATAGCAATATATAGTTAAACATACCAACATATATATTGATAGAAAGAAAGAAAGAAAGAAAGAAATATTAGTAATAGATGGATAAATAGACCAATAAATAGATACATAATAGATATAGATACATACATACATACATGGTTCGAAATAATAGCAATAGGTAGGAAGATAGATGAAAATGGTAGCAATAGAAAGATACATTGAAAGATAGTTATAAATAATAGCAACAGATAGGAAAATAAACCAATTAATAGATAGCTAATAGAAATATAGATAGATAGATAGATAGATAGATACATAGTAGGATATATAGAAATGATATCAATAGATAGAAAAGATAAAAAGAAAGATAGATGATAACATAGACATTTAGATTCACAGTTCGATGGATAGAAATAATAGCAATAGATAGATAGATTGTTGGAAATGGTAGCAACAGGTAGATACATTGAAAAATAGATAGAAATATTAGCAATATATAGTTACATATACCAATAGATAGATAGATAGATAGATAGATAGATAGGAGATAGATCATAGGAAGCTAGATAGGGATACATAAAATTTACTTCATGACAATGAATTGGTATTTGATGTGATTAATGTATATATCCATCATAATATTACCAACTATTATATAATTAATATAATATTACCAACAGTAACCTTGTAAAGCAAACATAGGCTGTAGAGCATAGTTTAACATGCAATGTCCTATACATTGTGAAGGAACTTGTAGTCCTCAGATGTATTTGTCTTAGTGTGCACTGCTATAAAAAACCTCTATATATTCCCATGAAAGTAGAGCCTATTAGCACATCCAGCCCTGCCTTTAAATAACTCCTATACAGTAATTCCCTCCTGATGTGTGGCTATGAGATAGTTATGTCATGCCCTGGACAGGTCCTCTTCTAGATTCTCATCTACAAACCTATAGAGATCAGGCATTACCATTCCCTATACGTCTGCATAGCAGCTGACTTCAGAATCCCACACATTTACATATGTTTTCATACTGCTTGAAAGGACTGATCAGAAATAACACATTACTGTTATTATTGGCAAGGCTTTGTAGGAAATCTCAAATGTTTATTTGTCCAAATATGACTGACAAGAGCCTATACAATGCTCACGATGTATTAAACACCGCTTTGACAGGTGGGAAATAATACAGCTTGCCCTATTTCCCACAGCCTGGGCTGATGTTAATATTATGATAAAAGTAACATTTGAAGAGGTTAATTTTGGCTGGCTGGAGTTAAAAAAGGCGAATATTGCAGCTTGTGCCCTCCTGCTTTCTCAGCATTGCCTGTCAATCCCCAGGCTTGTTATCCTTACAAGGCATCAGTTTGTTTGGCTGATCTCAGCAAGGTTTTCTTCTCCAAGTATACGTATAATTGCTATAATTCTACTGTATCATTTGGATCATTGTACTATTGTTGTTTTCTCTTCGTCTTTCTCTCTCCTAACACTGAAATAACGCGCTCCACTGGTAAATTAGCAGGTTGCGGAGAGACCACAAATGAATGAAAGTTAGTTAAAAATAAATAAATAAGGCGAGAGGGAATAACTTGGCAGCATTATGACACGGAGCAGAATTGTGAGTGTAATCAAGGCGCATTGTGTGGGGTGGCGCAGTGCAGTACAATGGGGCTTCGCTGCACCACGCAAATTCTATTGTTTAAATACATGTTTCAGGGGAAGATGATCTTAATTATGGAGATGGCAGCGAAATAAAACCCCTTTCTTTCTGGGTTTTTTTCTTCCTTCTGTCTCCTTCTCTTTCTGATTTTTTTTTTCCATGCTGAAGAATATTTGATATTATTTAACAAATCTTGCAAAATCAATTTGCATTGGGCTAAAGGTGCAATTATTGCAAAGGATGGCTTGATGGAGGAAGAATATTCGATTAACCCCTGACAATATAAATGCTGTGATAGTAGAGAAACCATTGCTATAAATTCCTCTTTCACACAGATGTAAAAAAAAAAGGATTTTTAAAGAAGAAGAAATAATGAGGATGGAAGGATATCAGATAGAAGAGAAATGCTGCAAAAAAATCACTGTTGATTGTTAGATGGCCTGGCAATGGAAATGAGTCTCATAGGGAAATTTGTACATTAAGATTTGGCAGCAGTTTATACATTCTATTTATATATGAAATGTAAAAATTTGTAACTGTCTCCAACATTGATATAATATAATGTTGTGCTGGTGAAATCTAATGCTCAGAAATAAAATCCCATTGCACTGTTTTACATTGCTAAGACATAACAGTCCCTGGTCATAATGGAGACCCGCGAATTGGTATATTTTACAATACAATGATGAATCAGAGGCTTTCTACAGTCATATATATATATGTGTGTGTGTGTGTGTGTATAATAAATACGCAATATGTTTTTTACATATATAGGTGTATATATATAAATATATATATATACAATATATATTATATTGTATTATTTTTTAACAATATCATAACATAGATAAACTGTAAAGTATATATATATATATATATATATATATATATAAAGATATAACACATACAATGGCACCGGTATATAAAATCATTGTGAATACAAACAAGCTTCAATATTGTGTGTTATTTCACCCATCAGTGCAGCAATTTGCTGTCATTTGTGAACAGATCTGGGTATTGTACAGGTCTTTCTGGGTTATTTGCAGCCCCCATCCCCGTCCTGTGCTCCAGGACCATGGGATAAAGAAGGACCATGGGATGGCGAAGGACCATGGGATGGAGAAGGACTATGGGATGATGTAGGGACAGGAGCAGCTTTCCCTATGGCAGAGTTATTGTCATGGCTCTCAGGAAGGACGATAACTGAACTGGGATAAATAGAAGAATAAATTGTAGACTGTTCAAGTTTGGGGGAATGGATTGTGACAATGATCATTTGGGGACTGCTGGCTGTAGGCTAGGAATGAGGTCAAGGCTTTCTCCCAGGGTTAAATAGACTTTCCTGTAAAATTACATTCTCACTAGTGATAGACACATCTCAGGGATTATTACAAGAAAAAAAGGCGAGAGATGCGGGCAGACAAAACAAAGAAAGGTCTTTCTATTAGCTGCTAAAAGGCGCAGACACTGGGGATACAGCGAGCCAACAGATCCACTGACATCAATATTAAACACTTGTCTGCTAATATACACTGAGATGTATACACCAGGGACTCAGCGATCCCTACATACACAACCATCCCATGGTGTATAGAACTTTGTTCCTTTGGCATCGAACACTGTTTTATACAGATAATACAGACCTTATAATATTACACATTATACAATATATATATATATATATATATATATATATATATATATACAGTACAGACCTGCCACATATATATATATATATATTCATACCTATACTATAGACCTTATAGCATTACACGCTGTCAGAAAATATGGATCTTACATGATGATTTCCTATAGTTCTTACAGCGTCATATATACATATTATAGATCTTACATCATCGCACACTATCCTGTACATATAACACAGATCTTATATCATTACATGCTATAATATACATATAATACAGACTCATATACCTGTACTATATACCTTACAGCATCACACACTATCCCAGGCATATATTTTAGACCTTCTATTATACATCTATATTTTAGATCTTCCAGCATCGTATAGTACAGAACTTTTATCATCACACACTATCCTATGCATAACATATGGACCCTGAAGGAAAACTCCCTGTAGATCTTACTGCATCATTTACATTTCTTATGGATCTTTTAGTATAATTAATCTAATTATGTATACATATATATTATAGATTTTATAACATTCATTTGATCTATAATATAGATCTTATAACATCTAATACTTTACTATACATATTTTATAGACCCCGTGACATCATATATCAATAATATAAATCTTATAGTATTTATAGACTTTATTATAGATATTATAGGCATTGTACACTATCATTTACATATTTTAGACTATGTGGCATCATCTGCTTGTGTTATGGATTTTATAGGACCGTACACCATCCTACACATATAATACAAATCTTACAGCATAAGAAAACATATAGCAAACATATATAAAAGATCTTATAGCAACGCACACCATTTTATATACCGGTATATATAAATATATATATATATATATATATATATATATATATATATATATACATACATTAGAGAGCCTAATAATTCACACTTATTTACATATATTATGGATCTTGTAGTGTATTATACTTTCATTGCAGATCTTATAGCCCTATATTATTATATTATAGACTATATATCATCACATGCTGTTGAATATACTATTTATGACCTTATAGCATTCTCCACTACCATATGTGTCCTATGCACAAATTACATCTGTGGAAATATAGAACGCATAATACACACACACACACACATATATATATATATATATATATATATATATATATATACCTAAATCATCACCTACTAAAATATATATATATATATATATATATATAAATATATATATTTATATATATATATATATATTACATCTTGTTATTACCTCTTATCATATATTATAGTGTACTTTACCCCATACTAGCATTGATTTGACACTATCAGACACAATGTGTTGCTGATGCTGACAGTGTAAGTGTAGACTATTGAACGTACTGTATAGGTGATATATAATTAGTATTTGTTGTATTCGTATGACCCCTAAAATATTTATATCCATATATTTTGCAATCTATAGACATTTCCATTATATTATACATATATTATACATGTCTGTTTGTTAAATGACATGTCTATGTTTATTATTTGAAATAAATCCCGTTCACAATTCGGTATCTAAGCTGCCAATAAAAAGAAATAGGGCTGATTTGGATTTTGAGTAATGTTCTAGTGATGTCCCCAGGTGAGTGTCACCCAGGACTGGTGTCACTGACACACCAAACAGGCCACTTTACCAAGTTCATGTGAACCCTGGGAGGCTGTCTGTCACACATTAGCACGTGAAAGACTGATCCAGATGTGGATTACAGTCATAAGAAGTCCTAATTATGAATCCTTGTATTTTTAAATACTCACTGTAAGCGATTCAAGTATGCCTTTGTAAAATAGTCTTTTTATTAGATAGGTTGAAGTGGAGAGAGGGGGAGGATGGAGAGTTGGCTTGATGACACATTAAACCTGCCCTGGATTACTGCTAAACCTGGATTCAACGCCAATTATGTCACATCAGATCGATACTGATAATACGATGGCTCCTAGGAATGAAAACTGCAGAAAGAGATGGGACTTGTGTATTGAAGCTTGTAAAATAAACCAGTCGCTAACGACCGGCCGACAAATAATCAACATAAAATTATTCCACCGATTGGAAATATTTTCTTGCAGTCCATCCAGTTCTATCTACTAATAAAAGATAAATAAAAATAGTAAAAAATATAAAAAAATCTGAATGGTAGGATGTCTCTATAGATCGTATCTAACTACCATTTCGTCTTTATTAAATAACACATCGCCATTCGGTCATTTGCTGGCTACACATTTCTATTTCCTAATGTCATATTTGCACAAATTGTCCTTAAATCAAAGAAAATAAATATAATCAATTCAAAGCATTACTCCGAAACGCCAACGTTGTAGGAAAAATTATGAAAAGACGAAAAGAATCAATTATTGCAGAAATATGTTTTAATATACCTATTGATTTATAAAATAATTTAGCAAACTAATATAATTTTTTCTGTGCATGATTTCAGAAAAAAATATATAGATAGATAGCTGTTTAATTTTTTGTCATTATTTGATGCTTGGCTTTGCAGCCCATGTGTGTATATGATGTAGGATCGGTGCAGCGTTGCTTATTTGTATGAACAGCACAGATCTGACAAACATTTTGAGTGCAATTGTAGAGCATCAAACTATTCTACACTATCAAAATAAGATTTATGTCTGGGGACTATTTGTACATCCAAATCCCATCTCACTGCGCTGACCTTTGGGTGAAAGCATTGAATATGGAATAGAAAGCAATAATCCCATTTTGCTTGATGAATCCATGATAATGAAGGGGGTTCCAGTCCATGCTTTGCTTGCAGCCATTGGCTAATCTGTGTATGAAGAGTAGCAAGGCTTAGAGGGAGCCAATCCAGTAGCTCCTTGGAACACGTGGAGGAGAGGGGCTCAGGAGCTGAGCTGTGCACTTCACTACACTACTTACTGGTGCCCTGATCAGGGAGAGGGGAGACCAGGCACTGATGTTGTGGGATCCTGCCAGCCCTATAGGCTCACATATACTCACACACAGCAGCAGCAGAAGCAAAACAAGCAGCAAGCTCAGCAGATCTGCCATTGACAAGTCCTTCTAGCAAGAACAGACAAGAGGCACAACACCACCATGAGCAGCCAATAGCAGGAGGAGACAACTGAAAGGCCGGAATGCAAAAGTAAATCCCCAACTCTGCTCTCCTCTTACTGCATAGACAGTATTCTGGGCAGGAGAAGCCCTTGCAAAATGAGACTGCTCAGCGCCCAGAGTTTACCCCCTCTGAGCAGCAGGACTGACCAGGACAAAACTTTAGAAGGTAAGACACTCAGAACTCCCCAAAAATCACCCATCCCAGGCCTCCTTCTCACTGCACTGCTGATGGGACTTCTGTGCCCTACAACCCTGGGAAACTTTACTGACCACTGCTAGAATCAGGGGCTGCCTG
>NC_092858.1:135246527-135294027 GCF_032062135.1 Pyxicephalus adspersus
CAGATCGATATAAACGCAAAGATCTATGTTTATCCCATATATATGCCATATATATTTGTACATATAGTAATTATGAATACAATTTAGATGCATATTAATATGATCCTCTGTAGTTCCCCGTGTTATTGATTTTACTTTATTTTAGTATAGTGGAAAGGCTGACTCCCCTGTCTGTAGGTCCTGCTCTCTGCCCATGTCTATATGCCCCCGATCTGTCCATGTCTATATGCCCCCGATCTGTCCATGTCTATATGCCCCCGATCTGCCCATGTCTGTATATCCCCAGACGGCCCTCGTGCCATGGATGGCTCCTGGTGGGCCCTACAATCGGGTATCTGTGCCAATCTCGGCGCCCATGTCTTTATTAATTATTAAGATGTCTTTATTAAACATATGGTGGGTTGGAGGTGAAAAGTAACATTCCTTGTTGTCAGTAATTAGAGCGTTCCAGAGGCATCCAATTACCGGCACTATGTTTGGAAAGTGTTTGATAAGTTTACTGTTCAATCCAAAGCAGAAATGCCATCAAAATCGCTTGTTGGAAGCCAATGGATTGATCTCAGAGTTTATTTCATTTTATAAATATAATTGTATAAATATAATATATTTCATAGAGTTTATCATTCATGTCATAGATCAATGCAAACAATGTCTTATCTGTATCTCCATCCTTCTCTGATCAGGTTCCCCAAAGAACAATTCATCTTTTGAGGCCGATCTGCATCTCCCCCCGAAGTTGAGGCGGTTGTACGGGCCCGTGGGGGCAGCGGGTCGGCTACATCTCCAATCGTTACCCGATGCAAGGTCGGCAGTGTCCCGATCGGATAAGACGGATCGCCTGGTGTTACTGGGGGAGAGCAGCTGGGACACCCACAGCCTGAAGATCAGCCAGGCCCCCCAGGTCAGCATCAGCCGCAGCAAGTCCTACAGAGAGAACAGCGCCCCCCTGCTGCGAGACGACCAAAGCCCTGATAGTCTCCAGCAGCAACATCAAACTGCTTCCAGCACCCCTTGTCCCTCTCTGCAGGACAGGCTAGGGGCCCTCTCCCAGAACCCAGGGGAGGAGGACGACGAGGAGGAGGAGGATGAAGAGGATGAGGAGGATGAAGAAGAGGAGGATGAAGCTGACAAGCAGCATAATAATAATAACAATAACACCAGCAACTCCAACAGAGGACTCCTGAAAGAGCAGATCCCACAGTTCCAGCAACCACAGCAGCAACAGCCAGGATGTGGTCCTGATGGGGACCTCTCCCCCAAAGAGGAACTTCTGCTCCATACTTCTGATGGAGATGGCAAGGATGGAGAGGACAGTGTGTGCCTGTCAGCTGGCAGTGACTCAGAGGAGGGCATGCTAAAGAGGAAACAGAGGAGGTACAGGACCACCTTCACCAGCTACCAGCTGGAAGAACTGGAGAGGGCTTTCCAGAAAACCCACTACCCAGATGTCTTCACCAGGTACATACTCAGGGGGCATAGGAAGGATGGGGGCATGGGAGGAATAGGGGGATAGGAAGGAAGGGGGTATGGGAGTAATAGAGGGGGACAGTACCATGGGTTCTAAACTGCAAGACAACCTATCACAAACTATAATAATAAAGGAACTAGAAGTGACAACATGCCAAGATCTGAAATGAAGCTTCTTTTAGAGTACATACTTTTATTAATCAGACTGAGATCTCCTTTTTTTACTCCATTTATTTCAGTGTCTATTCTCAAATTACTTAGCTGATCTAGGCAGCAATTGTTAATACTAATATTAATAATGATAGTAATAAAATAATAGCAAAATAAATCACCCCCATATACCGTGGATTTGTTCTTCACCCCTACCCTTCCAGCGCAGATTGCTAGCCATGTCTCCGGCTGTGTATTTATATCCCCGGTGTCAGCTCTGTAGGGATCAGTTACACAGCAGTGTGCAGGCCAGCCCGGCATTGCCGCTCCCCAGACACCTGACCATTGTCATTTACCGCACAGCTCCAGTGCTGGGACACTGACACAAGCCAGCCCTTCACTCTCAGCTGTCCATCACCAATACTGACATGTTGTAGAGGAAGAACACAATATTTCCTGCTATTATTGGATGGGAAACTATAAGAAAAGTATAATGATAAAAAAATAATCATACAAAAGTTCAAACCCTAATTCTGGTATAGAAAAACAGATACAACTTTTTAAAGTTTAAAGCTATTTAATGTATTTCGATAAAAAGAGAATCATTATTTAATTTATATATATATATATATATTTTTATTATTTTTTTCTGTAATATTTATATATATACAAATATTTATTTATATACACATGTATATATATTTATTTATTTTTTTCACACATGTATATATATTTATTTATTTTTTTCACACATGTATATATATATGTATATGTACTGGTTTTCGATTATAAATCGATTCGGATTGGGTGTATTTAATCGCTGTTTTTGATGTGTTTCCTCCTAGAGAGGAGCTGGCGATGCGGTTGGACCTGACAGAAGCCAGGGTGCAGGTGAGTGTTGTTTGGGGGGCATTGATCAGGGTGCAGGGTGTATTGGGTGCACCTTCCAAGTCTTGCCTGTAATCCCCCAGCTGCTCCAGTAAACATTTGTGGCATTGCAGCCTATTAATAGAATCCCCAATGTCACCGCTGCCTGCAATCAGTGCCTAAATGCTAAACTGAAAACAAATCAATCTCCCATGAGTCCAGGAATTAATTAATCAAACAACGTGCAATTATTACATTCCACCTTTGATAAATGAAGGAGCAAGTTTGGAGGCGACAGGGGAGGAGTGGGAACTTGAAAACAGTGTCCATAGCCGCAGCTTGTTGGGGTAAGTGGGGAAGAGGGCAGGTGGCATGTGCTGTGCCAAAACCTAGGTTGACTATCCATATGCACAATGCCAAAAAAAAAAAAAAGTTGATCGGTGTGGTCCCCCCTTTTTTTAATAGAGCATAAACTAGGAAAAGGCTCGGTTGTTAGACAAACATGCTGAAGGCAAGGCAGGTATTTGGCTGTGATTAAGTCTCCAATAGGGCTTCATAAAAGCACACTTAGTGCTAGAACAAACAGGGCTATTTCATGGCAAAGGGCTGTTTGATTTCCCCATCAAGCTTGCAGAAGGAGCTGGCTAATGCTATTTGATTTCCCATTTTTTTGATAGCAATAACCCTGCATTGATCTAATCGCTGGCCCTGTAAGTGAGTGCAATGCTATTAGAGGTGTTTGTTGCTCCATACCACAGTGCATTTTCTAACCCCAGTCTCATAACCAAAGAGACGATAAACATTGGGATGCCCTGATTGCCAACAGAAAACAGATGTCTCTGGGTTTGAAGCTGAGCAAATCACTTTACAGTTACAATCAAGAGCTGATAAAGCATAATAAATTCCATATGGCTCATTTAATACACAACAGCTTCTTGCATTAGGAGGGCTAATCTGACATGTCTCCCTCTTTTTGTTGACACATTTCTCCATTGTCAAACAGGGATGTGACAGGCAGTCAGTATTTGGTGCACCGAGGGGGGAAAATTCGTGGGAAAGTTAAATAACTTTTTTTTAGGAGAGCGAAATAAGGAAGCAGAATCTAACTAAGAGTGCAAATTACTAATACTGATCTCTGGGGTAGGGGGGGGGGGGGGGGGGGGATGGGCATATTATCTGGGAGATATGGGCAATGATGGCCACTTGGGATCAGCAATACACGGCTATTGGATTTGTGCTTTTATATACTTTATTTGTTGTAGATGTCAGCATTCTAAAATATATAGCTATTTGTGTGAATTGTTGTTTTTTCGTGCTCCAAAAACGAAAAAGTGGGTTTATATTATTTTTGTGTATTTGTGTGTGTATATATATATATATATATATATATATATATATATATATGAATTAATTGCATTTTATAGGAAGAATAATTATTTTAGATGTTGTAATAACATATATTAAAGTAACGTACTTTATTATACTAAAATATTATAATTTTTTGCATGAAATTTAAGACCACTGTCGGGAGTGTAGAATAATATATATATATATATAAATATATATAATAATTTCTTTTTTTTTAATATAGATATTTATACTCTTCCCAGTTTCAATTCGTACACATTTTATTTATATATAAATTTTTATATTTGTAAACTATACATATGTATGTGAAATGCATTGTTTAATTTCCATTTAACAGCCCACTATTAACCCTTTTATGAGCCTTTTATATATTTTTTTTATTGGTGGCTGGGAGCTCTCTTGTGCTGTATTTATATAGCGGTAATGAGAATTTTACAAGCACGTTTAACAGGTGAAAGGCAATCCATTACCACCAAGTCACCATTTAAGAGACAACAAATGTCCATTCAAATCTGTCCTTCTCACTCCGTACAGATTATTTATTTAATTTATATATCGCACATTTTCTACAGGATCTCTATTCCCGATGGTATATAACCGGCACAATTCAATTTTTTATATTAAGATCACATGCCATGGCAAAGATGCAATGTGATGATGTATTACAACCGAAAAAAAATAAAACTGATATATATTTTATATATTTATATATAGATCTCCCCTTTGATAATAATTAACCATTTTCCGATTTTTCCTGACAGCCTAATAAACGGCTATGATTTAATGCTACGAAAATAAATACACATGGATTTCATTTTTGTATTATACTAATCATATTACTGAACCGATTTAATGATCTCTAACTCATATAATTGTACCATCCATTATTAACTGCGAGAAGGCAGCTGCAAAGCAGCGATGATTTAGTCTTGCAGCAAAGAGATGGGGAGTGATTCATTATTGTAGGATCCCCCCACCTTTCTGCAGAACCAGCTCATCAGTATAAAATAGCCATCCAGGAATATTATTCTATCACATAAACTGCTGCCATATCATACCTCGTGTTTGGGCAATCACCTGAGCACAATGCTGCTCTTATTAATCAGTGGAGACTTGATGCTGAATAATCAATGGGTTGTATGGGGGCCACATCCATCCCTGCCCAATACTGCATACATAAATATATGTTACATTTTTTTACTCGTTATTTCCTATGAGTTTTGTAATATTTGTGTTTATAGGACAAACTAGTTAGTACCCAGGTATCAGACTCTGATTTCTGTCTGTAATTCATACCAGCCAATCAGAAGTCAGCATTCATTTATCTGCGTTAAACTAAAGAATGATGATGTGCTATGGGTGCTGCACATGACATCTGAAAGCTGGCAGATTTATGAGAATACATTTATATTTCATGATATGTGTATGGAAAGTGACGTGAAAGGATTGCAGTGATGATGATAATATCTGTATATGGTGGATCTAAGGGTTACAGGGATGAGGATGATATCTATAGTTGTGGAATCTCATGATTGCAGTGATGATAATAATATCTGTATATGGGGAATTTAGGATTTCAAGGATGAGGATGATATCTGTGCATGGGGGATCTCAGGATTGCAGGGATGAGGATGATATTTGTATTTAGGGATCCCAGGATTGCAGGGATTGTGGTAATATCTGTATATGGGGATCTCAGGGTTGCAGGGATGAGGATGACTGGTACACAGAGTGATGGAGCCTTCTTCTGATTCCAGGTCTGGTTCCAGAATCGCAGAGCAAAGTGGAGGAAGAGAGAGAAGGCCGGTGCCCAGACTCATGCCCCTGGCTTGCCTTTTCCTGGCCCATTATCAGCCAGCCATCCTCTGAGCCCATACCTTGATGCCAGTCCCTTCCCCCCCCACCATCCTGCCTTGGACTCTGCCTGGACCGCTGCTGCTGCAGCTGCTGCCGCTGCCTTCCCCAGTCTACCTCCTCCCCCCGGCTCCGCCTCATTGCCGCCTAGCGGGGGCCCTCTGGGACTCAGCACCTTCCTGGGGGCAGCTGTGTTTCGGCACCCAGCCTTCATCAGCCCGGCGTTTGGCAGGTAAATCACGTCATACGTCATACTACTGCATGCTAGAAGAGGGAGCGGGATGACGTCACACCTTGCCCTGCGTCATTACAGGCAGGAGATGACGTCACCATTCTGTTGTGCTCTGAGCTGGGTGCAGTGTACTTAATAGCTCAGTGTTGTGGTGCTGTATAGGAAAATGATGATACGGTTATGTCCTTGTGATAAAATCTTGTTTTATTTATATGTATGTCATGTTTAATAGTTATAGTTACCTATCAGAATTCATCTCTAGAGTAAAAAAGAAAAAAACTGTTGCCTACAGCAGTGCCATCTGATCTGCTTCAAGGCTTGCTGAAGGTTTCTGTGCTCCAGATCCCACCATATACATCTAATAATTACACACATTTATATATGTCCTCTATAGCTCACCTACTAACATGAGAACCTTTTAGTACAAAGTATGTAGATACAGGCCCCCAAATACACCCTGAAAAAGTATTTCACAAAATATGATACAATATGATTACATTGAATCATTTAGAGGTTGAATAAAAAGTTTAGTATAGTAGGATATTTTTTTGTTGGTTCTGTAAGAGAGATATTTGACAGCCATTCAATAGCATATAATATTGTATCTGCAGTTCACACATAAGAGACCTCCAACTTACCTCTCTGATCTCCTTCCATTATTTCTGCTCCCTCTCTGCTTTGTGAAATCTCTTCTGTGCGTATTATATATGTATAATGTAAAAATATCAGATCTGATGGAGTTTGCTTCCTGAGAGCAAAAGTTTGATTTGCGTATGTATGTGTACGTATGTATGTATGTGCGTATGGTCTCAAAAAGACTAAATTTATTTGATTTATTTATAAAGCAGTTTCCCTGACATTCACCAAATATTCATGGCAGGTGA
The DNA here is from genome assembly GCF_032062135.1 of Pyxicephalus adspersus. Classification (NCBI taxonomy): domain Eukaryota; kingdom Metazoa; phylum Chordata; class Amphibia; order Anura; family Pyxicephalidae; genus Pyxicephalus; species Pyxicephalus adspersus. The sequence goes on from NC_092858.1 coordinate 135,253,350, forward strand.
ATTGTTGTGATACACGTGCTTTAAATGACAAATTTACTACCAGTGACAGTTACACATACACATATGGCCCTGAATTTTCTTTACCTTGCTGGTTGACATTTCCCTACACAGGGTATTGTCCATTTTAGCTTTTCTGCATTTTAATAATAATTTATCCCTTGTGTATAGCAGTGTCAGGTTACACTTGTCTGTTTTTTGTGAATATTATAGCCTAGAAAAAGCCCTTCCTATCCCGGTTTGTTCAGTAATGGAGCAGTTATTCTTAATCGCAGTGGGTGACGTACTGTGTTCTGTGGTGTCCTCCTATAATACATACAGCAGCTTGTTTTACATTGAGTGCAGGAATAGTCACCTTCCGAGGACACCTTGTTATAGAACACTGAAAAGTGCAATTATTGAGTTGTAGGGTTCATAAACAAAGCTTTTAACAAATGTCATCACCGCTGTTTAATTACAAGTACCAGCAACTGCCATGCAACTGCCACAAATGAAGCAATGTAACAAATACAGAGGCAGAACATTTACAATACATCATACAGACTTACTCCATAAACTAGGGTGATGAGCAATGTACAAATACCCCAGAACAGCCAATCACCCCTCATGGTTCTATAATTAGAATATTAAGGAGATATTTGATTGGTTGGTAATATTTATATAGTAAAGGATATTCTTTACAATAAATCATACAGACCTGTTCCATAAACTAGTACAGTGATTACAGGTGGTGGACAATGTGCATCACCCCATGGAAAGCAATCACAGCTTTCTCATTAGATTTATTACTGAGGTATTTATTTGATTACTAATACTTACTTCACTATCATTGTTGCTTATTAAAAAAACTCATTTCCTATAAACCCTGGCACATGTGTTGTTTTATTCTAGCAGACATATGTTTTATTTCCCATGCAGAATATTAGGAATGATAACAAAGAGAAATATGTACTTTGGCCAGGACTGTAGATGAAAGTCTCATGATGTATGTCCCAATTAGTGTGTACTAAACAGACTTTTTTTGGAAAGTTGGAATTATTTCCAAAGTGAGCTGAAGATAGAATATAACTAAGCATGGATGTTGAGATAATCACAAGCTAATTAGTCACTAACCAGACGCTTCACATCTGGAGAGTTAGTTGTGTGTTATAGAGGGCCAGATTACCAATTTCTGTCCGGATGAGTAGAAGAGAACGACATTGTGTTCATGTTCTTCAGCGTCTGATCTTGTCAAGGCTCAGCAATGACACCGCATACTAGAATCTCTCAGTAGCTAGGCCAAGAGTCTTCAAATATCACAGCAAGGCAACCGATGATCACAGCCACGTCTCATGGAGAGCCCATAAATTCTGTGTCTCCTGGGTCTGTCACCTGTATTTTACTGGGGAGAGCAGTAAAACATCCCTAGTAAACTATAATAGCTCTTCTGTCATTCAGCTTAGGATGTTAGGCCTCGATGGATATTTGACATTCGGCTTTTAGGAAAATGTACACAACTATTACTTCCTGCTAGAGAAAGGCCAGGAGTCCCGAGTAACCGGAATCATTGTGTGCTGTCAAATGGGAATCACAGCTGCTGTTCTGCTGCTGCCTCTCAATTGCACATTCATAGGTTTACCAACATGTTTACAGGGGGTTAATGCTAGTTTTTCTGCTGTAATATTTAAACAAATAATGCAAGGTTTAAAATTAATTTTTTTAACCATACTTTATTGGATATAATGAAAATATAGACTTTGAGATTTCTGTAGCATAACAAGGTTGAAATACTAAAGGATAGGACACAGTTGATTCCTCAGATACCATAGAAAGGCCATTTATAGTCTGTGCATGCTTAAACTTGTAGTCCTTAATAATGCCTAATTACATACCAGCCATGCCATGCCATTGCGGTACTGTAACGCCAAGGCTAAAAACTGAGATGCATGTGTGTGTGTATATATATATATATATATATATAATTAGTATAATTTTTACGTTTGTAAAGGATACACAATTATTCTATTTCTTAGCTTAAACAAAGTGAAGTGATAGGGATGGAGTCACTAAACACCCTTTTATCTGTCCTAATAAAGTCTAAAGATTCCAGTTATTAAATGCGTTGTGAAGCGGGGGGGGGGGGTGCGGATACACTTATCAAGGCTGAATGATTAACTTGCATTGCAAAGATGGAATCAGGTCCAAATAATGAACTTGATTAGACATTTGAAGTGAACATGGGCCAGAACACAAGTCCATGATACATATTCTATAGAACGTACCCATGTTGAGGTTGGGAGGAACTCGTCATAATGCATTGATCACAGCAATCTGGATTTGTGCAAATAATAAAATTATTATTTTAAATATTTTCGGTTATTTAAAACAAACATTGTTTAAAAACATTTATGGGGATTGCAGGTAATATATATATCCATGATACAGAATACCTAAGTTTAGGTGACCCAGACTACTTTTATTAACTTATAGGGCTGGCATATTACGCAGCACTTTACTAAGTCCATAGTCATATCACTAATTGTCCCTTGGTGGGGCTCACATTCTAATGTCCCTACCATAGTCATTTATATGTCATTAATAGTTTAAGGACAATTTGGGGGAAAGCCAAGTATCCTAACTGCATGTTTTTAGGATGTGGGAGCAAGCCAGTGTGCCAAGAGTAAACCCACGCAAACAAAGAGGGAAGATACAAATTCCTTGCATATAGTGTGCAGGCTGAGATTTCAACCTGATTAAATAGTGCTGCAAAGGCTAGCCACCGTACCCCCTCAGAGGGTAATAGGCCAACAGTGACTTTTATTTAAAGTTATACATACATAAATTGTATTGTATACGGCTGAGAAACACTGGTCTGGAGCTTCTATTTAGTAAATGGAATAAACATTTTTCTATATTTGCTTTTATCCTATACTTTCACATTTTTCTATACTTGCTCATATAGTGACAGATATATGGCTTTTTTTTTGGTATTATGCATTATACAGTGATAGTGAAGTATGATTTTCTCAGTTACATTTTGTTGTGATTTGTTATTTTGTTAGCTTTGGTGACAAATGTCCATTTTATTTTGCAGGTTGTTCTCCACGATGGCCCCTCTAACTAGTGCTTCCACTGCAGCAGCCCTGCTCAGGCAACCCAGTCCGGCTGTGGAGAGTGCAGTGCAATCCAGCGGCTTGTCCGACCCCGCCACCACTGCAGCAGACAGAAGGGCGTCAAGCATAGCAGCCCTTAGGCTAAAAGCTAAAGAGCATGCAGCACAACTTACACAGCTGAATATCCTCCCCGGAAACAACACAGGGAAAGAGGTCTGCTAAGCAAAGGGCACCTCTGCTGCAAACCCACCAAGACCAAATGGAAGCAAAATGTGGACCAGTGACTATAGACTTGTCTGCCCAGACATGCCATGCGTACCACTACAGTAATAATGAGTGTAAAAACATTATGCAGCTCCTGAGCAGTAAAACCTTGGTATGTCATCCACTGCCACCCCACTCCCTGCTCATTTCACCATGATGTCCTAGTATGCGCAAATTGATGTATCTACGCGACTTACTTTCTCGCCATTTTCCAATGCCTCTTCATTTTATAGGCTAAGACATTCCCAAAACCATCCCCTTCCCCCCATGTTCCAGTGTTAAAACCCTACCCCGTCAAATCCCCAGCACCCCAATACTGGCAGGCCGAAATGTTACTTATGCAGGACTTTTGCTACAAAGATTTGATGCATACATACCTAGAGTCCAGTTAGTCAGTGCACTTATAAGAGCTGTATATCTCTATACTGTATTATTTTGTTTATCATACACCAACCAAGGTTTTTTTTTTATACCAAACCAAAGGGAAATGAACTGTCAGATTTATGGACTGTTTAAGTCACTAAACTGTGATTACTGATTCTGTATATAACATTGTTATAAAAAAAATAATAAGGAAAAGAGCTTTGTATATTTGAAATGTTATAAAAGAATTGCACTCAGTGTAGTGTTGTAAAAGTTTGTCAATCTGTAGAATTCAATGTGTTGTAGATACCACAAGGTTCCTAGCAAAAATATTTATGTACAAACTCTTTATTTAACTTATTAACTGTAGAGGTTTCTCAGAACTTCAGAATGATGCTACCGTACCTGTGTAATGTTGTTTCATTGTCATCGCTTTCCCATACTCTACGATGGGAAAGTGAACCACTCAGAATAAAAAAAAAAAATCTACTCTGTTTAACAAAATGTAAAGCCTGTGACATGCATTTTTTCCCTATAATGACCATGTATTTTGTTTTCTTGTATTTATATCATTGATATGCTATGATGCTGATGTCAGCCATGTGCCTGCCCCCAAAGGGGGCTTATAGTGTCCCATCATACTTAAACACAATATAGGGCTAGTTAGGATGGAAGCCAATAAACACAAATCAGTAGCGTTAGGGTCACGTAATGGGGAGACCAGCTCTAATGTAAGTTTTTAGGGGGTTGGTCAAGCATTAGGGTGTGTAAAGCTAAACTTCGGCCTTACCTTTAGTATTGCTGCAGCAAGAAAGATTGATCCCCTCTCACTTCTAGCACTTTACTTCCCAGCCCAACTGTTTGTAACTAATTTAGTTTAGTGAATTTTAGTTATTTTGATCATTGGAGGATCAGCATCACATGGGGCATTAGGTAGGGTGGTTGGCATTCACAAGAAGCCTGTCCAGGAACTTCCAGTGTTGCAGACATAAAACCACCAATCACGGCATATTGATTTGATCACGGCATGATTGCTTTATTCCCCCCAAGAACCAATCCACTGGTTGCATTAAGGCTGAGAACTCTTGAGAAGAATATTTCAGCTTTAGGCGTTTAGGTACAATGATCTCTGTACTGTAAGTATGGAGGAGTAACACTGTTTCCCTGTGCTGCTTACTCCTGATTTGGACTACAGAACTATTCCATCTCTCATTATCTTTATAACATAAAACATAACTGTTCTTTAGTTACAGAGGTAATGTGGGAAGGACTGATCAAGAATCCTAGGTCATTCAATGCAATGCATAATGTACAAGATGGTAGCAGCTCCATGTTTTACACCTAAATAAACCACCCCAGTGTCATGGGGAGGTTTATTGCACAGGATAAGTTTGCACTTTTTGTGTTTTGGGGGAGCGTTGGCATTTACAGTTCTGAAATCTTTGAAATCTCTCTGAAATCAATAACTGCATGCACAAAACCATTTCCCATTCTAAATCTGGACCCTTGTACTATGAGGCAGAAGTGTTAATCTTTGAGCCACTGTGCTGTTCTTTCATATAGTCATATAGCAGTATGATGTAAACAGTATGCAGTGGGTATAAGGCATTCATTACCAAGGAAATAACTATATTTACAGTATACCATGCTATGCAGCATGAGAAGGGGCAGTATTGTCTGTCTGCATGCATTACGGGACATACTCCCTATTTCAGTACAGAATTCTAACGGTGATGTGATGAATGTGCCTGCACTGCGACATTTCCGTATCAATAAACACAAAACAATTGTATACACTTTCAATGCACTAAAACCTTTAAGTGCATTTAAGGCATATATTTGTGTGACCTAAAAATGTTATTGGAAACACGAGTACTGTATACACACCCATATACACATGCAAACACATTTAAATACATGTTTATATGTTTTTCATGCACCCAACAAATGCACGGTGGAAAACTAAAATAAATTGCAGCCAAAATGTTTTCTCTAAATGCAAATGTATATGATAAATCTGCATAGGAAAATAATAGGTGTGTAAGTTCTGTTGCATGCTTTTTACAAACAATCTAGCGGGTAAATGCAGATACTACTACCGGTACATAATGTAAGCCTACAGAATGTTCTCTGATTGGCTCTAAGACACAGGTTCATTTACTGACTTTACTACTATGTATCGTTATAACCTCCTCAAACACTTTTTTTTATGTTTTGATATTCAGATAATCTGACTAGTTTAGGAAATTTGAATAATTTACACCTTTTAAAACTGTCTAGGAAAATTATACACTGCTAAAAGCATTTGTTATGGAATCCATAGTAGGTTTCCAGCACATCCCAAATATTCTCTGTGGGGTTAAGGTCTTCACTCATAATGGGAAATTCATGTGTAAAAATGACATCTCATGCTTCCAAACCACTCCATAATCTGACCCTGCTTAATCCTGGTATTTTCATCTTGGAATATGCCCGTATGATCAGGGAAGGGAAAATCCATTGATGGAAAACTTGGTCATTTAGTATTTTCAGGTGGTCAGCTGACCTCATTGCTGAACTTAGACCTGACCAACTGAAGCAACCCTAGATCATATCACTGCCCCCACAGACCTCGGGACAAATGAGAAAACTGGTAGAATGTCAATATAATTTTCTTCCAAATATGTGTTGCATATTCCAGCTTAACACCACTGAACTTTCTAGAAACAGGATTTTAAAAGCCTCATCATGAGCACATTGGCTTAAGCAAACCTAGTCTTTGTGTTTAGTACATAGCTTTAAATAGAAACAATCGGTTTAAACTGAACCTTTGAAAATTAAGGATTCATTTTCTCATAGTACCTGCAGCTACAGAGATATTTAAAGGTATTCTTGCATTCCACATCAGAATCACCAATCCTTCAAGAGATGCAGCAAAAATATTTGCATATTTATTCATTCATTATGCTGCAAGGTTTATTTTTCTAGGTAAGTGCAGTAGAAATTATCAAGCGTCTGTTTACTGTTTTAGTAAAGAAAGGTGATTTCCTATTAGCTCAAGGTGTTCATACACATTACACATTCTTTATAAATACATAGATAAAGGACTGTTTATATGAAACCAGATTAAGAATTAGGAGGAATTAAAATAGCCACTTAACCTGAATTATTAGAGTGAACAGGGCTGTCTCATTTTAATTATCCACCCTAATAAAATCCGGTAAAATAGTAGTCTCTCTGCATCATATTGCTTTATTAGCATTAGAATCCAAGAAGAGATTTAATGCAAAGAAGCAATTTGATAGGATTAATAAATTAATTTTCCAGAAGGCGGACGATGACCGAAAAAACAAGAACTCATACAAACAAAAAACTCTCAGGTGAAATTCAAACCAGGGACCATAGTGCTGCATGAAGAGAGTGCTAGCCATGGAGCCTCCATGCTGCCTGCCAAAAACTATATATATTTTTTGGTTGGATTCCAGATAGATAGATAAAAAAACATACTGTACATTGAGCAAGATTTATTAAGAAGATAATCAGAAGGTAGATGTATAAAATTGTTGGGTATTTGCTGGTGGTATTTGTGTTTTTTTTGCTCAGACTGAATGTTATAGCCATGAAGGTTCACACCATTTGATTGCCTGTTTTGTTGATTTCAAACACACTAATGATATCCTCTAAAGCAGCGGTCCCCAACCTGTGGTCCATGAGAAAATGTTGGTGGTACACAGCGGGTGCTGGCATCATGATATCACTCTGGGGGAAGTTTCCCCCCACTCCCCCTTTGAGTGACACACAGCCTCCCGCGCATGCGCGGTCTAAAGTCCATAAATTTAGTGGTCTGTGAGTCCAAAAGCTTGGGGACCACTGCTTTAAGCACACAGGTCAGGACTTCTGACTTTTGCTCAATTCCTTTTCCAGGTCTAGAGTTATAGTGTAACTTAGCAAAAAATTCCTATTAAAGATGGTATAATGTTATTACAAGCATTTTTTTTAACTAAATTACTATTTTAACCACAATTTGTAAAAATTTCAAATCACAGGGTCATTCATTGAGCTTCATTGATATACCTTACTTCCTATTGTGTGCATCTTGGCAAAGGTGCTGGCGCATGTCTTATATCAGTGAAGAATTTTAGGCAGTACGAGAGGGTGCTAAGAAGTTCCTGGCTTTGCCCCCTTCCAGATGAAATAGAAAAATGAGTGTGGGGGCATATGACAGCTTAATATCTTAGTATGTAACTGTGCAAATATCAGGTCTTTGCGACTCTTAAAACTGTTTTTTCTTTTAGTGAGAAGCTGTGATGGCAGAGGCACAAAGCAAGTTTCACATTATTGGAGTTACAGGCCGTCATGAAGTTTTTGTTTCTCCAGGGAAAGTCAGCAAAGGAGATTCACACTGACATGTCACAAACACTGGGGGAGAAGTGTCCTTCCTACAGCACTGTCAAAACCTGGATATCTCATTTCAAGACTGGGCATTTCACCGTTGAAGATGAGCCCCGCAGTGGGCGCCCCCCAACCTTAACTGACCCGGCAACCTGCGATGCTGTCCATGAGCTGATTATTGAGGACCGGCCTATATGCACAAAAAAGATAACCCAGATACATGACATCTCACTGGAGCGTGTTTGGTTTGTTATCAACACTATCCTAGACATGTGGAAGCTTTCAGAGAAGTGGGTGCCGAAATGTTTGAACAGTGATCAGAAGAAGGAACGAGTTGAAGCTTCCAAAGCCGTTTAGGATTATTTTGCAGCTGCACAGGACTTTTTTGGCTAGGTTAGTGACTGAGGATGAATCCTGGCTCCACATCTATGATCCTGAAACCAAGGAACAGTCAAAGGAATGGCGCGGCAGGGGGTCCCCGCGGCCAAAGAAGTTCCAAACCCAGAAATCGGCCAAAAATGTCATGGCGTCCGTTTTCTGGGACAAAGACGGTATTCTGTTAATGGACTACCTATCTCAGGGCTCTAGTATCAACGGACAGTATTATGCTAACCTCCTGGACCAGCTGATGGAGGCAATCAAGACGAAATGCTGTGGAAAGTTGACCAAAGGAATCCTTTTTTTGCAGGACTATGCACCTGCGCACAGGTCCAACGTTGTGGCTGGCAAATTGAACACCCTGGGTTTCCAATTGGTCCACCAAACCCCCCTTACTCACCTGACCTGGCCCCTACCGACTATTATCTGTTCCCGAAACACCTGAAGGTCAACATTTTGAGGACATTTCTGACACCAAAGATGCTGCTGAGAGCTGGTTTGCGGCCCAACCAAACAATTTTTATTTGAATGGTCTAGAAAAGCTGTACCAAGTGCATCAGTCTCAGGGGGGAATATATTGACTCTGGTAACTCTGGCTATCTTCTTTCTGGGCAAAGCCAGGAACTTCTCAGCACCCCCTCATACATGAACATCCCCTATATGTGCTAACAAACCTGACATGCTTATGAGCTTTGTGTGAGAACATCTAGTTAAACTGCAGAAGTTTGGTTAGGTCAACCATGATAATAGGCAAAACTGATACCCTATCAATAGACGTTTGGGCACATTGTTATGTTTTTTGGAACTGCCTAGAACATTGAAAAAAAATCATTCATGTTCTACATGGGAAAATGCAAGTGTTATCCATATATTTACTTTTCTTTATGTTTACTGTAAAGGTTTACATACACTTTGAATTACTAATCTTAGAACAAGTCAAGCAGCTAGTATTCTCAGGAGGAGCATAGCAGTGACAACTTCAAAATTTTTCTAAATACAGCTTTCCTTAAATAGGGGCTTGAGAAAAAAGTGCATGGCAAGAAACACATAGTTCAAAGAAAAAATATTGTAACGTTGTACATTGTTGTTACAATTTATAGTCAATATCACTGTGACAATGCAGAGCAACAGGGTAGTTTCCTAATAAGGGGCATCCCCTGACCCTTTCTTATCCTCCTACCTGTGTACTCGGGGGAGTAACGGCCTCACTAGTCATGTGGGGCACCATCTCATGGGAGCAGATCACATTGCTTCCCTTCCATGCCTAGAAGTGCCGGGTAGTGTCACAGGATGTGAAGGAGCAAGGAACTAAGGCTATGTGCACATGTGCAATGGTTCTTGTCTGACAATCGGCTCAGGGCTGATATCGGACGAGAATCTGGCGTGTGTACAGTGCTCGTCCTGGCGGATCAACAGACGATGGATGACGAAAGATCATAATGAAAGTGAAGGGGGAGAGCACAGGGGTGTGCCGCTCCGTCGTTCTCCCCCCTTCCTTCTCCATAGAGCAGAACAGTGCTCCTGTTAGATATAAGTAAATCACAATACTGGCTGCAAACAACTACAATTCTTTAAGCTGTTTTCCCGGAGTTCCACTTCAGTGTTTTCATATAAAAAAAGAAAATTTGGTTTGTATTTATGTATTCAGAAGGATTTTCCAAACAGCACTATCAGCTTAGTTGTGACTCCCTAGAGTGGATTAATACTTACCGGTATGTTTTTCTAGCCATACAAACCTGTCATCAAAGACAAAACACATGGAAATTTTATGCAAAGGTAAATAAAAAAGACATACATTAATGCAGCTCTGTATTCATAAATAAATTATATTCATTAAAAGTGTTTTGTTTTTTTAAATGCAAGTAGTGTAAGTACCTGAAGTGGACTAAGTTGCACTAAAAAGAACATGCTGATAGGTGGAAAGACCAGAGTAACAGTGAATAAACCCATCACTTTGCTACTTCATCTTTTACTGTTTATTCACAGCCTAGGAAACGAAAAAGACCTGTAAGTATTACTTAACTGCAGCCCTGTCCCCAGCCCTGTCACAATGGGATGTGCTGTGTGGCAGGGCTTAAACAGTGAGGATAACGGTGTGTATGCTTTGACTACTTTACATGTATTTTATGCAAATTTTTGGTGATTTCACCATAAAGAGACAAGTTTTAACATAATATAAGATCTTATCTATTTTTCTGTTGTTTGCGGCAGAGGTAAGGTAGCATTATGACTTTGTATCAATAATAACCTCAACTATCATGCCTCCAGTAGTGGGAAGTGTTCTCCCCAGACCCTACTTGCTGGGTGCACCACCCTGCACTTTTAAGTAACCACCCAAAAACAGCTGGGTGGGTACTGAAAAATACAGCAAAAAGTTGGTTCACAATACAGGGGCCACCATCCGCTTTCCCACCCCAAAAAATTATCCGTGGCCATAAATGAAAGTTAACAAAAGACTGATAATGTAAAGCCTTATTTATATATTGTTTAAAATTGGCTCAAAGCAACCAATTTCAATCTCCATCTGTCCAAAATCTACTGGTGGCTCATGGGCAGTACAATTGGTCAAACAATATTTTCCTAATAGGAGTTTCTGAAATAAACGGTCACCTTCCCGAGTACTGGCCAAAACTTCATATACTCACATTGCTGTCCAGATTGGTCAGACAGGTGGATGACCATATTAAAAGAATATTGCCATTTGGTGACTGTGTTGTTTAAACCGAGATTCCTTTGCAGGGCCCAACTACCAAATGTCAGGGCCAGTCTATGTATCCATATCATTAGACAAAAGTAGCAGATGTCTGCATGACATGTACAACAACTGTAACAGTATAGTACCGGACATGAAGACCTGCACAAAATGCTATATCCAATACATCTAAATTATATAGATGCATTATGTGCTTTAAACACTGTTTCTTGCAATGGTATCATTATCTGTCCTGACAGTCCTAGTGTTGTCTAGTTTAGCGCCTGCACAATGTCTATTTTCCGTCTTTCAGCAATCAGTTTCTATTTTATGGCTGGGGTTATTTTTAAGTATTCTTTTTTGTTTGTAGAAGAAAAATCACTAGGGTCTAATTTAGTCACAATGGCTGCAAAATATCCAAAATAACAAACTATCTCTGAGAATTAGGAATCAAAAGAAACTTTGTTTTAGAATAGATGCCAATTTTGTCTTACTAGCCCTTTCACATTTTCCTGTTTAAATTAAAATGTCTTACAATGACAAAGATCATCAAATTTCTCAATGGAAAAGAATCTCCGGCTGTTAATGGGGGGCTATAGTTTTTTTTAATCAGATTTGAACAATGTTGTTGTATTAAACACATTCTAATCTATCTGTGTCAATGTACTGAAAATCATATTTCTTTGTCTAATTTTTATTTACATATACTGTATACATAGGAAGACTTATTGATCTTCTTATGCCACTGCTAAAGGAAAATAATGTAAAATACATAAAATAAATCTAAAATAATAATCTGTTGCAATGATTGGTAGTTAAAAAACAACTAGATTGCCTAGGTTAAGACTTGGGAAACAGTAATTTATTACATATGGTGGGAAAGAGGAAACATTTACTATAAATAATAAGAACAACATATTGTATAAGAATACTATGGACTTGTGAATCTGAAAGATGTGAATCTGACATTCCCTTAAACATTACCTGTGGGAATTAATTATTGCAATTGAAAAACACAGATCTAGAATGTCCCCACAAGGGTATGTCTGATTCCGTTTTATAAATAGAGCTATGATTTATATGATTTATAAATGTGCTATGATTCATGTAGGAGGAATTTAATCAGAAAGCAACATATATTGATGAAATATAACGCTTTTCCTTATGAATATATAAGGTGCCTGGTTTTTCAATAGTTTTTATTTGTGCAGAATCACTTAAATTCAGAAAAAGCATGAACATTAGATCTGATTTCCTCCTGACTTTCTTGATGCGCATGCTTGCTCCAGTATGACATCAAGACATTTTACACTTTCAGAGGGAGCTCAGCCAAAGAATCCTCCATAGTTTTCCAAGTTCCAAATGTTTCCTGTAATGACAACTGCTAATTTCAAATACACAATAATCAGCAAGGATAAAATAATTTATGTTTACATTACATTGTACAGCAATAAATCTCTCCCATGTGTAATATTAAAAAATGTGTATTAAAAAATTACACCTATACACACACACAAATTATATATATATATATATACAGTATATAAGTATATCACTATATATAAATATAATAGTATACAGTATATATTAGGCATGAAATGTTTATCCAATTGCAAGATATTATGTAAATTATATTTTTTTTTCTGGAATTTAAATATTTACTGCTTTCTTAATAGACACCACATAGAACATGTTACCTAAAACCTTTCTACCCATTTTACATACAAGGTACTTGATTTATGAAAGCTCTCCAAGGTTGGAGAGGATACACTTTCAGCAGTCAATCTGGGTGATCCTTCAAGCCTGACATGGATTTCCCAAAAGTAACTTGCTATTTGTTAGCAAAAGTTTTTAATCCTGGTCCAAATCCATTCCAGGTTTGCTGGATTACTCAGGTTCACTGATGAAAGTGTATCATCTTTAGCCTTTCATAAATCAGGTCCAAATTGAGAACATGATAGTAATACAGCATAAATTGAATGCACATGGTAAAATCTACTGATCACTGGAATATGAACTGAATATTGATGTTTGGTTTCTGAACTTGATTAAACAATACACTGTTCCAATACTACATGTCCTTATGTTGGGTTTAGAGATTTTCATATAAACATAGGGTTAAATAACCTTCACCTTCCAGGGGTTTACACCCACTCCTTCCTCAGGTCTACAGGCATGTAATGCAAAGATAATAGGATGTAATTAGGATGATAATAATCATGTTGTCAGAGACCTTAGTGAAAAAAAATTGCATATACCTAGATGTCAATGTGTCCAATTGGAACTATTTTCATTAGTGATGATAATGTTCTGTTGAATGATCGAATATTATATATACACATTGTTTCCCAACCATGGTAATTATTCACAGTATCCATGGTCAGGAATGTGATCTATAGTTTAAAGTTTACTTTGGACACCTAGCTTTGAGAAGTGAAGCTAAGGCAAAACTACGAGGGGGTGCTGAGAAGTTCCTGGCTTTGCCCCCTTCCAGATGAAATAGAAAAATGAGTGTGGGGGCATATGACAGCATAATATCTTGGTATGTATCTGTGCAAATATCAGGTCTTTGTGACTCTTAAAACTGTTTTTTCTTTTAGTGAGAAGCTGTGATGGCACAAGCAAGTTTCCGTCGTTGGAGTTACAGGATGTCATGAAGTTTTTGTTTCTCCAGGGATAGTCAGCAAAGGAGATTCACACTGAGATGTCACAAACACTGGGGGAGAAGTGTCCTTCCTACAGCACTGACAAAACCTGGATATCTCGTTTCAAGACTGGGCATTTCATTGTTGAAGATGAGCCCCGCAGTGGGCACACCTAAACTGACCCGCCAACCTGCGATGCTGTCCATGAGCTTATTATTGAGGACCGGCGAATATCGGCAAAAAAGATAGCCCAGATACTTGACATCTCACGGGAGCGTGTTGGTTTTGTTATCACCACTATCCTAGACATGTGCAAGCTTTCAGCGAAGTGGGTGCCGAAATATTTGAACAGTGATCAGAAGAAGGAACGAGTTGAAGCTTTCCATTTTGAAGCTGCACAGGACCTTTTGGCCAGGTTAGTGACTAAGGATGAAACCTGGCTCCACATCTATGATCCTGAAACCAAGAAACAGTCAAAGGAATGGTGCCACAGTGGGTCCCCACATCCAAAGACGTTCCAAACCCAGAAATCAGCCAAAAAAGTCATGGCGTCCATTTTCTGAGACAAAGATGGTATTCTGTTGGTGGACTACCTACCTCAGGGCTCCAGTATCACCAGACAGTATTATGCTAACCTCCTGGACCAGCTGAAGGAGGCAATTAAGACGAAATGCCATAGAAAGTTGACCAAAGGGATCCTTTTTTTTGCAGGACAATGCACCTGCGCACAAGTCCAATGTTGTGGCTGCCAAATTAAACACCCCGGGTCTCCAAGTGGTCCACCATCCCCCCCACTCACCTGACCTTGCCCCTTCGGACTGAAATTTGTTCCTGAATTTGAAGAAACACCTGAAGGGTCAACGTTTTGAGGACATTTCTGACGTCAAAGATGCTGCTGAGAGCTTGTTTGAGGGCCAACCAAAGGACTTTTATTTGAACGGTCACGAAAAGCTGCAACTACTCTGTGCCAAGTGCATCAGTCTCGGGGGGAATATGTTGAATAAATGTGGGATATCATAAATCTGGCTCTCTTCTTTCTGGGCAAAGCGAAAAAACTTCCCAGCACCCCCTCGTAATTGCCCAATAATTTACAAGGAAAATGTAAAAACAGAATTTAGGTAGCATTGAATAAAGTTGGAGCAGATTCACCCTTATTCACTAAGCTATGTGAAACTTTACTTTTCTAAATGACCAGCCTATATTGTTTTAGTAAATCAACTCAACAAAATGTTTTAAAAAAATATATATGTTTAATCTAAAAATCTGACCAGTAGTTTAGTTTAAGAAACTGAATTCTATGTTTATAAAGATATATTTTTATTTTCTCAAATACAGGTCTACATTATTCTTTAAGACTCTCCTTGTGTTTAGTTGTGCTATGTAGCTCTATATGAATGTTCTTGAGGTATGTTCGATGCATGTGTTTTATGTTACCTAAGCAGTTTTTTTATGAATTATTTGTTGAATGCATTGAAAAATGTTTATTCCAATACAAGAAATCAGCAGGCCAAACTTGCTATTAAATTTGAGCACTGGGCTGTACTATCATTGGCTGGTTTAGCCACAGAAACACATATTTACCCTGGTGGACTGAGTTCTGGGCATTCACTTTGGCTTCAGTCTGTTTTTTAAACTAGAAAGTGAATAAAAATGATGAATATAAACCTATGTTTACAGAATATATATCTATTTTTAAATGTGATAACCTTTAAGTATAGTTTATACCCTGTGCTTTCATGTATAGTGACATACCATAACTTACCTGACCTCCTCCTCTAATTGAACATTATAGCTATGTATTCAGGTGTGTGCTATGTAACCATCTAGAACGGTGTTTCTCAACCAGGGTTCCTCCTGAGGTTGCTAGGGGTTTCTTGAGTAATAAGCAATTTCTGCTCCATAGGTCAGTTTATTAGATACCAATGATCTTTTAGGCTGTAGAGGCGACGTTCTTTCCACTGGCCAGAAATGTAAAAGGTATTCTTCCTACTGACTACCATATTAGTTTACTGTGAGTTGTTGAGTTGTGGATATAGTAATTATAGCAGGGGTTCCTTAAGACCTGAAAGTAATTTCATTGGTTCTCCCATGTAAAAAGAAGATTGAGAAACACTGGTCTAGACTTTACAGTCCGATTATCTAAAATGAGAAAGAGGGACATGGTCGTATATAAAAGACGCTCCCCTGCCGTGGCCTAGTTTTGTAGACCATGAAGAATGAATGAGCCAAAAATGACTGTTGAAATCAACAAATTCCCTTTTTCAACCACAAAGACTCCCTTATCTTGGCTTTTCAAAATTAAAAATGCAATAATTTCTAAGTGGAATAAGATGCTTGTGTAATAAAAATCTTTGGAAATTAGAGGGTAACATAGAGGACAATCACTCCAAAAAAAGACATTTGGGGATATGCTGTAAGTGCTACTGAAGTGCCGCAAAGAAAAATCAAGTTTTCCGCCCTGCCAGGATAGATTTCCTCTACTTCCTGGCACAATAAAGGTTTTATAAATTTATTTTATCTACTGCAGCTCACATTTTTAGTTTACTAGTTTACATTGCGCTGACCTGAACACTGCATGTAACATTTCAGCTGCACCATATATCAATATTCCACTGATAATCAGTAACCCAATTGCATTAGTTCTTCTTGCTGTCTATACTTACCAGGAATACATTCTTACATCATGTAGATCATATGTAGGTTACATATGGAGCAGTTATTGGTATATCATTGTATGTAATATTAGCATTTAATTCCCTCATCAGAGTATTCCTAAAACTATTCCAGCAGGTGAGTTTATTAAAGTAACCTTGTTGCAAACCTGGACTGAGCATATGATGATACCTATAGTGAGATCCAGATTGTATATCCAGATGTAGGCAGAAGAACAAACCATGAACTGATATCTACCTTATAAATCTGCTTGTTGGTAGTTTTAGTTGATTAGTTGATCAGAAAAAGTCTCAGGTATTGGAGAAGTAGCCAAAAGCTTGACTATTACAGTAGACATCATATTTACATTCAGCTGCTTATACCTTTGGATCCACTCATTATGTTGACATGCAGTGCTTACACATGTTTCATCATTTCCTTTATTTGCATTGTCAAGATTTGTGACAAATTTACTTTAAGGGTGGGTAGGGCTTCACAAGGTCCCCGCTGTGCTGAGGAGTCTGGTCTATTGTTGGAACTTTGGGATTTGAAAAGGATTAATTAACAAGGAAGGTCCTAGACTTGGATTATCAACTGAAGTCCTGTGTTCATTTTAGCATGAGGCACAATCAGAATCTTGTCTCACACTACACCTTTCTTTCTAGCTCACTGCACACTTTCTGCAGTGTAGGATAGAGTCATGCTGGTTGGGGGTGGTGATTAATTCCATGCTTAAAGTAAACCTATGATTATTATTTAGATGTGAGATTGCCACTTACAGTCAGTAACATGTACATTGACTTCACCTAACTGTAAAGTACCTTTAGGGTCCCAAATACCTGGGGTGCTCTGAAAAAAAAAATAGGGATCAGTGGTCATTGGTTTTATATATTGCCCCATCACAATGCGCAATGGTCTTACTAATCAATATTCTGGAATGGGATTGGCAAAATCCCAAAAACCACAGAAACTACTTACTGTGTGAATAATAAAATTAATCTAACATAGCTAATGATATTTTATATTATGTAAAGTTCAGGATTGCACAGTGTAGGGGTGTAAGGATTGCACAGTGAAGAATTTGGGATGAAGGTAAGTATTTTATTGTGTGGGCTATACCAATAAGGGGTAAATTTTGCTATTAGTTGGCAAATGTTTTCAGTCTCGGACCAGATTTATTCCAGGTTTGCTGGATCACCCACGTTGTCCCATGATAGTCTATCTTCTCCAGAGACTTTTCACAAATTAGGCCCATTGTGTATTGTTAATGGCACCCTAACACAAGAACTGAAATGTACTGTGGTACAACGCAAATTATTCTGTAATGCACTGTTGAAAAATGCAACCTGGCTCATTTCTCTTTTATATTTAATGTCCTGGTAACCCCCCTAGCGGTAATCCCGAGCCAGTGGTTGAATAAACTTTGAACTTTAGACAGGCAAAAGTTACCAATGAAAGTAATGTGGAATCTAACTTTTTTTGGCATCTTTAGGAGTCACACAAGTCATAAGCCTACAAAAACTATTCATGTGGACATGAGCAGAAATCGTACTGCTGGACGTGTATGACACTTCATAAAACTAAGTGGTTGTAATGAAATTGACTCAAAACTAGCAGAAAACCCAGTAAAACATTTATAGTGTTTTGTAAAATAGATTAGAAAAAATCCACAAGGCAACGCCAATCATTCTGTGCAACAAGAGCGCTGAAACACTAAACCATATTAATATGAGCAAATCAATAGATTTCACTTACTAGGCATAGCTATTAACCCAAACTTTGTGATCATTGTTCTGATGGCATAGAGAGGAGAGAATGCTTATTTTTAATCTTTATTCCTTCCCAGAGCTCTTCCACCATCTAAAGCAATCATCACGGGGAGTTGATGTATTTTCGATTGTTTTCCAATCGCAAAGTGATATATTGAAGGTAATCTTGTTCTCCTATGAATTTCAATGAAGTTCATGGTATTGATTGCAACTTACGTCGAGCACCAGATATTTTCATTTTGTTCTGCTCTGTGTGGACCCATGCTGCTCTTCTGATCAGGCTGCGTTTTACTTTAAATAATACAAAACTTTAGGGAAGATCTTTTTGTCAATATCAGTTTTTCTTTCTCTGTCTGCTCCCAGTTGTACTATCAGTCTTATTATTACTGTTAATGAATAAGGCTTTTCTTTTAGTTTTTTTTTTCTAAGTCATTTTTTTTTCTCAAATTGACCCTTTCATGGAGCAGAGGCAAACTGCGTGAAATTACCTGCAAGGATTACAAGTATTACAGGCCAATGAAAGCTCCCAGCCTTATTTTACAAACCCTTAATCCCCTGTCATTCTAAGGATACAAACAGTCCCGAGTCTATTCTTTAACTTTCACCAGCTGGATGCAGCTAATTCCAATGCTTTATATTCCCAAGAAATATTGCAGGTTGAGGACCCCCAGACTTCCAGTGCGGTCAACTTAAACATTTGACATAGCACACATGAAAAACTCTGAAGGTGTTCTTTAAAAGGGCGCATTAAACCCAAAAGAAACCAATTTTCTCCTTCATCCAGATTTGAATGTCTGAGGTTTAGAAAGAGTCACTGGAGCATACTTAGAGGATTTTATGAGATTTTCCAGAATGATTTAATCTTATTGTGATCATTATTAATGAATGGAACCCCAATTTGGACCTAATATCCAGCACAATGGAAGGGGATCCTGACCTACAACCTTGAGCAAACCTCATCCACTGCTTGCTAAACAATCTAGGAAAAATCCCACAGACTACAGACAGACAATAATACAACTCAAGCAGATATAGCCGTCTACTATGTTCCATCTGTAAATGCCACCCTGATTTCCGAGAGCTTTGTCCAGAGCAGATGAAGTCATTGTCACAACAGATATTCTCACAAACTCAATAAAGTCTTTCATAAAGATTGGGTTTGGATTTGTTCTACACAGTAGAGGAGGATTTAATCTCTGCTTTTCGGGCAGCAATTGTGCCTTGTGGTGTCTCTGTTCTGGCAGATGCTTCATTGTAAAAGTAAACAAGTAATGAATAACTAATGCTGGGCAGTGCTGCCTACCTAAAACAAGTTATGTGCACCATATTGTTCCTGCTACTACGAAAAGGTTGAGGACATTATGATACCTACTTCATTTATTACATACAAATTATGATTCTATAAAGTTCCACAGAAGGTATGTTAAATGGTGCAGTTGATTTATAATATAAATAAAAGGTGTAAAGGCAAAAACTAAACCATTGATGGACTGGTTGCCTTTGTTTGACATAAACTGCGCAATAAAAACTAGGAGGACCATATCTGTGATAAATTAGAAGCCACTGAAGCCCAACACTGGGCTTGGATCTGCCTTCCTTCATTTGTTTCTTCCCCCTATATAAAACCCCTATGACCCCCCAAAAAATCTTAATCCTTACCTTTTTCAGGATTCTTCAGTAAATTCGAGAAACTATACAGGTTCTCTTCACCCTCTTTTTCTCCAATGGGTAATATCTTACACCAAGCTTAAGGCGAAAACTTAGCACCCTGGGCTTATAGTAAGAGAATTGAATAACGATGGGCTTTGTAACTCATTAGAGCAGATGTGCTGGATTGAAAAACAGCAGGAACAGCTCCAGAGAGGTGGTGAGTGTAGAGTTCTTTTCTTGGGGGTCTGCAGTTTTTTTTTTTGTCCTAGCTTGAGTTAGAGGAAAATTATTCCGTGAATCTGTTTTATTTTCTGAAACGAAACCTAAACGTAGACCAAAACCTGTGAAGTTAAGGTTGTATGTGCTGGTGACTTAATTTAACGTAGACATCTGATGGCATTGTGGTTGATTCTATCATACTAAGTAAGTAATGCTGGTGTGGGTAATAGTTTTCTGGACCTTCATACATGTTCTAACACCGGGAAAGGCTTCATATATCCCTTCTAAACAGATTAGGGGTAATATAAAGCCACCTATGGTAAAGGGATATCTATCAATGCTTTCTGCTCCCTAAAATGGGTTGACAGGTTAGTCCACAATTAGCCTTGTGAGTCCTAGAACTGCACCCCAATTTTAGTTTTGCTTCTAGTAGAGAGTACACAGCAGTACAATATGCTTGGTATAAACTGTCTGTTTAAATAAACGTTATTTTGCATATTGAGCATGTATTGCCTATTATTGTTTTATTCTTTTCAGAGAAACTGTGATTTTGTCTTCATGTTGATCCAATAAAATGATTTTGTTCTTTATACTTCACCCTCCCCCACTTTATTACCACATATGGTCTGCATAAATGCGTCCCTCAATTTAATAGCTGCAACCTTATTCTAATCATAGCTGGACACTTACATGTAATCACTCCATTTTTAAACACTTCATAAATGCACTTTTTTTTATCCCTGTAATTAAGAAAATGGAGGTGTACAGTTTATCCCTTGCTGGGCATTGGCTGCAATGTTCAGCGCGGCTAAGCTCTACGGCCTGTGGTTCTGTAGCCCCCACAAGACGCTCACTTTATGGGTTAAATCAGTGTATTTGCTTCACCATAGCTTTAGAACTCTGAACAACAATACAGCTAATCTGTCTCTGTGGAGTGTTATGTGTAAATTATTTCACTTGTTCTAGGCCTAGAAAAAAAGATAGGGGGAGGGGAGGTTGCAGTTGCTGAGGAAGCTTTTCAGAGAAATAGAATTAAAAGATAAACCCTATGAACTCCATGTAAATGAGAGTAAAAGTAGTCACTGGGAGACTGATATGGACTAACAAGATGGTGATGATACAGTGTTAATTAGCAATCAGCGGATAAGGAATCTACATAAGATAAGTAATTCAATGAGAGAGATCCATGTCCAAATAAGCAATATAAATAACAACATAAACACAAGATAATATAAAATACATATACGTGATATATCATATAATATACTAATTCCAGAATATGTTTAGGTATAATGGGGATGATATTTTTTCTGTGATGTCTATACAAGATACTAACACTTTTTATTGGTACAAAAGGCTTTAAAATCATGTCAAGGAAATCTTTGAATGAAGTTATATCCATTCCTCACTCTTCTTCACTTGTGTGTTGGAAAGATTTCCTATCCCCATTATAACCAGCTATTATTATTATTATTATTATTATTATTATTAATAAACAGGATTTATCTAGCGTCAACATTTTACACAGTGCTGTACATTAAATAAGAGTTGCAAATGATAGACAGATACAGACAGTGACACAGGAGGAGAGGACCTTGCCCCGAAGAGCTTACAATCTAGGAGGGGCTATGAGCTATGAGAAATGCTAGAGGCCACCTTGAGTATTATCCCAGATGAACTGCATTTAGGTGGGATGAAAGGATTGTTTAATGGGCAACATCACTGGTAAACTTATCCTTTAAAGCAAAAGTGAACAAAAAAAAAACCTACTCACCTTTACATTTGCAGATCCATTGATCCCTCCGGAAGTTTTCTGGATTGGGTCCCACATCGTCCTGAAATCCACCTTAGTCCGGAAAGATGGAGAAAAAAAGAGTGCCGATCACACTGCGCATGCATGAGAATGGCATTTTCTTTTTCTCCATTAAAGAAAAACCTCCTTCTGCACATGGCAGGATTCTAGGCATGCACAGAAGGAGCAGCCAGGAGCCTCCTGGGATGCATGATGTATGTATCCCAGGAGGCTCTGTGTTCCCATTCCAGAAGGGAAGGGCCTTTACCTTGTTTAAGAAAAAAAAGGGTCCCTGTTGGCTTAGGAGAATTCAGGGCCCTTGTGCAGTGGCACAATTTGCACCTCTTTATGTCTGCTTGTGGAAAGACATTGACGTAATGAAGAGACCTTACTATTAGGTGACAATTTCTCTGCACTTGAGTAGGGTTTGGTAAAATGGACAGTTGGATTGTATTTACTTTCTTCTTTGCAAAGATGTCTTTTACTGGCATTTCTATTATGATTACAGAGTACCTTTAATGGATGCAGGAATTTTGAGTTTGAATGAAATTTAAAAAAATCCTGAGCTAGACTATGAAAAAAAAACCTCAAGTTTAATGTAAAATGACACATTTTTCCTTATGGTCGACATAACCCCAGACCATCAACTTAGTCAGACCCTTAAAAATAATTTTTAACATGAACCTACACCTGAGTCTAACCATGAACCGTAAAGTTAACCTAGCACCAATATCGTACTTTCACACTTATTCTTACTGTGGTCATTTTTTGTAAATTTCAACCATTATTCATCCACCAGAAAATGCAAATAAAATTGCAAGTAATTGCCAAAAATTAGGCAACTACCTCCCACAAGTTTAATCAACCACCAGATATCGGTCAATTTTGAAGTTGACACAGGGCAATTAATTGACAGCTTCAATACAGTTTTTTTACAAGGTTGAAATTACCAAAAACAATGGTAACTTCGTAAAAGAAATATCGATTTTCCTACATTAAATCTGGGCAGTTTTGATATTATTTCTTTCCAGTTGATCAAAATCATATTTCTTTAATCAGCACATGTTGGGGCACATTTAACCACTGTCAATCTTCTTGGTGTTAAATTGCCTTTAATATTATTATTATTAGCCAGTATTTATATAGCGCACACATATTACGCAGCGCTTTACAAAGTCCATAGACATGTCACTAACTTTCATTAAAAAGGGCTCACAATCTAATGCCCCCACCATAGTCATAACGCATTACCATAGTCTAAGGACAATTTATGAGGGAAAGCTGATTAACCTAACTGCATGTGTTTTGGGATGTTGGAGGAAACCTGAGTACTCGGGGGAAATCCACGCAGACACGGGGGAGAACATACAAACTCCTTGCAGATAGAGTCCTGGCCATCCTGCCTTTGAGCTAATACATTGTTTTTTTTTAATGATAACCTGTTTTAAAGAGGTTGAAATTGGCATGGGATTGGTTTATACATAGACAGTGTACTTTTTAACATAATGATGACCAGAGCAAAAAAGGTACTGTCAAGCCAATACCAACACAAAAATTTCTATCTACGTCCCTGTGCCAGAACGGCGTGTGCCCAAAACTCTGGTTCTCAAATTATCATACTTAATACAGATGATCCTTCAGACAGACAGAAATTATTCTGTTTAATGCCATCACTCCAGGTCATACTATCACTATCTAAAAAGCCTAATTTCACAGACATATAGACAATGTTTTGCAGATACCCCCACACAGTGGCTGTAGAACTGTTAGTGTTGGGAAGTTGGTTATCCGGTTGATCCCTTGTTAGGATTTGCTCTACTGCTCAGCAATCCCATAACACAGTCAAAAAACGTTTACCTCCCAGTAGTACAAGCAGTGGCGGTATTTATACTGTGCAATAATTAGTGTATTACTTGAATCCACTAACCAGTTCATTTTATCTCTTCACAAAACCTCCTGGCTGCTTACAGAAAGCTTGTGCCTCCTTTGGTGCTACTAAAGTGGGGAGAGTGAATGAAGGCTCCTAGCACTCTCTTTTGCATCGCCTTAATTCCCATCTCTTTTTGCTCTCATCCAATTAGTGCAGTGTATTAAGCGGTTTATCATCTCATAGTCAGCCATTGAGAGAAACAAGGCGAACACTTTGCAATAGAGCCTGCTCTCCTTTGACACCCTCAGGTACTTACATATTCCACTGTGCTATGAATAATAGAGAAAGAATAGAGCACTAATTCCCTCATCAAAGAATGCCTTGTCTGCTGCTTTGCTCAACAACACTATTCTGATCAAAAGAAAAGCAATAAAGCTTAGCATAACAAAACGAAACCTACTTATTAGCTTAGTGGTTAAATTAATGCAGATCCGCAGCTATTCAGAAGCAAGGTTTGAAAACAGCCTCCAACAACTTGATAATGCTGCATTGGGGATGGAGGAATTTTAATCTGAAATTTGAAGCTTGAGTTAATCTATAAAACAAGGAAAAGGGGTTTGGGAAGAATGGGGTAATTAAGAAATATTTAGCCGATATACAGCAGAGGCACTAGGGTGTAAAGCAAGAGATGGAAAGTACAAACATGCCGCTCCCCATCGTCTTATCCAACCACACCATTCATGATTCTTTGCCTGTTATGGAGAATGGGAGATGATGGTTGGTAAATGTGTTTCATCCAATGGGGCTTCCTGCTGCCCTTTTTGTGTTGTGAGGTGATGGAAAGCTTTATTGGTCGTCCTGGCTGGTGTAATCACATAAGAGCACATAGAGAATGGTGTAAGCACATAGAGAAAGCAAAATCTGTAAAAGTGGGATCAGATCATCACCAGGAAAACTAGGTGGTGCTGTGGAGAATTCTGGGAATCTGTACATCTACCATCTATTTTTATTGGTAATTGGTGGAATTATTGAAACACATTTAATATTCTTTTTTTTTACGGGCTACTATAGGAACATCACCACTTTTCATGATGGAAATGGGTACAGCTCTTATTGTACCTCAATCCTCAACCGATTCGCAAACATTCTGTACTACTTGTCCCTTTGGCAGTCTTGCCACATGAACATGCTACTGCCATTCGTGTCCTGGGGCCAAAACATAACAAACTGATGTATAATTTGAAGAAGAAGCATTAAAGATAGATTTGCCAAAGGTTTTACAATTTTGTCAAACTGTAGACTTACACACAGACTGAAAGCTTAACTCCAGGACGAAGGTCTTTTTTTCACCCAATCTTCTTCCTTCCACAAGTCATCATGAAGCCATGAGAAGAAATCTAAGCATTTATTACATAGGAATTTGTAACTCTCAATCAAATTTCTTTGGAAAGTTTTGGGGTGAAGGGACCTGTAGGAAGCCGAAATATGGGCAGTGATAAGTTTCCTTCTCACAGCTTCAGTGTTCCCCAATTTAAAAATAAATAATGTTTCACATGTATTTTTGTACTCTAAATATAAAAGTCTTACAAATCCCTCTATACTTGGAGAGGTTGTTCAAGTCTACAGTTTAATGTTACAGAATAATGCACACAAGGTCATGGATATGAGGCTCTGTCAATATTTTAAAGTTTTAAAAAATTTCGGCCCTGAAAAAATAATACAAAATAATTTATAATTAGAGGGAATAATGACTGGGCGTTCATTTTTAATTTTAAAAAATCTTATTATTAATAAGCAACATTTATCGTAACATATACAGGACATATACATATAGCATATACAGACTAGGACAGAATAGGAAAATAGGAATAGCAACTCTACTGATAGACCAAGTCTTTAAGTGTATCTAAGGCCAAACCTGGTTCTAATTAGTTTCAGACAGAATATGGATAGTTTAGTAACTTTTTAATTCTGTTGATGTCCCAACTTGGAAGATTGGTGGTGTCTATTGTCATGAGGGCGGCAAGTGATTGGAAGTCATGTGTCACTGAAACATGAAAAGATTAAAAATCTTCGTATGGGAATATCTGTTCTTCTGTTTTTCAATTCTTTCCAATATATGGAGCTTAGTAGCTTTCAAGAAAAAAAACCTGTTAGACCCTAACTGGGGCCATGGTAAAAATCTCGAGACCATAAGAGTCTTGTGACAACAGATTCAGTATAAGGAATAACTGGAAAAAATAAGCAAATTGACACTTGTCTGGTGCACTAAATCAGTAGATTAAATAGTTCTAACAGCTCAATACTGACCACAAACATACAAGAGAGTGCCAAAAAATCATCTCAAAATATAGTGTAGGCAACCATGACTGATACCTAATTTTTCTGTTGGAATAGTAAAGCACCTCACATTATCCCAGGTTTTAAAATCCCCACATCCAAAAAATGAGAATGTTTCAGTTTTTGATTATATATGAGATTTTTGAAGGCTTGCATCAAGCAAGGCATCAAATGGGGCCCCACCTGAATTTTAAAATGATTTTGGATTGTCAGGATATTGATATTTCTTGATGTATTATTGTACTTTTAAATAAAAATTGTGCATTGGATTGTATTTGTCAGATTTGGCTTCTCCTTGTTTTTGAGAAATGTGCGTGACACTATCTTTCATGAATGGGGTCATTTTGTCCATGTGTTTCCTTGACAGTAATTGGTTCCCACCAAGCAAACTTTGAGGGAATCTCAGATTACCTGTTTTATAAATTGAGCCCAAATTGGGTCTTTCCTTAGAAATCCTACAAAATCCAGTCCCTGATGAAGGAGTGATAGTTCCCCCAAAAACGTTTCGGCTGTGTAATGTGAACCTGCTATAAATTGTTGAAAAACTCTTTTTGACTCATACAATAACTATTATAAAAAATTAAACCTGACTGAGATAAATATACCCAACACTAACACAAACATTATTAGTGGTTAGTGGCTTGGTATATACTATAATAGAATCATCTGCTTCCTTTTTTTTCTTGATTATGAAATAGGCTGAACTGTTGCTAGATATTCCTCTTTCAAAGCCTAATTTTTGTGGTCCTTTATGTTTGTGCTTTCACGTTTATCTAAACAGTCAGCCATACCGTATTACAAGGTGCATTAATTGGCTCCGATCAGTTGCCGTAGTTTAAAACAAGATTAAAAAAGAAAAAAATCTCTGTGAAGATGATTTTTCTTTGGCTGAAAAAGGATCTGGTTCCATTTGATGAGAAGCTCATTTGGTTGATATAAATATTTCAGGAGTTGTGCTTTACAATATTTTAATATACATTCTCAACCCTTCCAGGCCCATCCTTTCTGCAAAATTCAACAAGTACCCTTGAGATCTGATAAGCATGCCATTTGAATGGACATCTTACTATGAGCTAATTAACAATTAAAGAATTGTGTGTGCAATCACATGTATGTATGATTGCACGAAAAAGAAGAGTAGTAGAGACACATTGACAATGAAGAACTGAAAATTGAATGGTAAACAGCTGGAAGAATGAATAGCTCGAGAATTTATAATATAGACTTTGTAGAGTGATGTTAATCATGAAAAAATATATTTAAATAAACTGGATTAAAACTTTCTAGTTCTTGGCAGACTTTGCCTTTCTGTATCCAGTTATCAACCTTGAGCCATCCTGTAAGAGAGTGTACATGCTCAGACCTGATTTTCTTGCTAATAATATATATTTAAAAAATGTTTTCACAACATTTTGCCCTGAATTTTTGTCTTGATTTTCCTTTTTACAACTTTTGGTATATTTTTGTAATTTTTAATTGATGAATGTGCTTCTTAATATTTGTAATTTTTTAGTTTCGGATTGCTCTTTTATTTTTTCTTATTTTTCTAACATTAGCCATAAGCCACATGGTTTTATTTTTTGCCTTCTAAAATTATTGGCTATGGGAATATATCTTGCAGTGTTTTTGTGTACACATAACTTCTCTTTGAGAACGATATTTCCTACCAGTCAAAATCACCAAGAGCAGCCCTTAGAAATACAGAACTTTCTTCCTGAATTTTTTTTGATGTTAAATGATTGCAATTTTTGCAGGGTAATTAAATCTTAAATTACCAATTAAAATGTAAGAAATATGGATCCAGTCATTCTTGACCTGCATCAGAGATACTGATAATGTGACAATGGTCAAAAAAAAAAGTATGCAAATTAGGAGTTTGGACCTCACGGAGTACTAACTTGCTTTAGTACCTTAAAAAACTTAGCATTTTCTTAAGGAGATCTGCAATGGCTATCCCCATTCTTCTTTCATGACAGACATCCTTTAAGGAAGAGCTAGAACCGTTTTTTAAAACTGAAATTAGAATGATGAAGTGCAGATGAAGGTAATAAAGACCACAATAGGCTTAACAAATGTCACATATACAGTATACCGGGTGCCTTTTTCTTTTAATCTATAGCAGTTGTTGCCAAACTAAAATGAGCTAAATAAAAATTCCTTGCATATGTCTATGCTAACGGTTGCTCCTGCTAACATCCCATTAGGCACTGTAACGTATACCCATGCTGACAATTAATCTCAATTTAGGTATTACAACCAATATATGACTCATATATAGAAGTGAACAAACACAACTGTGGCCAAATGGACATACCACACTTGATGTGAGATGTCCACATGACATAATCTCAGCTTAAGTGCTCCCAAAAGGCTGACAATTCTGTGTGTCTAGTGATGCTAATTAATAATCAATAATCCTGCCATCTGTAAAATAGCCTAATAGAGTGTTGTGTTATAGCACCAGAGGAATGTTGTGTACTTCACTAGCGGTAAACGATGTAAAGTGTGCAGAACGCCATCTGCTTCTCACTTTATGTATAAGCAGACAGATTTAACTAGCCCTAAATTTAAAGGCTCATGATTTTGCTAGAAAATAATGCATTTGAAGGTGTGCTAGATTAGTAGGGTTATGCTGGGTCTGTTTATTTTAACCTAATGAAAAGCCATGGTGGCGATCCATTCTAATCAATTCAGGCAAGTAGAATGCACCTTAATTTAAGCTGTTTTTTTTTTTTTTTCAAGAAAGTTTTGTTTATCTGTGTGCTTTTTTAAGGTCTCCTTGTGAATATTTCAAACATAATTTACCATACATTTGTAAAATGCAAAAACATTTTGTTTCAATGGTAACATCATCAAGTTTAGGTATAATGCTTGAGCATAGAAAAAAGATGTTTTTTAACAGGTGTCCTAAATGTTGCTTGATTATCTTTATTATGTGATTTTTTTCATGCTAAACAATTTCCTGAATAAGATGCTGTTGTATTTTTGTTAAGGAATTTCCATTCAACATGTTTTGAAGAAGTATACTTTCTCAAACTTAGACCATCTACTAAGGCCAATTTATAAAGCACAAAGGTCCACTTATGCCTGGTATCATAAGAATGCAGCTGCCAAGGCAATGGTTAGTCTATGATTTACTATAGGTCCCTTCTTCTGTATCCATGCTAGTGTTGCCCCCAAAGACCTCATTTGGAGGACTGCATGTGTCCAGATTAGGCCATCAGACTTTTTTTTGCATGATTACAGCAACAAAATTAGTTTTTTTTTCATTTGATTTGTTGTAAATTATGCATATCTCCAAATATTTTTTTTCCTATATTAAAAGCCCACCATCTTGCAGATACCTCACTTTAAATTCCCCTCCAAGCTCGTGAAGATGAGATGTCTATGTCATAGGAAAGTGTTGTTTTTATTTTGTGCCCTACCACATCACAGAGATGTTAATTATTATGTGGGTGAAATTTGCAGGGAGGCTGACCAATTAATAAGCAGATAAAAAGTGTCAGAAGTATCATAAAGGAGTGAGGTTGATTCCATTGTTGCTTCACATACATGCACATTTTTTTCCAAATATGTAATAAATATTTACATTAAAAAATTTAAGTTTAGTTACACTTTAAATAAACTTGCTATTTTTTTTACCATCTTGCTTACAAAAAGAAGCACTTATTAGAGCACATTCTCAATCACCAACAGGAACAAATATCAAACACAGAAGAGATAAGAAGATACAACATTTTATTGGAGTAGGCTAAATAATGCAAACATATAAATTATAAATCAGCCTGACATTTCAGCTAATAATAATTACCATTTTCTTGCAAAATATTACATAGAGTAAACACATTCTAATTAATTTGTTCTATTTTGTGTAACACTTAGAAGAAGAGTATTATTTTAGAGAGTTCGTTATTAAATCATTTTCCCCAAGGCCTTTCCAAGCAATTTTATAACTTCATTAATTATATGGTGTCTTTATTCTGTATCCCTTTTACGGTTTAATGTAATAAATCAAGTACAGCATCTCAAATCGCCTACATATTTGTATCTGATCTGTCAACAAACCAACACGTTGTAGTCAACCATACAAATCAACCGTGGGTCAACCATAACAGTCCAACCAAACTATATACCGTCATGTAGACCTATTAAACTACCCACAGATATGAATCTTCAGTTACCTGCATAAGGTCATATTCAGTTACAGCATGCCCTATAGAACTCTGGATGATTCCACCAGATAGAAAATATCAACTGGGTTAGGGAGAAAAGCTTCCCCAACTATTATTTTTGCTCCCAATGTTAACCAGGCCCACCTCCTGCCTTACATATATGTGCAGTAGTGATGGCTTGAAAAGACTACGGCCAGACCACCAGTTGCTGGTAAATTTTGTTGGTCTAGCACTGTCATTTGCAACTAGGGTTCCTTAAACTGTGGATGATTGGCTCTTAGGAATAAAACCCTCTTAGACATAAATCTTTTGTATATATAGAAATATCTCTTAAAATTTTGTCTCAATGTTTTTTCAGTTATGGTTCTGTTTGGATTTGGGCTTGGGAACATTCACATTTGATTCTCGCAGAACATGCATCCTCTTTGAGCCATCGGAAACAAGCTTTTAGTACACAGAGGGTAGTTGCTGATCCCCGTGTGCAAAATATATGCCACAAAAATGTTATACAATACTTGTATTATGTTTTATAAAGGTTTGTTGATAAAGCCATATTCAATAAAAAGCTTGTTTATGCTTCATAAGACACACATAAAGGGTGCCATTGCCATCCCTATTCTGAAGCTGTCTGGGTAGTACTCTGTGTTTATTAGGGTTTGACATAACTATTTGCAAGTTTTTCCAGATATGGGAAACAAAAAAATAAAAGTAAGACATTAAACATGTCAATATTTTTTAAAATGTTGTGCATGTAGGGAAGGAATGAGCAGAGGGAAAGGGGAACATTTGTCCTGTGAGCCAAAAGTTTTGAGCTTGTGGCCCTGAGTGTTGATATACCCACATATAGACCTAAGAGCAGGACATGAATTAGTGACAGCTGCTCAGTATTATATAGCCAGTTGCTTTCTGCTCAAACCTATAAGCATAGCACCTGGCACATAGTGGAAAAATGCAAACCCATCAAATATTTTGTACTTATTTGCTAAAGGAAGCCACATAATGAATATTTGTGAAGATTACACATTTATTCCCACATATTATATATATATATATATATATATATATATATATATATACACACACACACGCATAAATAAAAATACATATCTTTTAAAGTTCATAACAAACTTTCTCACATTTCCTCAAGGTTTATTCATTAAAATCCCTTCTTTTAGGTTATACTTTATATGTGTAGCATTGTCACAAAAAACCTTTGACACCCACTAATTCCTTCTTTAGCTGGGAACCTTCTTTAGACAGGGAACTGTCCACATTACTAAAGTGCTTTTCTGTTGCCATGGCCTCTTAAGGTAAAAGTCATGTGTGCATTATAAGAAATAGTTGATCTATTTTGACAAATCTATGTAAGGCTGGGTCTACATGGGGACTGGTATTGCTGTTGCTACTACTGCACTTATATGCGTTTTTACAAGCGTTTTAAAGCTTACTCACTTATTAACACCTATTAAACATTTTGCCACAATTTGATACAAGCATTTATATGAGTTTTAATTTTAACCCTAGGGAATGGGTACAGAGGTACATAATACTCCTTACTCAATCCTGAAACATCTATAAATATTGAGATAAGACTTTTAATGTTAATGTATTTTTATTATATGTATGTTATTGGTGTTTAACTGTAATTAATTCTTTTTTTTTTTTTTTTTTTTACAGGTTACCCCCTAATGAAAGGATGATTCTTGTCAGGGACTCCTGACAGTGTGGGATCCCCAAGGCACCAAAGGGCAAATGAGGACAAGTGTCTCCATTCACCTCTAGTGCTGATTGGCTGAAAAAAGGTAAACCCTGTTTTCCTTTTCTCAGCCAATCAAGGAAGAAGTTGTTTGAGCAAACTGCTTCCATGTTCCCAATGGAGCATTTGCACGTGTTCTGCACCCATAGGGCTGCCGGGATCAATGTCCCCATGCGACACTCTTGGTTGGAGAGGTCCTATGGGGACAGTCTGTATAGGCACTGCTCCCAGAATCTCTAGCAGAGCTTCTGCACATGTTCTGCATCCACATGGGTGCAAAAAGTTCCTTAATCCCATAAACAGTAGATGTTGCATTAGGGCTTTTCTTTTAGAAAGTATATCTATATCTGAACTGGGTGACATTTAGGAAATCAGACATTGGGTGCTTTTCTTTTTTTTCCATAAAATTCTACTTTTGCATTTTTTTTTCTTGTTACGTTCACATTTCAGTGCTGTCAATCTCCTCCAGCAACTTCTTGCTCTGGACCTACTGGCTAATCATGACAACACAGATTTTGTATGTATATCATGACACAAAGCAATAGAAAAAATCCCCCAGTGGTGTTGGAGACAAAATGAAAACCTGATAACCTAATTAACTTCTTACCACTTTATTTAATGAAAATGCCTGCAGTTAGGGTCTATAAAATTCAAGAACAAACTTTTGCTAGTTTACCAAAGGATTTTGTGTCCTGTTAACAGCAAATTTACAACTTGAATGATGTCCAAGTTGAAAATTTTCTGAAACAGGTTGAAAGGGTGTAAGTTGAAATGGAGTTGTCTGTATTGCTTTGGTTCATCAAATGCAACTCATAACTAGCTAGGTGCTGAATGTAGCTTTACTAGGAACCTCCATAAGACAGATTTAATTGCATGACATTCTTTATTAAGTAGAAGTTACTTAAACATGCACTTGTAAAGAACTGACTCAGCACAACCTTCCCAGTGAATAGAGGGAGATATTTGTACATTTTGTTTCTAATTGGAAAAATCCTCTCCCCCACTGGCAGGTAATTTGTAAAGAAAAACAAGGAACATGTTTACTATTAATCCAATGAAAGAAAAGATTACTATAGGCTTAATAAAACCCATAAAACTATGGCACATAATGCCTTTATATCTTCTTTATGGATATGTTAAACTCTGGTGGCATATTTTGGGATTTTGCAGGTTTTATTTAACACACAGGTTCAACAAGTTCACAGATATATGGCCATGCAGAGGTTTACAATGCATTGAAGGAAGAACACTGATGTGTATTTGCATTATTGGGGGAGATAGGGCTTCCTCCCAAAGTAACAAAATCAATCCACAGATCCTTGAAAATTGGTATACTTGGATACCCTAAATACAGCTGCATTGCCATTTTTGTCTATACGTATACTAACCACCCCTAATACAAAAAAACAAACACAAAACATCCCTAGTACAAAATATAATGTTGTGTGGCCATAATATTTTTTATTAACTGTGGTAGATAGAAAGGTAGGAGTCTGGGGTGCAGGGTAGGAGTTTATCCCAATCGCGTAGAGGAAAATTCCAAATGGCAGATGTAAAGAGTGGGGATGGGCACTATGAAGGATTATACTACTTAACACAAGACATCTGGTGAGTTTTGGTATTGTAACCAGTAGAACCAGGTATTGCGGAACAGAACAAAACTTTGTTTGTTTGAAAATGTGTATTAAATATTCCACTGTCTGTTACAACAAGCGTTTGTGAAAGACTTTTTAAAATCTTTACAGAAAATGGACTTTGGGATGAAAAGAACCAGTTTGCTGATCCCCCCAAGAAGCACTGGTTGATTGGAAAAGCTACTAAACTGGAATAAAAGTTTTTTTTTTTTTTTTTTAAATCTTCCATACTTTTTTCTCTTTCTAACCCTTAAAATTAGGAAAACGGACTGGTTTTCAAACTTCTGGATAAATATATATAATAGCTATATAGGCTTGTACCAGGCACTGTAGAAGAAAAACGTTGGTGAAAACCAGGCCTTACACACTGGGGGCCTAAAACATGCAATCTACAAACTACAATCTATGGTGTGAAGGATTGGCTGGGTTGGACCCTTCTCTACTGGTCACTATTGTTTTGCCCCCGGACAGTGCTCTGGAGGTTTCTCAAGTACTCTTTCTCACGCCTTGGTCACTCACTATACTTGTATCACAATATTTTATTGGAAAGATCACAAGTCTTGTTGCCTGAAAATTAGACACATGGTGACAATTTCTCTCCCAAACAAATGTACTGTGGTGGACACGAGGTTGAAGCAATCCAGTCATTAAATGGTGAAATCAAAAGAAACCAAAACATGTATATATAAGACGTTATCTTTATTTGATTCATGTTATATAAAAAACCTTTTGTGAATACATTTTCACCCCATTTTTTTGGGGCTAAAATACCAATATTAACTTTACAATGAGGAACAAAGGTAATGAAAACATACATAATGTGAAAAGAACATGTAGACAAAAGTATAGCAAAAGTAAATGTTATAAAACTGTACCGGATGTAAATATACAGAAATACAATATTCAGCTAGGCTAAGTCTAGGCTACACTTCTTTATTTTACAAATCAAATGGCAGAAATAGCTAGAGTTTAGTCATTTTATTAATTAGCATGTTTGTGATGAGAAGCTGATAAACTGTGAAAAGGCAAAACATTAGTGCTCCTACTGAGACCTCACGTAACCTTGTTTGCTGAAAGCACCTTCACTAAATACTGAACAGAAAAGTCGAGGATCACTTACACTGCAGCCCCTCTCACTGGGAATTATTCAATTAAACTAGCAGTCCTTTTATCTCTCAGGTCTCAGTGGACAACTCCTTTCAAAAGAAATACAATGTGATGTGACAGACATATTTATGGTAAAAAAACAAACAAACAAAAAAAAAAAACAAAAAAAAACTGTGTGACATTCAAATAGTTACAATTACAAAATTACTAAAGTAGATTTTAGACTAAAAAACCTAGTTGGATGGTGGAAGAAAAAAAAATCCTGGGTGAACTACAAAGAAAAGAAAAATGAAAAAAGTGTGTCCATCTTAAAATAAGAAGCCAATTTGCAGCTCTACTTGATAGCGGCAAGGGTTTGAAATAGCTTGCTGAGATTCACTTCTGAGTAAGCGCTACGTGAGAGAGCTTGGTCAACAGTGTGCTTTAACTTCTTGTATGCAGTTTCTGCTTCTTGAAAGTGTTTCTTTTTCAGGTGCCCTGTGAGCAAAAGAAAAAAACATTTCATTAATATTAGTTGCAGTTTTGGAAAAAAAAAAAACTAAACAGAACAAAAAGGCTAAGGGAACACTACAAGAGTTTGTCAGTTCAGAGACAAATCCAAAACATACCCTGACCAAGCTTTGGTCATTTATACATTTTTTTATATGCCATTTTCCTCTCTCTAAAAGCAACTGTGTAAATCTTACAGTTTAGCAGTTGGATACAGCACTGTTATCACTTGTACTTTGGGGTCCTTCACAATCTAAGCACTGGGGATCTCATGCACGGAGCATTATGGTTGTCCCTGCCTCTCTTACCTCCTAGCCAAATACAAAGCACATAGCTCCAAGCTTTATTTTCAAAATACTCAGGGAGGCAGAGATACGACTGCAATGCTGTCTGAGTGCCTAGGTTTCACTGCATTATTCCCCTGACCTAGGTAATAAATAGTTTACTAATTTGTCTGCTAAATTACCCAGAACCTCCAAAAACAAGATATGTTTAGTTAAAGCAGAGACCCTGTAGAATAAGAAGATAGTAGTTAAAATTGTTGTGACACAACATTTGAGCAACTGTTCATGAAATCTAAATTTTCAGAAAAAATATAAACTAAAATGAATTTTATTGCACACAAACAAAACAACCCCCAATTCTTAACACGAAAGATGAGGTTGTGTAAAGTAAATAGATACCAAAATATGTCAAGTCTTCCATAAAACCAGTATCCAAATGGCAAAATGCTACTGTACTGTATCAATTAGCAACTTTTTGAAAGTTTTTACAGCTCATCAATTTAAAGTCCACTGTAAATAAAGTTACTAAAATAATTATTTCACATTTCAGTGTGCACAGCAAAAAACCTAATCTGTGATAGGCTATCAACAAGTTCATACACGTGTGTATGTATGTGTGCATATTGGTGGTTTAACATTTTTGCTCTTTGTGTTTGCATTGAACAGGTGACAGGTACCTCTTTATGGAGCCTGTGGTCCCAGCCTCCTGGGAGCTGAACCCAGGAACTGCAGTGAAGACCCTGACAACCACCCAGATCACTTTTACCAAATATTTCCAAATCTGTTACTTTTAAACTTGTAAGGCCGGTTTCAGAACTAAAAGGGATGTTTGGCTGGCCACAAATACCCATACTAATAAAGCATATATGCCGACAAAAGCAATCTATTGCATTCGATCAGGAGCCTTATACTGCAGAGCTCTGGGTACATTAAAGTGATTTACCAGATCAAATCCTAACATCTCAAATGCTGATAATCTCATTCACAAATTATAGAAGCTTTAGGTAAATTTCTTCTACAAGCACGCTAAGAAAAGGCTTTATTAGTACACAGTAATGGGAATGTAGTAATCACAGGGAAAAGTAGAAAGGTAGGTACAATATATACCATCTAATAAATATTGTAGACAGCACAAAATGAGGTGTGGAATGTTAACAAGGAATGAGTACATATTCAGGGCAGCACAATGGCTCAGTGCTTAGCACTCTGCTTTTGCAGTGCTAGGTCCCAGGTTCGAATCACGGCCAGGACACCATCTATGGAATTTGCAGGTTCTAACCGTGTTTGAATAGGTTTCCTTGGGGTACTCCGGTTTCCTACCATATTCCAAAAACATGCACTTAGGTTAATTGGCTACCCCTCAAAATTGATTTGGGAATATAGCAAAGGAACCTACAACAAGTTATACCTTTTACTTAGAAGACTTGGAATGTCTATAAGCAATGGATGGCTTGAAGACCCATAATGGTATCTTCAGCTTCAAGTCATGCGACACAGATACAAACTGGGTGGGAGAGAACATTATAAATAGGGGAATGTCTCATGCTACTGTGATTAGGAGACCCCCATCAACAAAAACATGGAAGCTACCA
Source organism: Pyxicephalus adspersus (assembly GCF_032062135.1). NCBI lineage: Eukaryota > Metazoa > Chordata > Amphibia > Anura > Pyxicephalidae > Pyxicephalus > Pyxicephalus adspersus. Next base: position 135,290,478 of record NC_092858.1, read on the forward strand.
CAAATGATCTCCATTTCTGAAGATTTGAAATTGACAGGCTGTTATGCTAATCTCGTTCCACCACACACTAACCAGTAACCAGGGCCATAATTTTGACTTTTGCCTTTGATTTGCAATACTTACCGGACAGTGACGCAAAGTATTTTCAGATACAGATTAGATTTTCACTAATCTGCTTCTGAAATAAACTGTCCATCCATTGTCATGTAGGCAACATATAATCTTTGAAAGGGAGCTTAGAACTTATAGCAAAGAAAAGCTGCATGTAATAGAAAGTTAACATTTACTGATTATCAATAGTTTAACAGTTTTTCTTTTTAGAGAGAAAAAGAATGGCACTGCAAAACCATGAAACACATGTAAAACCACTGTATTTAATGTGAGCCAAAATGCAGCAAACAATAGCAAGTTTCCTACCATAGTAACATCGAAGTGTGAATATATTTGGAAAATTGGTACCACTATAACAGCTTTAGCCTTTGCAGAATCCACACTATACCCAAGTTTTTGGTCAAAGGCATTCTTCAGGTTATGCAACAATTACAAAAGAACCTGTCTAAAGCAACTCATTGTCAAAAAGAAAAGTTTACAAACAATGTGAAAAAATCCACAAAATGAAGAGATGAACATATTTTAAAAGCTTCAAACACCTCAGAGAATGAAGACTTGATATTGAAGAACATGCCCAGAAACCTAATCACCCAGGATTATATTAGAGGTACATTTCCAATGTGTCTGATAGCTGATAGCCCTGGTGGTGATAGTTCAGTAATGACCACTAAGACCCTATATAGCCTTACAATCAGTCTACAACTATTAGCAAACTACACAAGTTTATTGAATCAAGGCTGTTTTCCATCATTTTTTTTACAGAAGTCTCAAATACGTCTACAATATTCTTTATGGGTAAAGCCAGTGCAGCTCCTATTTCAGGATTGATATAATATTGGATGCACAGTTTTTCTGCATCTGCAAGTATTAAACAGTATTTGCTATGCAAAGAAATGCTATACACGGAAAGATGACGTGAAACATTGTAAAAGTACAGTTCCAGACTGGAATATGGCTCACCCACAGAAATGAATGGGGGTGCACTTTGAAGCCAGTTTGGCAGATGTTTTCATAAGAAAGGTTGTGCAATGCTGTGCAGGACTGAACCACTCTTAAATAAGATTGTTTTTGTAGACATCTCATCTACTTTTTCCTATTTTTCATCCAGTGTTTATAGATTAGCATAGCTGTCTGAATCTGGTTTACACTTCCCTTTTTAGAAATGAACAACCATGTGTGCATCAGAACGAAGTAGAACGAGTAGTACAAAGAGTGTTGCATACAATTTGTGGGAGGGTAAAAGATAACAAACATATGCTGTCAGATTACAATACGGTTTGATAATAACAAACAGGGCAAATGACAATCTAGAAAATAAATAAGGTAAAGTCAGTGTAATGTCATTTTTTTAATACAGGCAAAATTAAAATTATTATGGGGCAAAGAGGCTTTCAATTGGGAAAATGAATTCAAATATTTTGGTGTCAAAACAAGCTGTAATATGTCAAGACAGTTGCGGCTTATTTTCCTGTCCCTATTAGCATTTCAAAGAAAATGCTATCTGTAGAAAACAAAACAGGAGACAAATATGGATACACCAACTATGGTAATTTTAATTCTTATTCAACAAATTGCTAATTGGGTATTGACGTGTTAAGATCATGTACACAGAAGTACACAAGCTTCAATTAGATGAATTTTAGTTACTGCTTAGAAATGTAGGAAAAACTCACTTATGAACAGAAAATCAGCTATTCTACCATTATCTTTGTCTAATGGTTACAACGTACTTTGTCTAAATGACTTCTATAAAGCACCAAACTTTGGGACACAGAACATACAAGGTACCCAGTTTCATAGGGTGCACAACAGAAAACAAAAGAAATTACACATGAACAGTGAGGTTTCCACTACCTTCAACTGAATAAAGCTGATTCCTAGACTGGCGACATCTTCCAATGAATTCAGTCAGGGATCCCTGGACAACTTTTGCTTAAAGCAGACCTAAACTCAACATTTTCACTTTACATAAAAGGGTGGACAGCCCTTATATGTAAAGGAAAAATGTTTTGGTGCAACACACTTTTTGTTTTCTTAAAAAAAAAGGTGCAGAACCTCCTATTTTAGTCTTGATCGCCTCTGCGATCAAGACTAATTGGAAGCGCAGGGCTTCCTGGGATGTGTGACGTAGCCATTCCGCTAGGCTCTGATTCCCAATCTTAGACGTGCAGAAGAGGCATTTTTTCTATTACGGGAAAGGGACGCCGATCTCAGGTAAACGTAGTGCGATCATCTTCAGGATTTTCCTTCCTTTACAGCAGGCTATGTCACCTGATCTCGCACCTGCGCAGTGCGAAATCGGGTGATGTGTCATGAGGACGGATTATGGTGGCGCCCGACGATTCCTCAGCGCCAGGACGAAGAGGATGGCAAGGATCTGCGGGATTAAAGGTGTCATTTTTTTGTTTTCAGTTTAATTCCGCTTTAGGCAGTAGGAACTATTTAATGTTTTAGGTCAATTATACACCCAAACCAATACCTGCTTCCTTTTCCTGAACTGCTCAAAAGCCATTGACTATTGCATAAAAGGCAGCAGATTTGATCATGGCCCCATTGACAAGTCACCTTTGTTATCACAGAACAGAGGATGATATACTAAGATATATAGACGTATTGTGTAAATCTATACACATTTAATATATAGGACATTGTTCTGAGTACATTTATAAACTTGTACCAATACACCTATTACAGTAATCGGTACCCAAGACTAGTTACAGCATATAAATCCTGTAAGTATGGTTAAGTATACAGTGAAATAAAAGTGAATGGGTCACCAGTATAAATCAAACTGGCAGTGTCCAAACTCAAGCCTAAACCAGAAGAGGACTTCTAAACTATGACTTTTACTCACATTGAATGGCAGTATGGATGTCTGTATTTGCCCTATACTCTTCCCATTGCTTTAGAGATTGTACACCTTTAGACGTTTGTTAAAGGAAACTAATTCTTGAGATCAAATGCTGAAATAGCCCATAACCAAAATATATTTTTGTATTTTGGTGGCTTGGGAAAAGGTCTATTGTTTATCATTATGAAAAACATTTCCCACATGAAAATGACCACTAATAATCTACGGATATATTGCTGTGTTTCTGAATTGTTTTGAGGAAAAAAAAAAAAAAAACAACTTTTAATTGTAAATGTGAATTTAAGATACATGTGCCATCATTATGTACATCACTACCTTTAGTATTCACTTAAGACACAGTATACCAAGGTCACAGCAGAAAACAAAATTATCATATATACAAACACAGAATTGATGGGGGGGAAAAGCTCTATACCTCAATTTACCAAAGATTTCAAAAGCTCTATGATCTATAAGAACATGATAGCAAATCTCTTACTACATTTCAACAGAGAGCAAGAGTCACCTTGAATGATATCTAACACATTTCTTCCAAGTGATCGCATTGATTCTTTCCGGGATGGACTA
>NC_092858.1:135296527-135316527 GCF_032062135.1 Pyxicephalus adspersus
ATTAATACCAGCTATACCCATATGTATATAAATGGAAAGGCTGTATATAACAAACATTTATCCTATGTGTGGCAACTTCAAATAGCGCATGACCTCTGACAAACAGTTTTCAGAGTAATTTTAATGCTACTCTGAATTTAACTTGACTAACTGGTAGCAATTGAGCACATCTCTTTTTTCATGGCAGCAGTTATCTAAAACGCTACAATAACAGCATCAAAGTAGAATGGTGGAAGATTGGTTTTCCATTGTACTGCTGAACTGGCATAATGCCCACTTTAAAAGCAATTCACTGCTCATCACTAAAATCTGGCAGACACGACACTAAATGCTTTGAGCGACCAGGAAAAAATAATAATAACTAATAAAAGCAGGGGAGCGAGGCAGGAATAAAAGGGGCAGCCTTCCTCGTAAAGACAGCATAGATGCATACACAAACAATATAAATCAAGAAAACTGCTGTAGAAATTAATAAAATACATACCTGGGTGGAAAAAGAAAAAGAAGAAACTTTAACGCCACACACACAGAATAGTAACAAGCTAAACTTAATCTGCTCAAAAGATGAATTTACCAGCAGGCTTGTATTAGGTATAGAACTACTAAACAAAAGCAAAATATATATTTACATTCCCCTATTGTTCTGGTGCAGCGAAAACCTACTTCATTCCGCCAATCACTTGTCAACCACGTCGGCTATGTTTTATTTACCAGCCAAAGTAATCAGTAAATATGTGATCATAAAACTCTTCTTTTGAACAGACAGCTTTGGATTTCTCTCTACCCCTTTCTCTCTTCCAAACACAAGTAATGATTAAGACAGCTTTCAAAAAGTCTTTTGACTGTCAATAAAACTAATTCTATTCCCCTTTCCACGTGGGGTGAAAAAAGGGTCTTCACAAATGAAAATTCAAATTAAAATTTTGATTATAGTGTAGTGTGACAACACCTGTATTTATAATTTTACTGTCAGCTAGCTGGTAGTGTTTAACAAAGGCCTGCAGGAGGGAAGTGGAATTTGTCTGCAACATATCAGAAGAATGACGACACTGGACACTTTACTGTGCTACAGAGAATGTGCCTTGTTGGTAAACCCCCCTTAACTGTAGCATCCTGCAAAAAGAAATAACTTTACTTTGGTTGGGGGGAGGCAGGGGATTCATGCATTAAATAAAGCTTCAAACTGTTTTACAGCCTTCAAAGACTAAACATATATATCAAGTACCCCGATATACCCCTTCTAAAACTATTTCCACATATCATGACTGAGAACAAAGTTTATTATTAAAATGGTTTCCAATGAGGTTTACCCAACTGGTAAGCTACAAGAATATAAAAAATTATTGCAGTTTTATTCAGCATGGTATTTAAAAATCTAATATTACGTCAGGTAAAGCTGACCAAACACAAGGCAACAAGAGTGCAGATGTATCTGTGGTCTCCATGTTTAATTTTATTTTTTCTTGGAAAATAATAATGAAGAACCTGAAGAAAAGAAAAGAAAAATATTGGAGATGCCACAGGAACTTGTTTTTAAAAGGTGCAAGCTTCAGGGCTCTCATGCTCGCTCTCTCTCTTTTTTTTTTTTTTTTTTTTTTTTTAAGATGCAGGAGAAAAAAAATATAAAGAAAATTGTGAAACTCACTGTACAAAAGGTCCTAATCAGGTAGTGAGAGGCCAAAAGGTCTTTATAACAATACAGGAAATCCTTAAATTGACCAATAATATAACTGAATACCAAGCTTTGCTCAAGATTAGTTTGCAGAAAAGACTAGGAATCTTCCAATGGTAAAACCTGTGGGATGGAATCCTGGAGATACGTGGATATCCATGTCCGATAAGGAAAAAGACTTTCCAGGCTCATAGATGGCACTGTCACTCAAAAACTGGGCTTCAACAGTCATGATGGAAAAGCCAGTGAAAGTTACGTAGAGTGGCAATTTGGCTGACTAAATGGTGCAGCTCATAGAGCATCTGAAAGTCTTACCAGGTCAGTGAACTATGCCACCTAAGAAATGATGTTTAAAGAATGCCCTCAATCATATGAAACAGACCTGAAAGAAATTTCAGAGGAGCAAATGAGTAGATAAGGTGTTCCTACAGAGCTACTAAAGCATCCGTTGCTTAGGCAAAATAATTACTGTACCTGCAGACAAACCTGTCTAGTTCAATGTTGAACTTGAAAGCCAGGAGATTGACATGCAGAGTTCCCAAACTGTCTACACCAGGCTCCAGCACCAAGAGCGTGCCCAGGAGTACTCAGCACTTCAAACTTGAGACCATCATAGGAAACCTTCAAAAAGAGAAAAGGAACTACTTCATCTAATTCCAAAGGTGGATTTGCGGGCCATTAGAACAGGGAAAGCCTGCCTTTGGGTGTCAGGCAATGCAAATCAGTCTGAGGACTGGACCAACTCATCCATAAGAGTTCATGTGCAGAAGGAGCCTTTTCGTGAAAAGAGATACATTTGCAGATCTCACACATGCGCAGTGAGATCGGCAAGTTTTTTTTTCAAACTACGACACCTGATCTCGCCCCTGCGTCAGGTGACATAGGAAGAAGAACCAGGTAGAGGAGGCGAAGATGGCGCCACCCGGCATGAGGTTGGATACTGGGAAGATGCGGGACTCGATGGAACACACCTCTGGACTGATCGACTGCTGTGCGGGATTGAAGGTAAGTGTATTTTTTTGTTTGTTTTAGGAACTTTTGAGTTTACTTCCTCTTTAAGCGAGTCATATCCAAAAGAAGTCCCAGTTACTCTACTGGATGAGTCTGCTCTAGCACTGACAATGAAGACCCAGAATCAATTTGAAGCTCTGTAACCTCATATAGACAGGTTAACATCCGAGAGCTGACTTTTCCCTAAGGAGTTGTCTGTACATCTAACCGCCTATGGAAAGATAAGGAAAGACAACAGGGCTAGCACTGGTGCCAAAACCTTTTAAACCCTTTTAAAAAGTGCGGAAAGTAGATAAAAAGGTAGAGACACAAACAAGTAGTTTAAAGAACTCACTGTAAACCACAAACCATAGTGCTCTATGCTGTACAGACAAAAGACCTATTACAAGAGATATAGTAAGAGCAGACAGTCCCAGGAGACATTTAAAGCAGAATTAAACCCTGCAATGCTCACTTGTCCTCATTCCGTTGCAGGGCAGCCCCATCTTCTTTCTTCTTGTGATCTTTGTCCATCTTGATTGACTGGGTCAGGATCATGAAATTCCAACATGGGTTTTCATTCAGTGCCAGCAACCCCAAAGGACATGTTGGATACCCTGGGATCCAATCTATAGCTTGATAAGCTATAGCTGAATAGTGGGTAAATTTCATCCACTTTTTTTTTTTTTTTTTTTTAAATAAAGGTTTGGCTATAGTTATACTTTAAAGTTTTATTGACTTTCTTGTGAGGTAAATTCTTCTCAACTTTTTGTTTCAGAAAGTTTCAAGCAATTAAAACTATAATTCACATCTGAGAAAGTAAATGAAATGTAATGTATACTAAATACTAGATTTAGGATTATGTACATATTTCAGTAAAAACATCTTGACAACAGTCAATATTTAACTGGACTGTGGTTTCAAAATGCATGCATATCAAGCAGTTGGTCTTAGTTAACCATAATACTGTACAGAGAAAGGGTGAGCTGAAATTAAAGATGTTTCATTGTAGCATCTAATTTCTAGCCATTTAAACACTAAAAAAAATCTCACTTCTTAGTATTTCTCACATGATTGCAAAATTGTGCCTGTTTAGTAAAGAATGATACAAAAACACTCAATCATTCTAAAGTTATTCTTATAGTATTATGTGCAAGAGTCACACTGTCACCTTAGAAAAGATAATGCAAATTTGGCATTCAAGGCAAAAAGTAGAGGATACATTTGGAAATGAGGCATAAAGAAAAATATAATTATTTAGATAGATCTGTCATACTTTCTCCAGTATTTCATGGCCTAATCTTACTCAATATTAACATATCATGAAGCGGATTGCAGTGGAAATACATCAACTGTTCTATGGAGCTTGCATTATTACACAGATGAGCCAATGATGTACCATTAGACTTAAATGCACACATACACACTGATAAGGTATCAGAGGTTAAGTGAAAGCTAAAACAGCCCACTGACAAACAGGAATAAAAATGATAACTGTTATAAATGCTTTGGGTTGTCAAGGAAGAATTTCCTTCCTACAAAAACTAAACACGTGCCATTGTCAAAGAATATTTGCCATTTTCATGAAACTTGCCTCTTGCCATAACAAACCTGTGTACATGCCCATATTTTTATTACAACAAAATGAATGGCAACAATGCTAAAAAAATATGACAGTGATTTATTAGTTTATATTGGTTATGTGAATATACAAAAACTGTCAAACGTACAGAGTAAAAAAACAAGCAACAGAGCTAGCAACTGTCAAGAAAAATTCTATTGAGATTTGGAAACTGTGAAATTATTGTAAGTAAAACATATTGCAAAAAAAAAAAAAAATACAAGATGGTCACTGTCTTCATTTAAATCCATTAGAAATAAATATTTTGGTAAACACAATTACTTCTCATAAATGTGGAGTTGAGTTATCTTTAGGATTCAAGATTAAGCAGCACTGCTTCCCTTAACAGGTTACCTTTGTACTACAGACATTCAGGGGAAAAGTGCAAGCAGTTTTCTTGAATGACTTCTATTTTGCAGGAAGTAAATGGGTATTTAACTAAGCGAACATCTCCAGACAAGTGACAGCAGTGAATCAATATTTGTATCCATAAAGAGAAATGACTTGTAGTGTGTTGTAAAGTTAATTGCCTAAAGCCTCAGAAGAAAACAAGTACATAAGCATTACAATTTAATTCATTGCTGTGTTTGCCATGTGTTTAATTTTCCTACACTCTTTGCACAATATCTAAGATCTAAGACCTACAACTAGAGAAAGTAACTTAAATGATCTGTCTTTTAAAGAACTCTGTAGTCCTAGGCAACACAAATCACTTTTTAGCAAAAGCCTAGAAAAAATGATATTTTGATAAGCTACTGCGAGCTGTCACACCTTCAAGCCAATATTTGTCTTACTACACATCTATACTCATGAAAATTGCCGATCTCACACATGCGCAGTCAGATTGTCAAGTTTTTCCCCCAAACTACGTCACCTGATCTTGTGCCTGCGCAGTGCGAGATCAGGTGACGCAGGAAGAAGAACATGGAAGAAGAGAAGATGTTGGAGCCTGGCGCTCCCTCTGTGCCGGACTGAAGACAGATACTGGGACAACGAATGGAAGAAACCTCCCACGGATAGACTGATCTGCGGGATTGAAGCCAAGTAAGATTTTTTGGTTTTGAGTTTACTCCTGTTTTAAGGTTACCCAAGTCGAAGTAGTTTTCTATTTCCTACTACATGCTACTTTCCCACAAAACCCACACATACTGCTTCTGAATTCACAATAGAGAGAACATTTTTCTTTATCAAAATACAACCCATTGCAAAAGGAAAACAAGGACTTAAACTAGGCATGTCAAACTCATAGGCAAGGGGGGGCTCATAGGGAACTCAGGGGCTACACCTTGTCTCAAGGCCTTAGCTACATACTACTAGAAGAAAAGTGAACCTCGAGCTTATGGTAAAAATTTTTTTTTACTGTACTGTAGTAAATAAATAACAGAACAAGAAAATGGTAATAAAACATTTAGAAATGTTTGGACAGAAATATTTAGAAGCAAAAGTCAAAACTATTTTGACGTATACCAAAGTTTCTAAAAATATGTAACAAAGGCTTGGGCCCAAGTGTAACCAGTGTTTATGTTAATTTGCGATAAAGCACCACTCATCTCTGTCCTACAGGGACACAATAGACTTTTGGATGAGTGGTTTCAACATGGCTGACTTTCTTTATGGATTTAGGTTCTCAGAAATGGACTAATAAAGGGGATCAGACCCCAGCAAAAACCCCAATATTCATTTTAACCTGCCAAAATCAGGAATTGTGTGGCAGAGGTAAGGCTTTGTGTACCTTTGAACTTACACATGCTTTCTCTAATATACTAACAGTCTAAAACCTTTCTACTTTGTTACATAAAACCTGATTCCTAAATTGAATAAAATCTCTCTCTTGCTTATTCTTTGTGATCAAATTTATGTTGATTCTAACTTAAAGCTAGTTTACATTTTTTTAGCTTTTTTAGCTTAAAGCTCAATTTTTCACAGGAAATGTTTATCAATCAAGGCTACAATAGATGGCCCTTTCAGTGAACAATAGATATGTAAAGAAAGCTTTGCCCACAAATTTAAAATATAACAGACAAAGCGTGCACTGGATGAAACCGGACCAGCGGTTAACAGCCTGCAATTTTCATTGTTCCAGTCTCCATATTAAGTCATGGATACATTCAGAAACTCTGAAGGCCACAGACTGGCAATTACAATTTAGTAATAATGCCCTAGACATAACAACCGGCCTGCAAAGCAAAAAGGAAAATAGAAATGTATATAAAATTCAGCCCTGATGTATTGCTAAATTGAGTTAGCATTATCATTGGAACAATATATGCTCTATTTCCCATTATTTATGAAGCCCAGTCCTCCTCTTTCTTACCAATTACATCCCCTATCATTTCCAAAATCTACAAACTGTTTTCAATCAACAGATTTCTTTATTACAGTGTGCAGCCTGCTTGTTACTCTCTCTCCTATGTTGAATCCTTGATTGGACAAGCTGTTTTGAATTTAAGATGGACTGTGATTGCACATATCAAATAAATTAGAGCTGCCAATCTCCCCTTGGAGAAACTCCTTTAGCTGTAGTATGACTGAGAACAACCTGAGAGTATTTGCTTAGAGACAAATGAAAGGGGATGAAATTCAGGCATGGGAACTCTCATTTATAGTATGGTGAAGATTTTTCAAGATACTCAATAGTGGAACCTAGGGCCACAGTCACTAAGTAAATGTACCTGGAAATTGGAAAAATGTCTTTGCCAAGGCAACAAAATAAAAATAAAGGAGGCACCTAACGTTAGTACAATGTGTACACAAAATAACTTGGTTTGCATGTCCAAGAAACAGAAATAAAATGCCTAGTGCCAATTAGTCTTACAATATAATGTATTTTATTTATGTATTTGTATTACATAATAAATATATAATGTATTTATTATATTTTTCATATTACAAAAATGAAATATTTTTTGCAGAATAAATGTTTATGTTTAACCATGTCAAACCTACCTATCATCAAGATTATCCACCATTACCACCTACTGAATATTAACATTTGGGGCGGGGAAGGGTTTGCTGAACATGAAAAGAAAAAAAAGTACACCCCTTCTCAACCCCAAGGTTTTGTGTATCAGGACACCAACATATCTGGTCCTTAGCATGTTCTAAAAGCATGTACATATAAACACACACTGTGTATAAATATGTTTGAGGACTATATGTAGTAAAAATACAAGTAATGTAGTAAAAGTACAAGTATACAAGTAATCTACAGGCATGTATACACGTATATTTGCCACAAAGTTCTAGGGACTTTAGAAAATGCATTTTATTCTCATACATGCGACAGCGTTTAATATTCTGGCCAACCAGGTCAAGAACTGATCATTTGATGTTAAAAAAAAAGTCCTGTTCCAATGTAACCTGCATGAAAGGTTCTAAAAAAAAGAAATTTGGCCATCTGCAAAGTGTGTTGTAAATTGATGAATCAATGATTCATAGAGTTTGGCCACATTATCAGCATTTTTGTGAAAACTAAGGATAGCATTTTAGAGAGAATACCCTTAAATTGTGAAACTTGATGGTATACATGTTATGGTTTGGGGTTGCTTTACTGTCTGAGCACTTTGATATATCATGTCAGCCATAAAATCTGCATCATAAAGTGTGTCAGGAAATGTAAGACCAATCTGTATAGGTATAGCAGCAATTGATCTTTCAAGACCAAATGAACTAAAGAATGGCTTTTAAAAAATAGAAGGTTTTGGACTGGGCTAGTCAAATCCATAACATTTCAGTGGGATTAAAATTAGGAGTTATTTATAATGGGAGTGGTTAAAAATTGAATGACAGGTACTAGTGGGTAGTAATACAAAATGCCTACAAAGTCAATTCTGCCAAACGGGGAAATGCCAGCTTCTGAGGACAGAAGAGTACTTCCTTTTCCAAGGTAAACTATTACATCTATTGATATTTTGGTCACAAAATCACAAAATGATCACCTTATTCAGTAGACACTGTGAAATGTTCAATCTATTGTTTACCATCCGAATATGTTGTAAACTAATTAATTTCCATAGGGTGAAATTCTTGACATGTCTATATAATTTGGCTAAAAATAAGTTTTACTAAAAAATTTGGGGCAGCATGGTAGCTCAGAGATTAGCACTATGGCTTCTGCAGTGCCAAGTCCCAGGTTTGAAACTCTGCTAGTATACCATCTGCAAAGAGTTTGAGTAGGTTTTCCTCCCACTTTTTTAAAAACAAAAACATGCAGTTAGGTTTTTTTTTTGGTTTCCCCCCAAAATTATCCGTATACTGTGTTAATGACATATCACTATGGTTGGGACAGCACATTGTGAGCCAATGTGAAGGACAGCTAGTAACAGGACCATTGACTTTTTAAATCCTTGTGTACAATGTCAGAGCTATATAAATACAAGGTAATAAAAAATATTATTACTTAAAACATGATCATCACCACCACATGATAGTGTCCCAGGGTGGTTAGAGGGCAAGATAGAACTCTTTAATGGCGTTTAGCTCCGGTCAGATCAGGGAACCTTTCGGCAAATGCCAAGATCATATGTTCAGCAATACAGTTTGCGTTATAACTGACAGAAGTAGAGTTTCAGTATAGCCATATACTTTTCCTTGGTGCTCTGACAGATGTTCTGAATTGTTTTTTTTTTCTTCCTATTAAGCCAACCCCAAACTTGTTTTACCAGCTCTTTTGTGAAATAAAATTTAAAACAACAATTCAATCTAGAGCAGATGTAGCGGTTGCATGAAAAAGCTTGAAAAATTTGGCACAATCTGGACTTTTTAATATTTCACTGTATACCACTGTATTCAAATTCTCTGGGAAATCAAGGAGCAGAGGGCAACCTATTCAACATCAATTTACAGTGACTTTTAGGGTTGCTCAAGGATCAGTTACAATCACAAAAATTTTTTAAAAACCCACAAGTGAATGATATTCAAAAAAAATCTAAGACAACAGTCAACAGTTCCAGATACTTTTGTTTCCATTTCAAATCAACAGGAGCAAAAATGCCTGGTGCTTAATATAAATGAATATTGTGGTAAAAGTACAATACTACATGTTTACCGTGAAATAGTAACTCCTAAGCTTCACAAACCGGTTCATGACACCAATGGTGCAATTGGTACAATCACAATCACAGACCACAAACAATCACAGACCTAAATACCACAACTTATAAGTGAGACAATTGTTTTTTGTATAGCACCTTCTCCCTTATGATACCTCTTTTAGATTTACCCATAATATAAATGTCATTGTATAAATCAGTGAACATAAGTATAGGCAAGGCAGTAACATACTAATATTTTATAAGGTACAGCCTTCCTAAAACAGACAATTAGACATCTTAAATAAGTATTATTTTTCTGATGGAATCTGACATGTAATTACCCTGCTGTCATTTGGCCCAGTTGTTTAAGGTAAGATTAGGGAAGGATCAAGTTGGTGTGGGATACATACCGGTATATCTGGTATGCCCATTCCTCCACAACCACCAAAGCCATTGGTTTATACACAGAAGTTGTTTGAGCAATCTTTAAAATTTCTGCAAATGACATTAAGGACTTTCACGGCCGACTTTTTTTATATTAAAGGAAACCCCAAGCAAAGGATTAAAATCAAGTTGCCTATGCAAAATAAATCATTTTTCCTTTTCTTTTGAATTTACATTCTGAAGAGCTCAAAAAAATCTTTTAATCACAAAACAGGAAAAGGATGAACTGCTAAAGATAAAGTGAAAATGAACCCCATTATTACTCATTTACCCCTGTTCCATCAAAAGACTCTGGACATCTTCTTTCTTTTTAAAGACGACTTTAGACTATCTTGATTTGCCAGGCCGGGAAGACGTAACTCCCAAGGCAGGTGTTTCAGTGGTAGTAACAGCAGGGGAAACCGGGATTAGCCAGGTACCCTTGCAAGCAATCTATATCTAAAGCTCAAATGCTTAGCTCTAAACTATACCTGAAAACTTTTTATTTAAATATTTTTTTTTTTTTTTTTTTAAAGGTTCATAGAATAGGAGTTCATTTAATTCAGGCATATGCAGGGGAAGCCAAAAAAGCCAGGTATACTGGCAACCAAAGCTTTTGACATATACCTGGAGTGATCAGGCAGGAAGAGGGGATTATTGTAGAAGGGACATTGCCTGTCCTTTTCTACAATAATGACCTGCATAATCATGATAGTGGAGCTTTAGTTCTGCTATAACAGGCATCAAACCAGCCATTACATAATGCAGCGTCACCCAGAAGAGGTTTAGACACAAAAGACCGCATCAATTCTGGCAAGAACACCGCCCTTCTGCCTATGCACTGCAAAAGCTCACAATTAAAAATATAAACAAATTTCCAATTTATAAACAAAAAGTCCACAAGGAAATTTGTTTTTATCTACAATATGTAATCACTAGAGATGGCAAGATAATTTTTGTTGATAGTGAAAGTTGAATTGTGTATGTCCCATGTAAAAAACGTCAGCCGATTTTTATCAGGAAACGGCAATAAAAAGGGGGTTTATATAGAACTTTAAAAAAAGCTTAATCTTGGTGTGTAAATAGAAACTGTGCTGCCTATCATTCAGTCATATTTGTGTGCGTCTTTAGTGATCACTCAGATGAAATGTCTGTTTTAAGCTAAGTGGAGATACTGCGTTGTGTTTTATGTCAAAATAATTACATAATTATATTCAAAGCTAAATTATTTAAGATAGGAAAACATTCTGATATGCTTTTGACAGTCAGAATCTTGGCAGGCACAAATCATCTTAACAATGAATTTCCATTAACACATGTATTTACTTCATTTAAACCAGTACTCACAAATATGTATCAACCACAGGTATAATTCCATGTGATTGTTAAAAGGTGGTCATTTGTAACATGAAACACTTTTTTTGCACAATGCCTCTACTTTATTGATGCCGTGTATTTATATTACTCCTGCTTGTTTTCCCACTGACTATCAGCCAGAGTCTGCATGATCTTACCCAGAATCCTTTACTTGCCATTTAGTCTAAATGTGCAGTGCTAAAAAGTTTGTACGCAACATCCAAGTGAGAAAGGCTGGAGATTCTGTACTATGCAATTAAACCCTTTTAAGTCATTCAATAACTGTATAACTAAATGCATGTGGACTTGAGTTGCTAGGAGGGCATATTATTAAGCCTTTCACATGTTTATACATTAGCAAAGTTATTTTTAAGAGGAAACAAATGAAAAATAAAAAGTAGCCCCAACAATTGTACACTAAAAAATGTATTTCCTTTTTAAATTTTTTCTTGCCGGGCTTTAGAACAATGAAGGTTTACGCAAAGGATCTGTGGTAGTATTGCCTATAGCAGCAAACTTAATTCCAGGTTTATTCCTAATACATTTTTCAAAATAAAAGCTTATTATCTGCACTTCCAGGTACCCTAAATAATATAGTTTTTGTAATAGGTGCTCCCTTGCCTACTTTAAGTAGAACTAAAGTTCTATTCTTTCAAATTCCAGATCAGGCAGTGAGTGCATTACTGGCATCTGCATGGGACCAGGTGAGTAAAGCAGTGCTGCTTTAAAACAGATAAGATGAAATCAAATGTACCCACCAATGAATTCTAACTTATCCCCAAAATGTGTCTCCAACAGATGCCATCAACACACAGGCAATACCTTTTGTAGCCCTAAAAAAGCATGTTTTATAAGCTAATGTGCTTCGATTCTTCATATGAAATAAGGCTCAAAAGTTAACAAGTTTTTTTGCACATTAAACCTTTACAGAGTCCCCTTATGAAATACAAATTTTGTTCAAACTGTGAGTAATCCTATTTAAATGGTTTCAAGTGGAATATTATAGAACCTATTAAATTTGCAATTTCATCAAAGCCAAACTCTTTGGAAACAGAAAAAAAAAAAAAAAACACCTTTCATCTATTTATGGCATTTAGATCGCATACACTTTTTTAACTATTGCTTTTAAAATAACATCTATTTACATGAACATTTGACCACCTGAAATAAGAATGACAGTGGAACTGACAGAACCTAAACTTGTTTGAACTGCTTTATTAACAATTTTTAGGCACTGGGGGCACAGGAGGAACCACAGCAGTGTGGCAGTTCACATTAATTGCCCAATGAGTAGGGGCTAAAGACAGGGTTATGACACAAGAAGCTACACAACTTTGTGAATAATAAAAAAAAAGTGGCTCAACACAATTAGAAAATAGCAAAATAATTTTAATATAGAGATATTATTCCATAATATGATGGAATCCAAATCTTTTTTTTAGGATTGGAGACTAATGAAAAGGCAAGCCACTGGTTAATAATGACAGCATGGAAACCAGCACAGTTGAAAGTTTAATCAAAGCAGCCACCAACGCCTTTTCAGTATATAGTTTATAGAGTCCATCTTTAATAAAATTTGTACTTTTATGTTAGTTAAATGACATAGTACATAGTCTGGTTTTACTTTGTACAGTACTTTGTGTCTTTGTGAGTGTGTTTTTTTTAATTCCGTGTATATGCTTGCAGTGTTTGTATTTTTGGCAAAATATACCTAATACATTGAGAAATGTATATTCTTACTCTAATAGGTATAAAATATATGCATACATTTACATGTATATGTATATATGAACTTTGTGGTGACCTGTCTATAGGCCTGCTGTAGAGCTACAATTCCAACAAGCTATTCAAATTTGGGGAACTCTTGTATGGTAAGTTTGGGGAACTCTGGTTGGTCTGAGAATGTAAGCTGTCTTTGCAGGAATGCACAACCTCATGCTGAGCAGAGATTTTTCAGGTCTGCCTCTTATCAATCTATAATAAAATCTTCATTCTAACATGATTCTGAAATGTAAGTCAACATAATACAAGTGGACCACATGTATCCTCACCTTTCTCCTGCTCCGTAACAACCTTCTCCAGTGCATAATCCCAGTCAAAGATAAATCGATAGAAACATAGCTGAGTGTACAAGGCTTTCTCTGGGTACTGCAAAATAATCAAGGAAAAAAATCAATATAAGCAACTGGTACATTTATCATCCTGTAAAATGTGAGTGTAAAAAAACTCATTTAATGCAGCAAAGCAGGTATGTATGCAATTATCTAGAAAAAAAGCAACATTTATTTTAGGAGTAAATCTGTGGTCATCATCATGTTTAAAAAGCAGAGTCCCCCCACTCCCAACACAGGACGACATACAATAGAAAGAAACACCAATCACACGCACAAGGCATATTAATTTAACTGTGTTCAAAACAGTTAATGAAATAGTGGAAGATATGCAGTCAAGGGGAGAAGGCCCTTTTTCTGGAATTAAACAAAAATCTCTAGGGAAGCCTAGTTTGTAATGCTCATAGTCAAGGTATTAATGTCTAAAGTTCCAGGTCTCTTGAGAAAAGGTACTTCTGAGGTGGGTCACAACGCCAGGCTCAGGGAACCTACCGCACCCTCAGTCCACTATTTGGCAGAGAACACATATCTGGAAACCCAATTGCTTGTAACAGTTGCGATAGACTTTTAGTCCTAGCAACAGCCTGAATTGTGGAAAACATTTCCCAAAAAGTAAGGAGAGGCTTTACCAATATTCTGAGGGCAAGAATGAACAGATATACAATGAAATAACAGATCTTTAGAGTAACATGTACAGCCAATATCTTACATTTGGGAGATGGCAGGAGCAGTTGGGGAAATATCAGACTGAAGAATATCTGCAGAAGAGTCGTCTCTAAGAACATTTGAGGAAACTTTTATTTACAACAGGAGGCTGGCAAAAAAAAACCTTTCACAAGAGTTATCCTTAACCCCTTGAAGTACAAAGGTACACTCTGTTAGGATCAGTAGTGGGGAACAGGTCAGTAGTCATGGCAGTGAAGCTGTTATATGTTTTGCTCTGGTATCAATAATTTTGGATGGAACTTGAAGCAAACAATAATACCATACTGAAATCTCACAGCTGAGCCACACGTTTACACACCAGCTCCCCTGCATGCTGCAGGCAGACTGACTGCTTCAAGTTCCATCCAAAATTATTGATACCAGAGCAAAACATATAACAGCTTCACTGCCATGACTACCGATCAGTTCCCCGCTACTGATCCTAACAGAGTGTTGCTAGGAACACAAGCATCAGATTCTCTCTCCTGAGGAAGTGGATATTTCCACGAAACGCGTAGAGAATGTACCCAGAATGTATCCCTCACAGGGACAGTCTGGAAGGAGAGATAATTGTGGTTAACAATGGTTTTTATGTGGTTTTATGTATTGGAAATGAGCCTTGTAATGTAAATATCAATAAAAAAATGTTATTTTTATAATATATGTTGATATTGGCCTGAAAAGTCCCGCTACAAAAATTGGTGTTCTTCACTGTATATTCTTTTTTTTCTTGGTTTAATAAGGGATGTGGCCTACGTGATATATAATATATGTATAGGTGGAACACTTCTTTGTTTACTGTGTTCCGTTTTGGATTTAGATAGGGTTAAGGGGGTAGGCTAGTGCCTATTTTGTACATTAGACCGGTGTTTGTCTTGCAGGTGTGATGCAAATGTAGTCACCAACCTGGTCACCACTGCCTCCTGTCAGCAGACTAGCTGAGAATAGCAGAGTAGTGTAAGCAAGCTGGTGTGCTGTCAGGTGGAAGAGCTGCTGGGAATGACGGAGAAGTGTATGCCCTACATACATTGCCCTGCCATTCTCAGCAGCTTGTGCCTAAGCAGGGTGAGGAGAGCTGGTTGCGCTTCTGCTGTCAACATTTGCGGCCCCCAACTCACCTGTCCGTGGCTGGGGGGTTGGGGACCACTAGTTTAGAACATAAAAAAACACCTGGGGTCTCTCTCTCCAAAAACAAAAATCTAATATATATTAGCTTAAGTCCTTAGATGAGGTCACTGCATTAATTTAATTTTTTTCCTCAGCACACAGGAAATAAGGACACAGCATTTTGGCCAATTTAACGGACACTTTCCAAAAATGGTATTGGGATGAAAAACAAGGTCTATTGCGGTCACATAAGATTGGTGTTCTTTTAGTTACCCTATAAAGATTTTGATAAATACATATATGAAGTAAAATGTCAGAACTATGACAACAGGGCAAAAAGAAAAAAAATCCCAATGGTGACATTTGTTCATTTGTAATCAGTGTCTAAGATGGGAATTTCCTTCACTCAAGTATGGCAAAACCAACATGAGTTTTACTCATTTCCTACTCTAAAATACGCAGGGGTAGATGGATATATTTTAGTAATAATTTTGGGCTACATAAACCCTAACAATGACTACTGTTTCCTGATCCACCTTGGTCAGGTAAACACAAATTATTGGTGGTGTAAAATGGTGGTAATTCTAAAAAATATCCATTTATCCTACCTTTATTGCATTTTTTGCATAACTGCCAGCAATTTCTTTGGAATACAGAACTCCTCCTCCTAGGGTATGAGAGTAAGGTTCTTTAGTGTTAAACACTGTATAAGACCAACAGAGCTGCTCCTTCATAGGTACAAGTAAAAATACCTATTGCAGAAGGGACACAACCTGACCCTTTCTGAAATAAAGCCCTGCCTAATCTCAATTGTGGAGTGGAACTTTAGTTTTACTTTTAATACTTGCTGCATAAATTAATGGCTATGTGTTTATACCTTAAAAAAGATCTTGGGTTTTGCTTTTCATTTCGTTAAAAGGAATGCACCTATTTTTTGTAAGAAATAGCTGTATGTTTTTCTGATCTTTCATTAAAAAACCAGAGCAAAGGAATAGTTAATAAACCAAAAATGTACCTTGTCTATTCCCAGCTCATAGTAAATTTTTACACACTGTTGAAACAAGTTTATTTCTAACACCTAATCCTGCAGTAAAATAAAAAAAGCCCACTGTCATAATTATCCCATTGTATATGCTAAAAACCACGTTATATATCAGTGCACCTTTATTTTTAGGAAATCCTGATTGCTACATCAGGAGAAAGAGATGAAAAAGGGACAGTGATTAAGTTATTTGTTTAGTTTTTAAGATTCAGTAGTAATTGCGGGTACACATCTCCCTGACTGCACACATGTTGCAGGTTGAATAGAACACTGAAATTACCTCCTTCATAATAGTTTGTTTTGATAATGTATTGTGTGTGGAGATGATGAGAAACAGTTGCTGTCAATTTGATTAGCCATTATATTTTTATGTTAATTGCCATTATTGGGTCCATTCTGTTTAGTGTCACCATAGAAGCCATACAATGTTAGCATAAATAACAAATTGGAGTAAATTAGGAAGATATATTTTTGCCAATTCATTTTAATTGCCCATCAGTCCTTCCGTTGGTTAACGCAGTTGTTGACCCATAATAAGCGCTAGGTCAATATAGCTGCTTGTCAATTCAGAAATGCAAAGTGCTGTGGTTCTGAGTAATGGATATACAACAACCTTTGCCAGCCAACTGAAGCAAAACGAATGGCAAGTCACATGAAGGAATAAAGCATCAAACAGAGAGTTTACTGACCTCATATTAGTAGATGGGCTAATTAAAAGTCACTGCCTAAATGGATAAGGAAAATGTAATATAGTTTTTTTTTTTTTTTTTCATCAACACCTCTCCTGTACTTTTGCTCACTGGCACATTTTGCAATTAGCAAGATGGGTGAAAACAAAAGAATCTATTAGATTTTCACTGTCAAATATGATTAGGCTGAAAGCCAAGAACAAGAATTAATTGACTCTTTCCCTACTGCACTGTTACAAAGATACCTGAGAACACATTTTAACAGTAGATATCAGTAAAACTGCTTATACACAGCAAACCTAGCCTCTAATATTTGCTGATTACAGTTTTAAATGATGTGTGCAGTTTACACAAGTTTTTTTTTCTGAAAAAGTGGTTTAGTTCTTTTAAGTTTACTGATTCTTTTTACTCCTTCTGTTAAAGCATTTTACAAATATTTTTAAATACCTACTTACCTCAAGAAATAGTAAATACTGGTTCTAGGCAATTGTTTGCTCTATAGAGTGCCAAACTTACGTGGCCCAGTTGGGCCCATGTAATATTGCCCTAAAGTACCAAGGTGTGCAGTAGCTATAGCAACCAATCAGGCTAGTATATTATTAGCTTGTCAACCCTAAATCTGAGTAAAATGATTTCAGAATTATTGATGGATTTTAACAGTAAATCCCCTTTCACAAAATAGGACCCTAACTATAAAAGCCCCTGTCCATGTAACAGACAAGAAAAAAAATTAGGTTTGACTGCTTTATACAATTAAGCAATGTCATGTGAAAATACTTCTGCATTCTCAGTCACTTCTCAACTCCCTTCTCCTCCTCGGAGTGATGCAGTAATTAAAACCTAATTATTATCTTCATTTTAAACAAAACCTAAAGTGAATACCAATTAATAACAACATACTAATGAGCATCTGCTGTGATGAAATTGAATATGAATGCGCTGCAAATTTCGGGTAATTTATTTTCGGGGAAGAGCCACTGGTTGCATTTGGCTGTTGGGAGGATGAGCATGTACGCCATTTGCCATTACTCAATTTGGCACAGAGCAAATGCTGTATAGGGTCAAAGTTTAATGGTGCAGATGTTTATTTTCAAATGATACCAACAATGTACAAGCAACTGGAGGTGAGGCAGCATATATATTTATGTAACATATATGGAAAAATTAAAAGCATATTGACTAATGAGAAATACTTAAAGCTGATCTCTAGGAAGATATAAAAAGCCAATTACTACAGTCATGTATTCAGTATAAAAAAAATGTATTTCTAAACTTCAGACACTTTTATTAATGAATATATTTCATATTTAAAATGCACAAATCCACTTTGTGTGTACCATGTGTCTTTGTAAGAGCAGCTTTTACCTAGAAAAGGCAGTGATAACATCACTGTGCAGCACATACTCTGTGTAGAATTAAAGCCAAGATGCTAAATGGACACAGCAGAACCCCCCACTACAGATTGCCTGGACATAACCACAGGGAGCAGCTGTAGGTGGTCAAAAAGCAGAACTTACTCCACCTATTCCTCTATTCTCTGGTCATTGCCGGGCACTGCCATCTTCCTCCTTGCAATAGCTGCCATCTTGATTGGCCAGCCAGGAAAGACATAACTCTTGCAGAGGTGCATGGGAGTTTATTCAATCCAGAGGAAAGTGCTGGCAACCAACAGGTGTATGGACAGATCAGGAAACAGTTTGGCAATATTAAGACAGGTAAGAATGGTTTTTGCAGAAGCGACATCACCTTTTCCTTTCTACACTAAGCACCTGCCTATTTTTGCATTTTCACTTTAAAGTTCCACTTTAATACAAGAAGCTAAGAGGCAAAGTTTCACACTGAAATACTGCACAGATCTGGAAGAAATACATAAATCATGCCAATATTTAAGTACAAACAAACATGCCAGTTTGCCAGATTTAAACTTTTGGTTGATCCGTGTACAGTGGCAGTCACTCTTGGAGAGGAAGCCAGCACCAGAAATAAGGCTTTGCTGTACTGACACAGTAACAAGAAGAGGAAGTAGAGCGTTGACTTAATGGGCCTGATTTTCTGGAGATGTCTTTATGCTAGTCTTCTGTTATTTCATGTGAAAAAAATATGTAGACTGAAAAAGGAGGAAGCAGAATTGTACCAATGAGACTTTCATAGGGTGACACATAAATGTAATCAACAAACAACTGGCCAATTGCAGGAAGGAGCAACGATTACCCCAATGGGTACCACTTTTCAAACTTGTCAAACAAAACAAACATAAAAAAACAACACTAAACCCTCTAGGCAGTCTAGTGACATCTTTAAACCTTTTATTGTCAAGTACTGGACTCCTCTTCTGTTCAGGTCGCAGTACACAGAACCCCCACATTGGGAAGCTACGCAGTAAAAGCATCCCACCCATGACCACCATCAAGCCAATGAAAACACTCTGTTGTGTAACAATTAAGCCCTATCAATATACACAGCAAGGAGCATTCCCAGTTATCAGTAGGACCACTTCTTACTTTCAAACTCTAACATACATTACTTTGTAGAAAATGTTAGGTTTTTTTTGTTGTTTTAATCTCCAAGATCGATGCTTACTTGCCAGAAAGTAAGAGTTGCTGGTATCTTAGAGTAGCGCTTGCTTACAATTTTTTGTTTTTAAACTATAGATCCATCTTAAATCCTTCCTTACCATCAGTTTTAACACAGTTGTGTAGACTCTTTTCTTCTGTACCTTTCTACTGCTAACTCAGTTCAGCTTTTCACAGAGTGCATTAGAAGCTACTATATTTCTGGGCTGATGGACATCCAGCATCATAAAGTCCATTTCTTCTTTACCGTCACTGGCCCTCTGCATTAATTAAAGCGTAATGTAAACCCCCCCAGGAAAACCCCACCCTTACCTTCAATTCTGCAGATTAGTCTATCTGTCGGGAGGTTTCTTCCATCAGGTCCCACGTCGTCCCGGTACCTGTTTTTGGCCCACCGCAAAGGGAGCGGCCAGGCGCCAACATCTTCTCTTCTTCCTACATCACCCGATCTCGCACTGCACAGGCGCTAGATCAGGTGACGTTGATTTGGTGGTCCAGTATAACTTCAGTGTTAGCAGGGTATGAGCTGTGATGCTAGAGATGTGATGCCTGGGCAAGGATGTGTTCAGGGGAAGAGGGGAAAGATTTGGAGTACAATAAACCCTCTCAGAACCTGACAGCTCTGCAGCAAGTGGAGGAAGGGACTTTGCTACAATGAACACTTTCAAGCAAGTGGCA
>NC_092858.1:135321527-135343742 GCF_032062135.1 Pyxicephalus adspersus
TTCCATTTAATGGTGGCCCCCTCTCCCCCCACTCCTTTCCTAATCTAATCAGAGGATTACATTTTTATGCCAAAGTTTTTATTAATATGAATTTTATATTGTTTTAATTCAAAGAAGATGACATTCAATAATGTTTATATGTATCTGCAGTTTAGCTTTAAAGCAGAAAAACAGTCTTGGCACTGGAATACACATCAAAACTGCCTGTTGCTCCTTAACAGAGCAATTCAAATACAAAAAACAGATTGCTGCAACTTAGATGGAAGTCATAAAATTTTAAACCCACCCCGCACACCTGAAAGCAGAATATGTTATAATATTTATGGCACTGAATCATTCCTTAATTTGAACTGTTCATGCGCCTATGTATGATCTCTATTGACTTAGCTAAACTATATCATGACTTGAGTTGGGTGGTATTGAAGTAGATTTAAACCCAACATCTAAAATGCTACTATACTTTACAAAGTAAGTCTCAATCTTTTTTTTCTTTTTTCTATCCTGTGTTGAGGGTTCTTGTTCAGGCATTGTCAGTTATGGGGTGACAAAGCTTAATACTAGTTTTTAAAATGGTGACCTCCTTTTCACGCCAAAAGGCTTTTCCTGTAAACACTACAAGTGACCATGCCAAACTTTCCAGCACATGTCCTGCCAATGTCACCATGAGGAGACCCACTCTGAACATTGATGGGCAGTAGCTGTTGGAGCTTACACATAAGAAAGAGGATCAGTGGTGGAAGGATTTATGAAAAAAATTCAGAAGACATTCTCCATTCCCAACCCCCCACACCTACTTTTGCAGAATGATGCTAGACTATATGCTTCAAACTGACAACAAAGGTAATGAATATACTTTCTCCCTTACTGTAACCTATATAACGGGAAGTAAAAAGTCTGCCCAATAGGACAGAGTGGAAAAAACATGACAGAGGTTCTAATCGGACCCTAATTCATCCTAAAAGGGAAAAAAATACTGGCTTTCTAAATGCTTTTTTAAGCAGTTCTACCAAGTGCTGGGTCTGAATATATCCATTACGACTTTACAAAGCTAAACAAATACTTTTAAAATCTGCCAACTTCCTTTCATTTTACAGCACAAGAGTTGGAAATATCAACTTGAAAAGTATTTCCATGATTCTGGAGTTTCTATGATTCTGAGTGCCCACAAATGATTCTAACTGCTCCAAGTAGAAATAGATTTCAAAGATCTGCTTCTCAGTTTTTAGCAAATTAGTGACTGATTTCAGAATTCATCTGTAGCTCCACCTGCTGGAAAAACTGAAATTGTCATATCATTGCAATATATCATATGTCACACTGAAAGACTAATCATTTCTGTTCAAAAAAAGATCATGATGTGTTTACTAGGAAGAAGTAGAAACGCCTCCAGGTCCTGTTATATTATACTAGATTCCCAACCTTATAGATATGTTGTGCTTCTTTAGCCCATCAGTCATCACACAAACAGTTAGAAGCAATACAGTCACTGCCTCTCAGGCACCAGTAAATTATTAAATTAAAATTGTTTAATAAATAAAATGTGTTGATTACATTAAATAAACAGTAAACTGTTTACTGAGCAGTTGTAACAATGGTTATTAGGCATTAGTGGGTGTTTGAAAAATCTTTGCAGTGGAAAAGTGTATTAAGGAAGCTGAACGATGCCATTTCTTTGTACATAAATTACTCCTCAGTGCTGGTGACGTATCTCAGGTGCCAGTCGAATAATTAGTTGTATTGTGTTTTTGCTAATGTAATGGCTTATCTTGGTTGTACACAGCTACAGCTTGATCTGCTGGTTTTTGAGGTCTTTCTTATGAGAAGTCAGGTTATTAACTGGGGTAGGTGGCTTCTTTCCATCAGCGTACAATGGTCTACTAAAACTCAAGGCTCAATATGTTTGTCCAACAAGATCGACTGACTGCACCTATTAGTTTACCAGCACATTCCACATTGGTACAGTAAGCAAAGACTAGAAAAGACTGCCATGATTATTTGTTGAAAGCAGACGAACCCACAGCTCAAATTTTTCTATAGTAAGGTTTTAAAATCCACAAATTGAACATCAGCAAGCAGCAACAGCCAGAGTTGGTCTGATTTATGAAAGCTAGAGAAAAATAAAATTTCTGTGGTCTATAGCCAATAATCACATGTATACTTTTATTTTCAGGCGAAATCTGATTGGTTGTTATAAGCAACATACATTCCTGAATTATTCCTTTGCCTTTTTCTTTACTGTGTATGTTTTTCATCAATCTAAAAGCAGCGCACTGGTGTGGACTGGTGTGTATTCAGGTATTTAAAAACTAAGGCAATAAACCAATTAAGTACATAATGAATGTACACAAACCATAACGATGTTATTTAATTACAAAAGTCTCTTAATTTCTTATTAGGAGATCTCTGTTGGGGAAGGAGTTAAGCGGATTCTCATCCTTTTACTTAACACCAAAATGTGTAGGGTTTAGACTGCTCACTGAAAACTTGGATGTGCAGTGGATGGTTTTCGCAATGTGAAATAAAAGTGGTGGGAGTGTGAGGTCAGAGGGGTATCAAAAACAAGAAAAATCTGTAATCACTCACAAGTGGTAAGCCACTGGGCTTACAACCAGCTTTGGAAATGTTTTTTTTGAAAAGCATAATAAGCTTAGTTGAGGCCAAGCAAAGCTGAGGCCTCTAACACTCAGGCAGACGCCTTCACAAAGAAATCATAACACCATATAATACAGACTCAAGGACCCGAATAGAAAGCCTCGCCTCGTATGAGATCGGCTACATTTCAGCAGTTGACATAGACCCTTGTTTACCAAGGAATTTCCTAGAGATTCAATATCACTGAAAAACTGGGGCTGGATAGGGATTAACTCCTGCTGTAATAGAGACTATGAAATTTGTAATAAATTATTTGGTGCCAACATTACTGTATTAACAGCAACTGAAAATTAAAGCATACATAAACTCAAAATTTTCACTTTACATAAAAAGGGTGGACTGCCTGTGGGATTAAAGGTACGTGTATTTTCTTTGTTTTGGGGACTTTTGGGTTTAGTTCCTCTTTAAGAGTAAGTCACAAACTTCAAAGTGAAAACATAGACATTTTATTAAGATTGGGTGGGCTATTGTTAAGTTTTCCCTAGAGAAAAGAAAAAAAACTGCTACACTGGACGGTCTAGTCCTGATATTTAGACTGGACACTTATATTTGGTAAAAAAAAAAAAACGAAAGTGGAATGCTATGTTGATACACATCATAAAATTATCTTTAGATGAGATGGGGTACTAATTGATTTGGTAATGTAGTGGAGCTTGTTAGCAATTTAGCTGCCAGTAAAATTCTCCATATAAAAAAGTGCCAATGAGCTGCTCAAACCCATGTGGCTGTGCACAGTGCATTGGTACAGTATTTTGTTGGGGCAAGCAGAAGGCAACCCAGATATTCATTCTATTTTTATTAGGAGCTCTTTCACGAACAACTTTAATCTACTAAGAGCCATTTTACTGCAGTTTTTTAAATAGCCACAAGTGGCTTTTTCATTTTCGATGCCTAACCACCTATACAAAGATAGGAGAAATATCTATATTTTTATGCATATTAGAAAGTAAATATACTAATCACATCTCCAAATAAGTAAAATTTTGGAAATGGGTAGAACTAGCTAATTCATTCAGAGTTCATATTTATGGCATCCTCAGATGACTTGTCCAGGTTGTCTAAAGTGATAACATCACCACAATATTAAAAAGCTCCAGGAAAATAAATATTATCTTTATCCGCAGTCAGAATTGTCAATATAAATAGAAGTATGCGACCACTTCATTTTTTTTTTTAATAATAATAATAATAATAATAATAATAATAGCAGAAGCCATATTTAGGAATGTTGCTTTTCTTGTGCTGTATCAGATTAAGGTATGAAAGATAGCGATATTCAGTTTTGGATTTTAAAAAAAGGAGATCCTGGCGTACTAGTGGAATACTTGTAAATCTCAGCTTTTTCATGAAACATTTGCTTAAATTTCTCAAAAAAAAAAAAAAATACACTGCCCTATTGATAAATACTAATAAATGACCAGTCAGGAGACAAAGCAAAACAGTGACATTAGGGACTTACTTCTGACCGTAAAGTTGCCTTCATACAGGCCTGGCAGATTGGGCCACTGCGAGAGAAGTTTAAAGGAACACGACGTGTCCGGTTCTGGCAGGTCTGCTCTTCACATACTAGCCAGCCCTAAAAAAAAAAAAGGTATCAAAATAACATTAATATATTAGGCTCCCAATCAGATTTCAATAATAAGCACTAAACATCAAATACACTAATTTTTCACATTATATACTGGGTCAGGAAATAAACAATTAGCTAGTTGTACTAACTTATGCAAAACTTTTAAAATGTCAGCAAATTGTGGAAAAGTTGTTGAGTAATGTCACTGTTGCATGCTCCTCTGTAACTAGAACCATGCAAACCAATGCTACGATGTAGGTTTACTATGGTCGCGTTTTGCGCACTTTTAATTTTTTCCATCAAGCAGGCATTCTAGGACATACAGGTCTGAAGTTCTGGAGTTGAATGCAGTAAGAGAAGCCAAATGCACAGAACACATTACTACCCCTGTAGTAGTCAGTGACTGCAACTTTCAAAAAACAGGGGGAAAATATGATCATTACATTTCTTGGATCTTTGAAAAAATAATAATTTGCACCTTCTCTTGGACTACCAAGCCACTGAAAGAACAGAAAATACTTCAGGGTATGGGGGAATTATGGGAATCCTCACCCTTCCTTATTTGTGACAGCTTTAATGCACGGTAATGGGCGCACAACATGAGGGCAGGAAGACATTCTATAACCCTATATAAGCTCTGACTAGAATGACTGCAAACTTACACAGGATTTTATTTGTTGGGTCAAGGTAGGGGAATAAAAGCAAAGAGGAGGAAGAAGTAAGATCAGCTGGGGTGGGGGATTTTTAAGGTATCTACCCCCTACCAAATATCATTGGACCACTCCATTTTATCCTCGATTTTCAGTTCCCTCAGCTATGGAGTATTGGCATTACGTGTGTTTCCTAGTGTAGTCTGTATGCACAGAGGTAATGAGACAGGGCACAATAACATTTTCAGAAGAAAACGCACAGCATACTTCGGGCACTTTTTACCAACCAGGTCTGCCTGCACTGCATAGAGAAGCACAACGATTACCTCACCTAGTCCAAACTATGCTATGTAATGTAAACGAAAAGATTTTGTTCATAAAATGTAATTGACGGATATAGAAAAAAGGAACCGGGGAAGGTAAAAAAAAAAAGCAGAATAAATTTCAGCTTTAAAGCAAATTCATTTATTTCCCCTATATTGAGAATTGTTCATCTTAATATCAGTGTAGGACTGTTTATTTTAGCAGTAGCATAACAGATTTACCAATGGAAAAAAATCACTACTTATCTCATTTTCAATGCTATTTTTTTTCTTGCATCATTTTTATATATTCCAAAACATCTAGTTCTCAAAAAATAGATGTGGTCAGGAAAAGGGCACAGTAATCATACTAGAAATTTAAAGACAACACATGAATACAATCAGCTGTAATACATGGGCAAAAATACAGCCAGTGCACCTGTGTTTAAACACAAACAGCAACTATATCTCAGGTAAATAGGCTGACACACATCATTTGTATGGAAGACATAATGTAATTTGTAGCCATTTCCTTACAGTTATAATTACTATTAAAGAGGTCTGTGTGTTTATCACATTTCTATTCAATTCCTATTTAGGTATGTTTACACTTCATATCTGGTAATCTCCTTGCACAAATGACAATAACTAGCATTATCATTAGTGGAAATTAAAATGAAATACAAAGAGGACATCATAGGGTTCATGCATTTTACATACTGAAAACTAATCACATTACAGATGCTGGGTGTTTTTATTGTGTAAAATACCCTAAAGTGAAAGGTATGTCCCTTCAACATTTACCAATGATGGGTCACAGATGCTTTGGGCTGATTTCTCTATTCCTACTATATCCATTCAGCATTATACCAAAGAGACTCCAATGGAGCATCTTTGAAAAAACGGCATCATGATCTCATAAAAGTTATGAAAGCACTTAAAAGCCAGCTAGAAGTCAACTCTTGCCTCATTCCAAACAAAACCCACTTTACTAGTATTGGCATCACAGGAAATTTACATATATAAAGAGACACAAACTGAACACTGTAACCTAATTAGACACAATGGGTCTGATTTATTAAACTTCTCCAAGGCTGGAGAGGATTTACTTTCATTAGTAAAAATGGGTGATCAAGCAAACCTGGAATTGGTCTGGTCAGTTTTGAAAACGTTAGCAAAAGACTTTTGGGAAATCCTTTAAAGAGCTTCACTTATGAAAGTGTATCCTCTCTACTCCTAGAGAGCTTGAATAAATCGGGCAATATACCTCAAAATATAAAAAAAAATTTGTGTTATACCAAAGCAACCAAACACTGCATTAGAAACACAAAAATGGGCAACAGGAACCATTGTGACTACAGACATATGATGCTGGTCACCTACCTCTGCATGACCTGTACATTTGTGTTCAAATATTTTAACTATCATTTTTGACAAAAATTACTGTAAATTTGTTACAAGATTATTTAGTGAATTTAATATGTTCCTGTTTTAGTATCTGTCCTATAAATATTGCAGCCTCTCAGCTCAATTTACCAAAACCAAGCTGTCTACAATATAGTGGTATGGTATTAGATATCACCATAATGTATATAGAAGAGTAAGCTAAAATGAATCGTCATACAGGTATATAATTCTGTTCGAAAGAGTTATGTATGAACTGCGCTGTATTTTTTATGAACATCTAAAAGCCAAGTGGTATACTCTCAAAGCTTTTCTTTCCTTCACAGAAGTACTCTATTCACCTCTGTCAAAGCAAACTACCTTCTCTGCAATAAGGGGTCACCACTTACTACAACAACTTATTGAAGAAACCTTTCAGAGCTTTGTCTGGTATCAATAAATCAAAACCGATTGAGGGATCATGCAAATGGCCTAAAGAATTGCACATTAAACTGGGCAAAATAATTACAAATCTGTCATAGAAAAATATGAGTATACTAAAATATAGTTATACTAGAAAAACAATTCTTTTGAAGTAAAGACAAAATATAAGGGAACTTGAACATGTTAGATTAAATAGGAGAAACATTCTTTCTTTCTGCATGAACATGTTTCATGGTAAAGATTGGACCCTCCACCAGGTGCTTTCCCTGCTTGGGAGATTTACTCCTCTATAAGTCCTAATGACCACCACTGTCACCAAGACCAGCAATGGGAAAGCTCTAATTACAAAGTCATGAGAGCAAGAGGCAAAAGAAAATTTACGAATGGGACATTTTGGTGACATTTGTTTGAATATGGGAATTCCTCCCACTTTGTAGAAATTTCTTCTCATACCCTGCAGCATCTATAGATTAAAATTGAAGGAAACCCTCCATGGCTAGTCCAGAGACTGCACAAAGTAACCCCTCCCTATTCAAAACAGGAAAAAAGTTTTAGCTACGCACACATTTTAAGTCATATAAGGAACCTTGAACATATTGCTCGTTTTTGGGTCTGTTAATAATACAATGTGTGCTTTGTTACTACAGTGGCTTCAGAAAGTATTCAGACCCCCTTTCCTTTTTTCAGCTTTGTTATGTTGCAACCTGACACTACAGTAATTTTATTTTTTTCCTTCATTAACAGAAACTTCGTACCCCATAATGACAAACTGAAAACAGAATTTTAGACAATTGGACTGTGGAACAGGTTTTCATTGAGGATATCTCTGTACTTTGCTCCATTAGCTTTCCCTAAACTCTAACCAGCATCTCCGTTTCTGCTGTTGAAAAACACCCCCACTACACAATGCCGCCGCCGCCGCCACCATGCTTCACTGTTGAGATGGTATTGGGCGAGGATTGAGTAGTAGCTTGTTTTCCTCCAGACAATGTTTAGAATTAAGGCCAAACACAACCCTTGTTCATCACAGTGAAAGTCCTCCAGGTACCCCATCCAAGGACTAGAACACTACAATATATAACATTTGTTTGTAAGTTTAAAGGTACTTTAAAGGAAACATAATTTTATTATATTTTGTTTTAATGGGATCATGCTTTTTAATTGTGGTTGTTATAATAAATGATTCATAAGGAGTGGAAACAGGAGCTATAATATGGCAGTCTGTAAAAATGCACGTGTCACGGCAAAAATGCAAAGGTTGCCCAAGCTGGTGTCATGCTGAAAATGCAAATTGTCCGTCTGTGTGTTTTTTATTCTTTGACCCAGAGTCACTGACCCAAAAGTGCATTAACCCCCCTGGCGGTATTCCTGAGTGTGGCTCGGGTTGAATTTTACATGCAAAAAGCGGTAACCCAGAGCAACAATCAGGTTAATGAAAAAAAAGTTGCTGAGACAAACAGGTACGCTGCACAACAACTAGCTGCTCCACACCTGAGGTTTGCAAGAGGCAGAAAGTGGGAACCAGTGACCAAAGATGACATCTGGCTATTTCTGGGCTAAGTGATACTTCAGGGAGTGCTGGGCAAACCACTGCAGAAGTGGTATTGGTATACCAATAAAATACTTGCCACTCCATTCATTGCCACAGTCATCCCAGAGTACAGATTTACCCTGATCATGAAGTATCAACACTTTGCCTACAATGAAGAGTTTGATGAACTACTCATCCTGCACCTAAGCTCAAAAAAGTTCGGGAAGTATCTCAAATGATTCTTAAAAATTTCCAACAGACCAGAAAGAGACATCAGCATTGACGAAAGTCTAATGGCCTACAAGGGGAGGTTCAGCTGGGTACAAAGACAGCGCGATTTGGCATGAAATCCTACATGCTGTGCGAATCGTCAACTGGCTACATATTGAAGTCAGTCCTTTACACTGGAAAGGGGGCAAAATTCAACCCAAAATACAGCAACTATGGAATGGCAACATCTTCTGTTCTCTTACTCATTGAACCATTGCTAAATCTGGGCTTAGTGTCACAACCGACAACTTTTACATTTCTCTTGAACTTTATGAGTTTCTGCAACACAAAACAGATGTGTATGAAACCGTTAGGGTTAACCGGTGCAACCTGCCATCATTGTTTGCAAAAAGGAAGCTGAAGACAGGAGAAATTGTTGCCTGGCAGAAAGGCAAAATGATGGCCCTCCGATAGCATGACAAAAGAGATGTGTGCCTGATGAGTACAGTCCATAGTGCCTCCACTGTTATGGTATGTACAAAAGGTGGGAAAGAAATATTGAAGCCACAAGTGGCGATTGACTACATAACACCATGGGAGGTGTCGACAGAGCTGACCAAGCAATGACATTCTACACATGAATGAGGAAACAGCAAAAGATTTTCAGGCATCTTGTTGACCAATGTTTGTGGAATGCCTACATTTTCTGCAAGCAAGAGTGCCAGGCCTGTCATTTTGACTTAATTAGGAAAGTTTCCGAATCTATGGTCAATAACTACCAAACACCATCAATGGCTGTGAATAGACTTGGACGCCGTGTTGTTGCCGTTGTCAACCCGGAATGCCTGACTGGTCGTCACTTCATCGACTACATCCCACCACTGAAAAAAAGGCAGCACCTACAAAGATGTGCGTGGTTTGTTGCTCAAAGAAGGATGACAGTGGAAGGAAGATCCCAAAAGAAACCAGGTTTTATTGTCCCGATTGTGACGTTGGACTTTGTGCAGTATCGTGTTTTAAAATTTACCATACCGGAGATGTCTACTAGACCAGTGGTCACCAACCGGTGGCCCGAACATTTTGGTGATCCACAGCTCTGGCCCGTGCCTCCCCAGACCAGAGCCGCGGACCATGTCCCCTGTACAGATACCTGGCTCAGGGAAGTGGGCGGGCTGTGTCCCTGGACATAACCCACCCACTCTCCCATCACAGGCTCAGATCTGCAATAAGAGTGGGCGGGGTTATGTCATGATGACTTCACTACTGGGGACAGGTTTCTCCCCCTTTGATTGATACCCGGCTAGCCGCACATGCATGGTCAGGAGCCAGTAATTTTAGTGGTCCGCGGAACTGAAAAGGTTGGCGACCACTGTACTAGACTAGAATTTTTAAATTACATTGTTATATTATTAAATATATTTATTATATTATAATTTATGATTTGTATTTCAAACTTTATCATACCTGGGAGTTATTCCTAAGAATTACAGGCCTACAATAATAAATACCAAATTTCCATGCAAAACAAATGCCAAAACGCCAGGGAGGTAAACAAAAATCAGAAGAAAGTTCAATTTCCTCGTCAATTTACTTGTTGTGGCTAAGTGATTCCGAAAACATTGATGCCACGTGGGTCAGAATGCTTGGGAGAAAACTAGAATTTCCCGAAGGAGAGGTCAGAAATGGCAGCATATATTTTTTTCAAATAACAGATTTCCTTTAGAGTCTGCTTTAAAAAAAATCAAGTTCATCTGCTTTACAACTAATTTTGTCATTTTGTGAAGCTCAAATATTTAGGATATTTAATATAATAGGCAGGGCCTTTTATGCTGGTAAACCATAACATGGCTTGACATGACATAACATCAGAATTCTTTTTTTCTGAAAACAGATTAAAACAAGATACGGATTTAAAATGATCTAGAAGTTTCCCAATGTTCTAGAACTAAATATTATGTTGGTTCAATTTTGGTTCCCTGGTTCATTCTTTGTACTCTATTACCATGCTAATGAAACATTGGCAGCATTATATTAGACTCATTGATGTCATTACTTTAGGTTCATGCTTTTTTTTATAAAAAAAATAAAATATTTGGTGGGAGGGAATGTAAATATCTTTCTAAAAATAGAAATCTAATTCATGGTTCTGTTCTGTAAAACCCTGGGGTTTATCTTGAAGTTGTTCCTGTTCCAATCAACCTTTTTGTGCCTGCACAGTTCTGAGGCCAACACACCTCTTGGTAGACTCAGGTGCATGAAGAAGAGGACCTTTTTTAGGCTTACTGTAAAGTCCCACTGGCCAATAGCATTTTTCCGATTGACAGATTATAGCAGGGGATCCCCAACACCTGAAAATTATTTAAAGGATCTCTCAAGGGTGTAAGGGTTAAGACAGACTGGGCTAGGTTATATTAGGTGGAAATGAGGCAGGACCTATCTGAATGCTGCAGCCTCTCATACTGTATGCAGTGAAATCAGGGTTCAGCAGAAAGGGCCCATTAGCAGGTTAGAGCATTAGGCCACATAAGAGGAGCAAACTTATAACTCTGAAAACGCCATTGTTTGCAAATTTAGTTAAAGGCTAAAACTCTGAAAAGCGCAGTAGCAAATGTTTTTGTTACAAGAAATAAACATTGACATTTATTAATTCATTCATACAAAGGTCCTAACATTGGTCAGCTTATGAGCTTCAAACTAAGTACCTTTTACAATGTTTTATGCTAATGGAAAAAGTATAATTCCATAGCTTTTAGACTGTCACACTTACCAAGACATAAATTACAAGGCACAATTACCAAGGTATAAACAACCAAACATGGCACCTGTATTGCAGCACGCTGCAAAAAAAAACAAAACAAAAAAAAACAAAAAAAACAACATTGTAAGAACTACCCTTCACTGTGTTGTGCTGGCAACAATGCAGTAGGTTGAGTTTTTGGTCAGTTGTGGTGCAATAGGCAGCCTGTTCTAATGCTACATAACACATAAATGTGTGCTAAAAACACAGAAACACTCTGCCCCGGAGTAAATGGGTCCTAATACTACTGTTCATTTTGGTTGCAGCTTCTCTGCTGTGTAGCCATTTACATTTGAGGGAATGGAATGTACGAATAGCAAAATTTAGAACATGTTTAAAAAAGGATAAAAAACCTTACATCATTAATACTTCTTGCCTACACAAAACATTTTTAATGTAATTACACATTACATAGAAGAACATGTTCTGTATTGGTACATTTTGTCAGCACCAAGAACTGCATTAATGACACCTTTGATTGACGCTGGTGGGTATAGTTCAGGTACATAAATGCTGTAATATCTTTTCACAGGACTTTAAACATGACTTTATTAGATTTTGTACAAAAGGATTATTGTATGTATTGTCAAATCCCACTAATAATTTGTGTACCAACCTAATGGTCATACTATATCATTACATGGCAGGCAGGGGACTAGGCAAGAAAATGGTTAAAATGGTAACTAGGGCAGAAAATTACTGGGCAATGTTTGTTCATTTAACTTTAATTATTTTGTCCTTGAGAACGATGCTAATGAAACCGAATTTCTTCTGTGCTTTTGAAGAATGGTTTCAATGGACTGTAAACAGGGCCAAGCTGAGACAAGGGAACTGGCTGAGCTGGGGGTTGCTAGGTGATGCAGAATGTAAACCCACAAACTCGTTAAAGTTTTACTTCGTTTTGAGAAACTCTCTCAGGCCCTCCAAAATTTTTAGAAGACTGCAAATTCAGGGGGCCATTTAAAGGCAAGCATCCCAAGAGATTTGTTAGACCTTGATCAACCCCCAAGTGACAGATACGGCAGGAAACAGAAATGGCAAACACTAAAACCAAACAAGCTAATTTAGGCTGGAAAACAGCAGCACGGAATACACATAACTCTCCAAAGTCTTACCTCCTACCATGTGTTTTTGGCATACATACTTTTCCCCATGTGTTTGCTCATGTAATGCGCAGGGTTTTCTTTCTACATTGATGGGTGGTCCTTACTCCTCGATGTGTTAGTGCTGTTCTGGACAGTAGATTAAGCCACCATGCAATCCTAGAAGGGTGAGCTCATAATGGCCCAGAGTGGCATTTACACTTCAAGAGTAGAAGATAGGGCAAGAAAAGAGCCAAGTATTTCAGCAAGAAATCAATTTGTTATTATAACAACCAGTTTTAAAATTTATTTTAATTTATATACTGATGTTTGACTTTGAAGAATTTTTTGTGGGGTAATGTCAACATTTTGCAGTTACTGGTAAAATCAAAATGTATAAATACAGCCTGACATTTTCCTATAATAAACACCTCTGTCTAGGTTTGAATGTCACCCATGTTTACTCTGGGGGGTTGCCATCTGTTTGGTGCCCATTTTACTTGGACAGAAGGTGCCAAGATTTTCTAAGACATCATTTAGCGACAGCCAATGCCAGATTTTTAAATGACCAATTGCTCACAGGACTACTGTAGCCCCCTGCAGAGACACCTTCTTCTGAGCCCATTCCCATTACATCTCTATAGAACAGTCTGTATAGTGACCAACAATTATTTTAAAAGACAGAAATTGAGTGCTTGTGCACAGATTTAGACCGTCTAACTGGTTGTCAGTGCTAATTTTGTTGCATTGCATTTACTTTCTCTCCGAGTCCTGCTGCAGTACAATTGGGGGCAGGTCCATGACAACCCAGGCTCCGCGTAAAAAAGGATTTAATGATGCTGGTTGTCATTCAATTTGTTACAGAGAACATGTAATGGCAGAAAAAAAATACTGCAGGGGACATCTCCAGACTAAAGGAAAGTATGGTAGCAAAGCTTCATTCATATATTATATCTTTTATTGTGCTGAATTATTTTACATTTTTGTCTTGAGTTTTGTTTTAATATAAATATAGGAGAAGCCATCTGTTTTAGTCATCTCCTTAATAGGTGTGCACAGTAATGTTTACTGTGATAACATTTGAAACACCTGTTTCAAGCTAATCAGATGTGATGGAGTGAAGTCAGTGCCATTTGACATTAGTAGTCAGTAAAGCTGAGTAACTGCAATGAAATACAGATTCCACTAGAGGCAGAAAACAAAAGTTGGTGTACAGCTAGTCCCCAGGTTAAGGACATTCAACATACGGACGCCTCCTAGATACGAACGGAGCTTCCCTGCTGTTCTGTGCAGGAGGCAGGCTGGAGGGGGCAAGGGGGGTGGTTTGCATGACTTGCAGAAGAAAACTTTTGCTAAACACAACTGAGGTTGTGGATGATCTTAGGAGTGGAGCTGATCTGTAACATCTTTTACTCTTTAATGACCAAGATAAACTCTGCAGCTGTTTCTTCTTGCATATCAAAGCACAGCTTGCTCCAGAAATTTATAAATGTCAAGGCTGTTCAAGGTTTTTTTTTTTTTTTTTTTCCCCTTAAAGTAACTGACACCTCACTGCCTAATATGTTGAGACAAACATCTGTCCTAATTGCATTTATTAAAATACTGTATCTGTTCCAACATAAAAATGTAACTTAAAAACAAACCTACAGTCCCTATCTCAAATGTAACCCGGGGACTACCTGTATATGTTATAGTACAACAGGAATGTGGTAATAAAATCCCTAAAGCAGAACTAGGTATGTATGATCAGGCAGGGAACAGCAATATCTTTTCTGCAATATTTCCTCCTACCTGCCTGATCTCTATGGGTATGCAGCAAAAGGCTGAGATGCACATGTGTAGCATCAGATTGGCTGCCAGGATAACACCTATCACGGCTTCCCTTGTACATACCAGCAATGAATGAGTTATGTTATCCCAGCCCAGCTAATCAAGATGGTCGAAGATCGTCTCCAGAAAGAAGATGGTAGAACCCTGAGAAGGAATGGGGACAGCCAAATATTACAGGTTTAGATCTGCTTTAAATTAAAATTTACTTGGAATGCTTCAGGGTAAACATTATGTTTCTCTTTCAAACATTACTGCTGTGGAGTAGCCCATTCATTTGCAGTGGCAAAAACTATCACATTTTCGTCAGTGCACACGTGGCGCTAGGTGCAATGGAAGTACCAATCTGAATAGCGTACAAGTGTCAATGGGCCTCCATGTTCTACCAGGTGCTAAAGAGTGTCTAAGACCGGGTAATCGCTAACACAAGCAGAACCAAGAGGTTGTATTTAGCTATTCTATATCAGAGTTGTTAAAGACTGCTGTCATTGGTGTACAGTATTATAAACCTGAGATACCATAATAAATAAACCATATTTATATAGCCTCGGTGCTTTTAAACCTGTGTCTTATTTTCCAGCCACACTGACATTTCCTAACTGAAGCATCTGTGAAATACATGTAGTACATTTCCTGTAATGTCTATTTGTGTAGAGCCGCCAAAGACAAACTTTCCAATCTAACTGTTGGTTGTAAGTGAACTTTGTCCCCAGCAGAGGAGCCACTGATGAGAGATTGTTCACTGAAAGCACTTTATTAGATCATCAGTCAGAGGGTTTCACATGCACAAGGCTGAAACGCAGAACGCCGGTGGTAATATACCATGGAGCTAGTAGCAAACTGCACACACTGCTGAGAACTTTCCATGTACTGAACTCTTGAAAAAAGCACCCTCTCCGCAGCTTAAATGCAGCTGCCTTTTTTCAATGCAGCAAATGGGTAAATTTGACAAAAAAGCCACCATTAAGACTACATGAAAGGCTCAAGGCAACATCCTTTCAAAGCTTTGTACTTCAGTAATCAACAGATGTACTTATTCACCCCCTTCCCTCCTCCCTACCAAACCCGATCAAGAACTATTTCTGAATGGTAGGAAATAATTCCACTTTGTACATCTTTTAGTTAATCAAGACTTTCTATTCAGCAATTTGACCTTTTGTTCAAAACAGGATTATCAGTTTTTTCGCCAGTTACCAAGGGCGACTCGCATGGTGAACATAATTGCAATAATTTGCAAAACACCATGGCAACCCACATTACAACTAGGTAAATACTGGTCTTTTGTGCTACATTGTTATTTTCAGAGATGCTGAAGTCAAAGAACGAGTGACAAATGAACACAAAATTTATATTTGCTTTGTCTCAAAAAGAGAAGAAAATTGATAACGAGAAGGGGGGGGGAGTCAACTACAGCTGTAATTTCTAACTTGATTAATTAGGATGGTAACAGTCCTTAACAGTATATTCAACAAACAGCCCTGACTTTGTCTCTCCACCCACCTCTCCCCTCCACAGCACCACTAGCCTTGCCCTCCCCTCCTTTTCACCTCCACCCCAGACACATTTTTTCAGCCTGGAGAACAAACATCCCCATTTGCTCTTTTTTTCAACTTAATAGAATCCTTAATTACGGAATACTGTTCCCCTGCTCTTCATTACACTGAAAACAGACTGCCACGGCAGACAAGGGCTAGCCACAGTCATCTCGTCTGCTCCTCTTGGACACAGCATGCTTGATGATGGACCGCATTTCTTAGCGCATCGGCAGCTGTTCCACTGCAGACAAAGAAGTGAGAGAAGGGGGGAATAAACCCGCTACTTAACTTTCCATCACTACAGCTCCTAGGCAGTATTTTACCAAAGTCTGAAATGAGAAAACATTCCAAACGAAGAGTCTGTGCTGAGGAAATTCTTTGCCTTAAATCCACTTATCAAGTAACTTACAGAGGGGAAATGACAATAAGCCTTTAAACAATTTAGAAAGTCAACTGGTGCAGTTACTTATGCATGCTTCCAACCCACACAGATAATTAAAGGCCAAAGAAGAAGAAAAAAACAAAAAACACACGTGTATAAATCCATAAAGTGTTTTTGAAACCTGTAGCAAATTAGACACATCATGATGGACAGAGTACATCAAATATGATCTCTATGTGAAAAAGTTACAGGTCAATTCCAACTGAAAATGTACTGCATATGCAAGGAAGTGAAGGCTTAGAACATGTCAGGTTCTCATGCATATGACAGAAGAGATGGGGACACAAACACAAAGTGATGAAGAGATAAAACGTCTAATAACAACCTGGTAATAAGTGAGGCGATTTCGTCCTAAAGATGTCAAATCCAAAACTAAAAGCCAGAAACAAAATTAAACTTCTCACCAGATTTTGGCTTTAATTTTAAAGAAAAGCAAGACAACAGCAGATTTTGTACAATCAATCTTTTGATTAACACACACCTACAATCAGCACAACATGACAGGTACACATTTATTCCTTGGTTCACCAGTACTGATTCTTGTCATCTTTTGCCCTCCAACCTCTTCGCCGTACAAGCAGGGAAGTGATCTAGGAAGCAATAGAGGGTTCCTCTGGTTGTGTAGCATGTTTACAATCATGTGGCTGAACAGTATGACAGTTAGAATTGACATTGAGATGCAGTTAAAAAATATCAAATAAAATTGTATCATCTGTAATTCAGCAGTAATGTAAGTAATATGTAATATGTAATAGAGTAGCACTCCGCAAAGCACAGTAAAAAGTGCACCACCCGGCACTTTTCAGCAACCACCTGGCTGTGTTTGGGTGGTTAATGAGTTGGGTCACAATTCTGGGGCTACCACCCACCTACAATTTCTTCCCACCCAGCTTAAAAAAATTCTGGGTTGAGCACTGGTGCCCCTCAAGTCAGTTTAAGTTACATCAATAATTTTTTGCCTATCTGTGGGTGTGACATTGTTTTCCCCAGCCAACAATGAAAATGACCACCACGCTAATATACTGTGAGCTGTGTATTCTGTTATTATAAATTTTTCCATTTAGAGTTACCAGGGAATTCAGTTTGGTGTCCCTTAAACCCCACATGTGTACAGCCAAAATAAGTTATCGTTTTACTAATATAAAATCATAAAAAATAGCAAGCAGCTCATAAGTTTAGAAAAGAGCAACTAATAGTATTAAAGTGTTGTGTATGCGTCACTGCAGCCCAGTATAGTGGGAATACGCCCCCACATGTATTTATATTTAATTTAAATCTATTGTTTTGCCACAATTTATTGCATGCTGGAAACTTATTCTAATTTTATTATTCATCTGTGGCAAAATAAAATAAAACTGATACAAACACATTATTAACAGTTAGGTTAAGTAACATGAGCCCATAAAATTAACCTTTTAGGAAATAATACAACATCTATGCTTGCAAGGTCTAACATAATTTTGCCTCCGATAGACACACACAGCTACAAAATCAAATTAGACCAGTGTTTCTTAACCAGGGTTCCTCCAGAGGTTCCTTGAGCAATGAGCAGTTTGTGCCCAGTGTTCTCCCCAGCCTATTTTAGCCGAGTGCACCACCCAGCACTTTTCAGCAACCACCCGGCTGTTTTTGGGTGGTTAATGATGAGTTGGGTCACAATTCTGGGGCTACTACCCGCCTACAATTTCTTCCCACTCAGCTTAAAAAAATTTTCTGGGTTGAGCACTGGTGCCCCTCAGGTCAGTTTAAGTTACATCAATAATCTTTTTGGCTATCTGTAAGTGTTATATTGTTTTTTTCTGAGCCAACAATGAGAATGACCACCACGCTAATATACTTGTGCACTGTTATCAGGGGTTCCCTGAAGACCTGAACATTTTAAAAAGCTTAAGAAAGGTTGACTCAGACTGTAGTGACAAGCTTACTTTTTTTGCAGCATAAAAAAACCTACATCCCCTAAAGCTGGATTCACAATAACTTTTATCATTAGGAGCTGTCAGAATCCCATATTTGCACAGGTGCATATGTTCACAGGCACTTGTGCTCTAACAACATAAATATGAACAAATACAGATGAACTCTGTACCAGGTTTTATAAACAGTTATGTTAAAGATTAATATGCTCATTGTGAACACAGTTACAAGCTAAATACTTTCAATATTGGTGCTATAGGTAATAATTATGGATATTAAAATGTTCATGTTAGATGCACATATACGACAGATGCTTAATGTATGAGAAAATAACGTAACAGATCAAATTTTTACAAAAGGAGGAAAAAAACAGAACAGTTCTGTAACATAACAGCCATACTGTAATAAACCCTTACATGGTAAGAAATCTACAAATAATTTGATACCATTTTAGAAACTTAGGCCATGTTCTCCCATGGCTCTTGGAATCTGGGACCTAGACAACTGCCTGGACGCCTGTGCTGCTGCAATGGTTATTAAAGAACCAGTATTTCAACATTTTACAGAAGCAGGAGGTACCGAACCGCTCACTGCTAATGCCATTCATGAGTGACCATGAGTGAGGTGGTTTAAGGATGTGAGAAACTAACTGCACCACAACCCCATTGCCAGCCTGAACATAGGCATAATATCGGTCACTGCAACCAGAAAAACAATGGCTCCTTCATGACAAATGCCACAATGCACTTTGCATGCTCCTATGCACAGTGCATTGCATTACCATGATCTTTGTCAAGGAAGCTTTGTTTTAATACCTGGTAATACAACACAACAGAATGAAAAGTTGTATCAGGGCCTGGGAAGAGAGAATCAATGATTTTAGTTCACTGTTAAAAACTTTGAAAATTCAAAGCTCCTGTTAAGATCAAGTGTAATATTGTATTGTGTACTGACATTTTCCACATTTTGTAGTGTTACAACCTACATTAGTAGTTTCATCATTTGATCCACTCAGCTCACGTGCATACAAGAAATAGTGCAGGGAGATATTGTCATGATGCACAGGAAACAATTATGGTGCTGGAAGACATTATGATACCTAAATATAAAGTTATGAAAACGGCAAATAATTTTAACTCAAAGACAAACAGTTGTGTTTGTCTCCGGTGAAAATCTGACCTGGGCCCCAGAGGTTGTTCATCAATCAGCCACAGCAGAATAATGACCGCTGTTCACTCCTATGGAGAATGCAGAACAGGGAAAAAAAAACAAAAAAAAAAACTGTGTATACAGCTCTCCCTCGTTCAGCTGTCACTAGTAACATTTATGAAAGATCCTTTCCAGAAATAATTTGTTGATGTCTGTTTGAGGCTTAATGGTTACAGGAGAAAACGTCATGTGAGGTATGCACATTTCAATGAAAGTCATTTAGCTAATGAAGACACTATCTGTCCCTGAGGTCTAAGGTGTACATCACTTCATTAAATAATTGGGTGTACTGATATGTTTGGTAAAATAATGAAAAGGCAAGTATTATGTTCTTATTTTATAGGTGGAAAAAGTTGATGTCTACGTGCTGTACTTCTTTACATCACTAGTGTATATAGTGCCAGGTGAGATTTTGCTTAGATGTGTAAAATAGTACATTGTAACAATCAAATCCAGGAAATCATTGTGTCAAGAGATATATTATGGGCCAGGTGGATAAGCAGATATCAAGGTATAGCAAATATTACTGTTGTGCTGGGAAGTATTATACTTGTAGGTATTATTACTCTGATAGTTATGGATAAAACACCAATAAATCAGATCTAATTTTTAAAAATTATTTCTGTTAACATATATACACACACATCATGTATGTTCCATTTAGAGTTAACAGGGAATTCAGTTGGGTGTCCTTTAAACCCCATATGTGTACAGCCAAAATGAGTTATAGTTTTACTAATATAAAATCATATGAAAATGGCAAGCAGCTCATAAGTTTAGAAAAGTGCAAGTAATAGTATTACAAATGTGCATTTACTCCAGCCAGCAAAAAACTAAAGGAAAGTCTGTTACAACAAAAAACTGCACACATCTGAAAATATATAATGACCACACACCATATAGAAGATGCCTGATCAATCTATAACAAGCATACACATAAACTAAAAGAAACCCCCAGCACCACCTAAAGGCACAATGACAGAGGATGTCCAAATATAATATATATTCCAAGGGATTAGGTATAAAATTGTAACATTGCTATATAATCCTATACTTGCTACAACTACTTTACATTTATAAACTTCAAAAGAGGAGGCAAGAATCTTATGATACATGATCATATGGGAACCACATCAACAGATGGACTAATGTGCATGCTTCCTTCTCACATTCGTGAGACAACCGTCCCATTATCTTTGTGACTGAGCCAAGACAGTGAAAATATAAAGAACATAGAAGGTGCAATAAGTTTT
Source organism: Pyxicephalus adspersus (assembly GCF_032062135.1). Classification (NCBI taxonomy): domain Eukaryota; kingdom Metazoa; phylum Chordata; class Amphibia; order Anura; family Pyxicephalidae; genus Pyxicephalus; species Pyxicephalus adspersus. The sequence goes on from NC_092858.1 coordinate 135,342,329, forward strand.
TCCCTAAACATCTGAGCAGATGCATTATCTAGGATTAAAAGATTGAACCAAATCAACTGCTGGGATTCTTGATACACTCTTTAACCTTTGAAACTTTATACAAAAAGTCTAGAAGCTTGGTGAGTATCGCGGTTGCTGTTGAAGCCACTTGAAGACTGTACACAAATGATAATTGTAAATTGTACAGAAATAAACTTCTGATATGCCACAAGAACTATATAAAACTTTCTATCTATAAAAGGCTGTACTTGCGCTCCAGTCAGGTGACAGTACCTGGATCTAACAGACACAATATAAGAAAATGTTGCCATTGGTCTGCTATATAATAGCTACCAGAAAAGATATATTAATTAAACACAATCTTAGCTCTGTAATGCATAATTTGCTGTGATCCTTAGTAACAGCCAACACTTCCACTGTATCTTCATTACTGATTTTTAATAAAGAATCATCAAAAAATTGGGAACAATGTAATTACATTACCCAAGATGATACCGACATAGTACAGGCACCAAACAATACTATTTAAAAAAAAAAAAACAGGTAAATAAAGCTACATACACACGTCAAATTTTTGTGGTTGGAAAGGATCGTTCAATCCTTTCCCATGACAAAAGACTGAGAGATGCATGAATGAGCGTTGTACATACAGCACTGTTCTGCTCTATGGAGAGGAAAGGAGGGAGATCGAGTGAGTGACACCCCTCTGCGCTTTCTCCGCTCCACTTGTATTACGAATGTTCGTGGATCCACCAGGACGGATCCATGAACAGCGCCAGATGAGCGCTGTACAAACATCAGATTTTCGTCCGATACTAGCCCTGAAGCGAAAACCGGACAATCTGACGTGTGTATGAAGCCTAAGAGGGAGGGGGGATAGACCAAGAAAACGTGAAATTATGAGAAGGAAGAGACAAAAACTAAAGGAGATCGAAAAGAGGGATAAGATGAGGTCACCAACTAGCCAGTCTAAAACCACTTCATAAATCACAACAAAAGAAGATGGCTGGTTCTCTGTGAAGGTTGACAGACAGCCAAGTTTACCATACATTTCATATTAATCAGGATGCCCTGTACTATATTTTCAACCTCAAAAAAGTAGTGCCTTGCGGCATACAGTGTAAATGTATTTAATATTCTTATATCATTCTCATTGTGTAAATACATTTAGAAGTAGACCCCATAATGTTTATAGGATTTTTTTTTAGTAATATTTACAAAGGTTAGTGGAATCCATTTGTACTTGTCTTCTAGAAACGCGATTGACTGCTGGATTTTAGTTTATATTCCAAGGTAACTACATGAAATGACACTTTGGCTTTCCACATGACATCACAGCAGCAGATCATGGCCAATAAACCGTGAGAGGCAGATTTGTACAGCCCGGGTAAACTTTGAAAGACAAGGATGAAAA
>NC_092858.1:135345613-135390229 GCF_032062135.1 Pyxicephalus adspersus
TGAAAGGGACCTTAATATAGCTATAACAAAGTAAGAATGGTTGTGCCTGGGAGTATCTAATTGAAAGGGACCTTAATATAGCTATAACAAAGTAAAAATGTTATTGAAGTGTATGGTGTATGAAGAGTTACTGATAACTGTGTTTGGAGGCTTTCTTTACATCAGAAAAGCTTTAACGCAATCTGGAATTTGAGATTAGAATGTCTAGTCTAACTCAAACTTCCATGTCGTACTGTACAAACAAAAAAACTGAAGAATCTTTGCTTTTGCTACCATGGCAGGTCTAACCAAAAATACAAATCTGTTACTATTTAAAGGAAGAAATGCAACATTTTAACTGAATATATAATTTTTAATCTGTAGATTGGTAAAGTTCACCCCATTTGTGAAACGGTTCTGTATACTGAGTAAATCTTATATTAATGCAATGGAAGAGTTTGGGCAAATTCAACGCTAATGGAGCATAAAAGTGCTTTTTGTCTGGAAGTGAGATCATTTTTTAAAAATTCTAGGCATGATCACTTTCCTCTTTCCCGAGCTCCATTCTCATCTTTGCAGGAACAGTCTGATAGTAGCAACACAGCTTAAATAAACTAGAAACATTTCAAATGATCCATAAAGGATTAATAGGCGCCACAGGAAGTCCTATAGGCTTAGTGTATACATCTTCCATCTCTTCCCCCTTGATGAGCAGTAAATGAGATTCTGAACAGTTTCAATGTCATCCAATAACAGCACTAGACATCTCCTGTCCAAGAAAGGCAAACCTTTTATCGAGAATGTGTTAACATTAATAGGAAGTGGTAGGAGCAAAGAGCCAATGCAATCTGGTCAACTGTTCACATGTAACTTGCACAGAACAACAACAACATGGTCCTGAGCAATAAAATTAAAATAAGGAGTACAAATGACTGCTATTATTTTGGCACAGATAATCTATGCTGAAACGCTTACAAAGAAAACAACAGAAAAAAAAACTCTATTTCTTTCAATACAATTTTCTTGTCTCCCCACTGACTTGTATGATTACTACAGAAAGAATGGCTCCAAACATGTTTCTCAATTGAATCTTCAATCAATATCGGCAAAAAAGAAAGACGGATGGAAATATATTACAGCATTAGTTACGGTTTGCAAAATAGACATTGCTTTCTGGACAGTGTAGTAATGCCCACTGCTTATCGGTTTAGTCAAAATAACCTGAAATGTTTAGGACAGCATTAGGTAGAGGAGCTTGGAAACTTACATTAGACCACAGGAAAACTGCCATGCATATGCTGAAAAAGTATATACAAATGTTTATTACCAATATTATAGACCGCAAGCCCCTCTGCTTGGATACATAGCTGATGTAATTATACTATCATCCACAAACCAGATAATTAATTGTAGACATGTCTATGTCAATAGGAAAATTCTCAATATTTTTTTCTCTTATGTCAAACAATAATTTGCCGTTGCTAGTATAGGAGCATTGCAGTACAGCCTTTACCTAACAAGGAGATGTTTAAAAAACAAAAACAAAACAATAAAAAAAAAAAAAAAAGATTTAGACCATAATCCAGCGTGTGTACATAGTTTAAACCAGTGTTTCTTGACCCCTTTTTTTTACATGGGGAACCCCTTCAAATAAATCCGCAACAAATACTATATGCATTCATTGCTGGCCAATGGGAAGAATGCCATCCTTACAGATATCCAAAAAGATCATTGGTGTCACTGACCGGAGAGTCACAAACTACTCCCTAACTGTGCAACCAGACACCAAAGTAAAATACAGAACCCAACCCAAACTACTGCTCAAGCCTAGCAACCTCTGGAGGAATCTTGGCTGAGAAATGCTGCTTTAAATCATAAGTCAAATCCTTGTTAATATCTGTGAGGTAGCATATCTTATCCCTGTATGTGCATAGTAAACACTTCATCTTTATTACAATATGTCCTTCAGAAATGCTCACTGTCAATTGTAGCACTGTAGTGGTAACTCAGAATGGGAAATGTTTGACCACTATATAGACAGAAGTAGTCTTTAGCTGCATTCACCACATAGGCATGTGAGTTTTCAGCTGGGCCAGCACTAAATGAAAACAAACCCTAAGCTACTTATCACTTACAAACATATTTATAAAGAAGTTAATCAATGTCCTTTGGTATAAGACAAGGCTTTACCCATTTACCCATTACATGACCAGGCTTGACATCAATTCAAAATCAAAACCCGATTCCTATAAAAAATAGATTGTGGCCATCATAAAAAAAAAATTGACCACTGAAAACAAATGCCACCGTCAGTAAAGCCCTACAAATGTCATGCTGCCTGCAAGTAGTGACGAATTACTACATCAATTACATAAAAGCAGAGATAAGAAAAGGATATAAAAAGGGGTTTTCTGCTGCCTAACTACTGCTACTGATCATTTGAGGGTTTTTTTTTTAAATGACGGCTAAACGCAGAAACTACTCTCTACTCTGAGAAAAGAAATGTGCATGTTTTCCCAAAGGCATTATTAACAATTAATAATCATTACAGTGGTGCCTTGTTTACCTGACCTTGTGTAAATTCAGCAGCCTTATAATTAGACCCACATTTTGCACATTTGTATATTTTCGTGCATAGATTTGACTCATTCATTCATCCATTAAAATTCACTTGACAGACGTAGATGGATAATCAAGCTACAATTTGTATTTACTGGATTATAGAAAATTGCCCAAACTGTTGTTAAGTTCAAGGAAAGCACATTCTTGTCTTTCTCTTGTCACCGATGTAAAAGCAATTACACATCATAGGATGGTCCCAAAGCTCCACAGAGATGTTGCAGCTTTTTTTTTCTCTTGTATCTTAAAGAATTATTTTATTCCAGGAGTGGTGAGGTTTATTTGATGCTGTCTGGAAAGTGACTACATCTATATAGCAAGGCCTGTGGAAGTAATGCAGTGTGCTAATTAAGTCAAAGAAAGCTATTATTCCCTGATGGTAGACCAAAAAATGTGGTTTCCCCAAGTACATGGACATTGCAATTCATTCAGGAATAGAACTGCTAAGTATTGTGTCTGTAGGCTAATCTATAAACCTCAGTTTCTGAACGTGAATAGATTGTGCATTCACATTTCGATTAAAAAAAGTTGTGTTTTGATAGCTTGGATCTTTACATTATGCACAGAACACTTAGTACCGACAGTGGTCAGATGAGCAGAAAATACTTTATTATTTCATAAGATAAAAAATAGTGTAAATGTACAGGTAACGTAAGCTGCTGCTTGCAACTCTTGAGATTAAGCATTATGAAATAGGGGAAAAAAAGTCTGGGAAAAAAAATCATCATTCTGGCACTTGCTAATTAAAGCGGACCTAAATTCAAAATGTGTACTTTACATAAAAGGGTAGACAACCCTTTAATATAAAGTAAAAATTGCATTTAATAAAAAAAAAAAAAAAAAGTGCCAGAACCTCCCCTTTGTCTTGATTGGAGATACCTACATCATGCATTCTGAGAGGCTCTTGGCTGCTCCCCCGAAATTGGGCATGAGCAGAATGAGCCCTGGTGGAAAAAAATTGCTGAACTCACACATGCACAGTGAGATTAGCAATCTTTTTCCCCATCTATGTAGCTCGATCTTGGGTCTGAGGCAGTGCAAGATCAGTTTAGTATTCAGTTTATATGAATAGCCAAACTTTAAATAAGTCTTTTGCCTCACCAAGGACTGGTAATATGAATTTGCTCAGTTATAAAAAAACAAAACAAAAAACATAATGCCACTAGCTCCAGGTAAACTACTGGAATATTAATTCAGACTAAGCATGAATGCCCATATCGTAAGGAAGCAGGTGAAAGGTTCCCCAGTCAAGGGCTGTGGGCTCTATTCTAGGTCCAATGCTGTCAGTGTTCCAGACAAAGCAGTGCTATACCTAAACATCTCTATAATCTAATTTTACACAGTTTCATTTAGGTGTCAATTAGAGCTTAAAAAACAAAAAAAAAAAATGACCGCACCACAATAGTTAGGGCAACAGAATCATTGAACAAAATTGGTATAAAACAACAAAACTGGCAACATTTGTGGCAGCTCATTAAAAAAGAATTGAACCAATTAAATTCCGTTAACAAAGTTACAAAGTTTTTTAACTGCACAGACAACACAGACAACAGCAGGCAGCAAACCAACACACAGGGCAGATGTGGACTAGATTTGTAGGCAGGACCAAAATATTGAAAGACAACACCACCTGCCTTTGAATCACAGTGCTACCCAAAAGAAAAGTGAGATATTAAACACCTTTTAAATAATGTGATGGAAACCTAAAATCAATAAAAGAAATACCCTCATAGGTGTGTACATGTAAACTGATCCAAAATAAATCCCCAGCATTGCTTGCTCTAAGGAATAGCTCTTACTACACTTACATAGCACTTAATGACACATTCGTACATCCTGAGGGTACCACTTCAAAATGAATCGGCTAAACAAACTTCCCAGCAGCACTTGACAGTGTTACACCTATTCTTTCTACTTCCAAAAGCAGTACAGAATTAATTACCAGTTCTACGGATCTATTGTAAGTATAATAGACTAAAGAGCTATCACAGACACATTTATTGTAAAAGCGCCATCCCAAGAGTGTCTCGTTGAGGGCCAAAACGATTAACACAAATGCTTTGTCAGATCAAAAGATAAAAACCTGCACCTCCCAATTGCAGAATGAATTAGAACAGTGGGTTATCTTTCAAATTAACCAGGGCAGTTAGTGAAGAAAATTTCATGAAAGTGTAATTCTTAGCCTTTGTGAATCCCCAGCAGGCATTCTGCCAGCTGACAAGATGATGAAATTTCTTGCTTAAAAAACCTTCACTTCTGAAATTAGATTTAGCTTGGCATTTCTATTTTTGCTCCCTCCTCTTCAATAAAAAGCCACTATATCAATTATTGTGCCGCAGCGTAATTAGTGTGCTTATGCATGTCCTATATAAGTCAGCACTATCTGCACTAAGTGATATTCTAAACCTTTTAGATTCAATGAAGCAATGTAGTACAGTAAAATTATTGCTTTAAAAATTACAGGCAAGGAAAAAGTAATAAATTAACATCCATAACAGGTGGTATTATAATTGACCCACATATTCATTAACATAAGTATTACATAAATGATGACATGTATATTAGTAATGACCAGCTCATCTTCCAGGACCCATACAGGAACGATTTCAGTTCCTTTACCAGTGTCGCAGGTGCGGTAAGTGCTGCTCTCTTAGGCCTCGTCCATGCAGGCTTCAGTTTACAATTGATAGGCTAAAGAGCAATTTCCGCAGCAAACATTATGGCATTTAAAAAGCTTTCTAGCTTACATACAAGCATTCGTCTTAAACCTTTCTCCCTAGTGCATGTGGGTTTCATCTTGTGTAGAAGATGTGTGTAGCAAGCTTTTATCAACTTTTTAATTCCAGGTTGGAGAAAAAAAAAGTCATAATAGGAGATGCAGTCTATTTACATGTGCTCATGTCAGGCTTCATGCAAGCTTTACTTGCTTACTTAAAACGTGTTCAAAATGTGCTAGGATGGTTTTCAATGGATTTAATACTTGTTTTGTCAGTTTACAAGAATAACTTGCTATAAGTTTTCTTGTATTCACCACTGTGATGATCTATGTATCCATCTTTTCCTCTGTTCCAGCATTGCAGACTCATGGGCATCCAAACACTTTCATGACTTTTTGAGATACTTTTCTTTATGGTTCCATCCTAGATGGGGATAAGAGGCATCAGACACTATTGTGTTACGAAGGGGCTAGAGTAGTGGAAAAGAGGGAAGGCAGAAGGCTCAGACTACCAGTGAAGTAAACCTCTTCATCTTTTGCAGGAAACCTTAGAGTTATAGCAAGAGTATAGGTTGTTTTATTCAAATGCTATTTTGATTGGGCAAAGCTTTCAAGCTTTCAGCCACTTTGGAAGCTTGTCTTCTCCATTCCATATTAGAAATAGGCAGTATTGAGGCAGTCTGAGGCAGTATGGAGGAGGGCAAGCTTTGGCACAACCAATCTTGGGAATCTGAAGATCAGAAAGGCCCAAGGTTTAAGTTACTTTATGTGATGGATTACCTTTAAAGACAGTCTGCATTCAACATTATGAGCTACAGTTAATTCCATAAATATTTGGAAAGAGAACTTTTTTCTAATTTTGGTTCTGTACATTACCACAATTAATTGGGTTGAACAAAGAGATGCATAAAAATGTGAGGAACTAAAGCCTAAAGATTTTTTTTTTTTTTACACAATCACTTTATTTCAGGGGCTCAAAAGTAATTAGAATATTGTCTCAAAGGCTATTTCATGGGCTGGTGTGGGCAATTCCTTTGTAATGTCATTAAAAATTAAGCCGATAAACATGGGGGCAAAGGAGCTCTCCATGCAGGTGAAACAAGCCAACCTTAAACTGCCCATCTGAGAAATTTTTACAATATTAGGAGTGGCAAAATCTAGAGTTTGGTACATTAAGGGAAAGAAACAAAGCACTGGTGAACTCAGCAACGCCAAAAGACCTTCCCCATGCAGGTGGACGATCGCAGAATCATTTCCATGGTGAAGAGAAACCCCTTCACAACAGCCAACCAAGTGAACAACACTAACATGGTGGAGGCAGTGTGCTGGCTTGGGCGTACATGGCTGCCAGTGGCACTGGGACACTAGTGTTTATCCATGATGTGACACTGGACAGAAGCAGCCGAATGAATTCTGAGGTGTTCAGAGACATACTGTCTGCTCAAATATAGCTAAATGCAGTCACATTGATTGGGAGGCGTTTCATAATACAGATGGAATCTTCGGACAGAAGGGCCCACAAACAAACACCAACTGAAAGCCTCTGCAGTAAAGGCCTAGCAGAGCTTTAAAAAGGAGGAAACCCAGCATCTGGTGATGTCCATGAGTTCCAGACTACAGGCTGTCATTGCCAGCAAAGGATTTTCAACCAAGTATTAGGAATGAACATTTTATTTTCAGCTTTTTAATTTGTCCAATTTCTTTTGAGGCCCTGAAATGAAGTGATTGTGTTGCTCACATTTTTTATGCAGTATTTTTGTATACATAGAATGGAGATATTCCAACTAATTAAAGCACAAAGACAAAGCAAACTACTTTATAAGAACACTGTATTTAAAATACTGAATTGTGATATACAATTTTATGTGCATTTAAACTGCATTTTGTAGAAAGTATTAGAAATGCAAGTACCTGTTTTGCATTTCACATACTATTTTTTTGACCATAAGACATCAAGGAACCTTGTCGTGAGGGACAAATAAAATCACGAATTGCTGGCCTCCTCCTTAAAATACTAGCTACCTAGAGGTGTACAACCAGAGAAGTAAATTTACCAAACTGGATTCCCAACGCTGAGCCCACAAAAGGCAGGCAGGCAGACATTAAAGAGCACAGATCAGCATTGGATGTCCTCCATCAGCTGATCTTTTTCCCATTACTGACATACCATGCCTTGTTCTACACTGTGGAGGCAGCCCTCCTGGTAGAAGCACAATTATTCTTTATTTCAAATATCATAAGACTAGAATTTGGAGGTAGCAGAGACTTAGATGGTAAACTGCAGATACATGGCTATCAGGCTAAAGCTACGTACACACGGCAGATTTTTGTATGTACAGCACCGTTCATGCATCGTGCAGTCCCTTGTCGTTGGAAAGGATCGTGAAAGATCCTTTCCAACGACAAAATTGCAAGTGTGTACGCACCTTTAGTACACTTTGAATTTATGAAAACAAAACAAACACAAAGTAAGACTTTGTATCCTAGTGCTTAAGTACATTTAACATTTTCAAATTATTCCAGTAAGTGAGCACATTTTTATTAATTTTTTTAAATCAGTTCCATTATACAAGCCAGAAGATAAGCATGACAGCCAGGCAAAATGACATTTTGGGAAATAGGTCAGCAATAGCAGTCTACATTTTAACTATTATAGATTGCACTTGAGTGAGCCGGTTTTGAAAGCTAGGTGGACATGCTTCTTGAATATGCAGGCTTCCTAGTTGGGAACCCACTACTGGCATGTAGAATATACAATCTTAAAAGTTTAACTTACTGTCTGATATGCTTGTCCCAAGATCAGTGGTGCAGTAGGTAAGCCAAGTATCATGACCAAATATATAAGGTATAAATTTAGGAAGCAATATTGAAAATGACAGCTCCCAAAGTCTATCACTACAGGTTCATTTTCAAAACAAATATGGAAGGTGCTTAAATAGATAGGATGCCTGTTTGTATGCATCCTTGTAGCACACAAATACAATAGAGTAGACTGCTCTATCAGCTTCCAATAATATCAACAGTGTGCATTAGAGGCGCTTCAAATGTGCATGTCAAATGTAATTCATAAAAGCTCATCTACACAATTCAGCCATGCACATTTTACATTACCATACCTAAAATTACTATTTTTGCTCTCAGTGTCTTTTTTTGCACACCTTGCATGGCAGCTATTGGTTTTACTCCATGATTGGAGCTTACACAACTTACAGGAAATTGCAGCTTCTGCCTGTTTTCCATTCAGCAAGCTTTCTTTCCTTTCTATTCATTTTTTTGAAAACAGGATTATTGCTATATATGTGAACATGTTAATTTTGGAAGGGAAAGGGACTCTGAACGTTAATTAATGCTTTCAGTTATCTGTTTTGACAACCCATACCTGTCAGAAATCTGAGGTTTTTAATCACGAAAGGAAATGACTGCATATATATTAACAAGATTTTACAATGCAGAATGTATTCAATGAAATGATGAAGATGTGATTAACCCTTTGTTGATTAAAAAGAAATTGTCATGGATGCATTATGATGATCTTAAGAGGACTTAAAGAGAAGCATTTATAATTTAAATTGGCACTATTGTCTTGCAAGTGCAGTTTTACTTTTTTGTTAGCTGACTTCAGAGTAGAAGTATCAGTTTAAAGTAGATATAAAAAGTATACACACCCATGTTAAAATCCCAGGTTTTTGTGATATAAAAAAAATGAGAATTTAATTTTTTCCCCACCTTTAATGTGATCTATAACCTGTACAAATCATTTGAAAACCAAAACAGATTTGTTAGGGGGAAAAAATATAAAAAATAAAAAACATACAATAATCAGGTTGTGTGCAAAACCTTGGGATACATACACACGTCCAATAATTGTTCTTGGAAAGGATCTTTTACGATCCATTTCAACAACATAACGGCTATGCATAGAGCGCTGTTCTGCTCCATGGAGAGGAGAGAACGTGTGAGCGCCACGACGCTGCATTCTCTGCCTTCATTTGTCTTGCCGTTGTTCGTCGATCCACCAGAACAATTCCCATCTGATGCTATCAGACGGGAATCATTCGACGAGTATATGTTGCCTTAAGCTTACACCTTGTTGTATCACCTTTTTTGATTTAATTACTGCATTTAGTCTTCTTGGGTAGGAGCCTAAGCATGATGGGAAAAGTTTTGGAATAATTTATTTTGGTCTCCTATTTATCACAAAATCCCAGTATTTTACCAGGGTTGTGTACAGGTTTTATAACCTTTGTATATGCTGGGTCCATTTCTATTGCAAGGTCCCCCGGTTTCTTTAATAGAACTGGGGCATTTATGGATAGGAAATGAGATTTCCCCAACCTCCAACCTCCTTCGCTGAAAAAGGAAACTTATCTATCTCACAGGTGTCAACCAGTTTCAGCATATATAAAAGTTACAAACATTTAGGGTAAAGTATGTGAAAACCATTGTTGTTTTCTTTTAGTCACAAAATATATTGCAATGTTAAAAAACAACATTGTCAATGATGCACTGACTACATAAAGCACACAAAAATTCAGTAAAAACATATATAACCACCAAGCTAGTTAATTCACATTATAGAAGCCATTTGAGAACAGCTGTTCTGTGGAAATACTTAAAGCAAATTTATATGCAAGGCAGTGATTCCTTGTTTACAAAATCACCCATCTTTATAGATTAGTTTATTATTTCTAAAGCAAAGTAAATTCTATTTCATCTATTTAATGTGCAGCTTACAATTAAAAAATCATCCTGCTCAATGCGACATGGCAGGAAAGTATCCCACGTGGCCCATTAGAGCAGCATACATACAATTATTCCACCGTTCAGCTTCCCCCTTTACAAATTTTGCCAAAGTTCTGGAAGAATGACAAGTTAGAAGCCTTTAAACCAAACATACACTAACACCGATAAGATGCAAATGCAATTGTCCTATTTAGCTGTAATCTTCACGTGCACATGCCAGAGAATTTTACAGGTACATCCTAATTAAACATGCAGAGGTTACATTCACGCTCATTCACGGATACAGAAGTCTGAGTGGTTCCAATATTTAATTGCCAATTATTGTGTGTAGTTGGCTGTTGTCCTTGCAGTGGTTCAATGATCTCAAAATGACATTATTCCTTTGAATAGTCTTATATATGAATCCGATGAAATATGGACTTGTGTGTTCCATAATTCAATAACCCAGTAAATACTAAAGCCTGAGAAAAAGGTTGCACAACACAGATTCACATACAAGAAGCTTAAACCCACATCATGGCAATGGGATAAAAACTGCAAACGATCATAAAATACTGAAATATTGGAAATAGGGGGAGTTTATATGCAGCTTAGATAGGATTTTTTTTCAGGCAAAAAATGCTTTAACCAAATCTAGTTGTTTACACTCCTAATTTTAGTAGTAGTATGTCATTATTAAATAACCTGGGAATACTGTCTAAAAAGCATTTGTTTGCAAGACAGAAAGACCATCCTTACTTAGGAAATGAAAGTAGGGTCTTGTGTATACCAATGGAGATTCTATTTGTCAAGGTTTACAAAATATGTATTTTTATTTGCTTGATTTGATTTTGCATACTGGATCTACAGGGGCCACATAGACTTACCGGTGCCACCATTTAAAAAACAAACAAAAAAAAACCCTGCTTTGTAGAGGCATTCATTAAGTCAATACTTCATGAATGGGCAGGGTTAGAGATTGTGTCAATGGTCAAATAATGGTGTTTCTGGAAATCTGTATGAGCAGCAATGGCTGCTCCCATACTAGTCCAAGCAGTTTGTCTTTAAGGCTTAGCTATAATTACTATGTTTAACACCAAGAAACAATAAGCATACCCAAAATATATTTGTGCTTGCAGTGGTGTCTAAACACAACAAATTAAATCACTTACACAATAGTACTTTTTTATGTGTCGTCTTATGTCCAAAAGAAGCTTATTGTGTATCTGTGTTGTATACTCTAAAGGTGAAGCATTGCATTCAGGTTTACTGCATTGGAACAAGCTGGGCTCAATCTGCACTCCCTGCAAAAAAAAAATAAAAGCAGCATTACTCAATACAATAAAATTATCACGGTAGGAAAACATAACATTATCCACCTAAAACTGCCTGCATTTTGGGAACTAGTGGGTTAAGCACTGAACTGGCCCCCACCCACAGGCAAATTACATAAGCACAACTAATTTGCCTATTTTTTTATTAAATAAATTAAATAAAGGAGAAAAGTTTAGCAATTATTTGGCCTTTATAAAGCCCACAAGGCCTTATTTCTCCCGAAATTATAGCTTAAGGCAACCAAATGAAAGGGAAAGGTGAAGATGATGGTGCAGGATTGAGGATTGGCTAGAGACCAGGTAAAGAGGTGTCTGGCAGTACCTACTGCTTTGACAGAATATTTGCTTAAAATGGCTGTCAGGTTCACGTTAAAGGTGTATGGAAAGACCTGACAGCAGCAATCATTTTCACAACTTCACTGGAAAATAACAGCCAAACAGAAGATTGATTTTTACTCGTTGCCATCACTGCTGTCCAGTTATTTCTTCAAACAATGATAACAAGTGCAAAGTATAGAAAGTACAGACAACAAAAGAATAAACACCAGCATTTAAAAAAAAAAAAAAAAATCCCTTTTTTACGTGCACCACAATGAATAGATATTTATTAAAAGGTGAATATGTAAATAGGGAGGTCATGCTGCCTTGTTAACAATTGTGTTTTAACTTCCATAACGTGTTTACCACATATTGATGCAAGTTTCAGGCATTTTGCCTGAATTTGCAATAGACCGTTTGCAGGGGTAAAAATGTTGCATAAACATTTATCAATGTAAAAAAATAAGCTTAAAAGCAGATTAAAAACACAATGCAATTTGTTAAAATCCACATGAAAAGCACCCAAGAACACAATTAGGAGTATTACATATTTATTGTTACCCAAACCCAGATGTGGCAATAGGGAAATGTGTTTACCATCATCCCTCCTGATTTGAAGGACAAACACAGAATTGAAGATACCATAATTTCAACATAAGTTTTCCAAAAGAAGTTATCTGCATCTAACATTTTATGCATGTTTTACCTCCAAAAGCTCTAAAAAAAAAGCCCAATACATTATGAAAATTATGCCAGCATCTCAAACGTTGGGCCTGATTTATTAAGGCTCTCCAAGGCTGGAGAGCATACACTTTCATCAGTGAAGCTGGGTGATCCAGAAAACCAGGAAAGGTCAGGAATAGCCATTTGCTATTTGTTTTAAAATGTTTTCAATCCTGGTCCAGATCCATTCCAAGTTTGCTGATCACCCAGGTTCACCAATAAAAAATGTATCCTTTCCAGTTTTGGATAGCTTTAATAAATCAGGCCACATTGTCTTTCTATACTCACTGCATCCATTAAGTAGGCCTTTGCTTGTTTGATTGATTTTTGATACTAGACTCTGAAGAGTGGTTATACCAGTGCTCACCACCAGGGCATTTTTTGATTCTAAAGACAGTTTATTTGACACCAATGATCTTTTTGGCTAACTAAGGGTGACATACTTACCAATGACCAGCAGGGTAAGATACATTCTTTCTACTTACCCCTACATTTTAATGTAAGGTGAGCTATGGATATATTCATTATAGTAGGGGTTCCCCAAGACCTGAAAGGTATTTCAAGGGGTCTTCATGATAGAAAGGATGTGGTGTATCCTAGGCCCTAGTGTCACATATAACATTTGCCTTAGACCCCCCATAATATAACAGTTCACATTAAATAAAATTACTGACATACGGAGAGGTCTGTTCAACAAAAACATTCTGAAAATGTTAGGGGTAGTGCCCATCTTACTTTCACCGCAGCAATTAGATTTTCCAAACTGTACTCATTGCCTGAAAGACTATATCTGATATACAAAAAGCTCATCTGCATAAAAAAAAAAAGGCACTGTTTTTTTTTTCTTTTTACCAGGGGTTCTCAAAAAGGTAACATCTTTGTAGCATGTCTAAGATATGAGAATTCAGTTATTCAGAGTTGCTTGTATAAGAAATATACAAGAGAAATTCAAAACAAGATGTGCTAGCAGAGGGTGTATTAGTACGGGTGGATTAATACAAAATAAAACCATACTAACCGAGCCATCAAAAACATTGTCATATATGTTCTCTGTTCCACATCTGGGGCAGCTGAAATTAAATCGCTCACAGTCTCTGTATTTTTCTTCATCGGTTATCTGAGCAGGACCTCCCAACAAAGCATCATTTTCTTCATCTTTTTGATAGTGATGCTGAACCCGGAACTGCGAAGGATCAAGGCCTAAAAGAATTGTGAGAAGTTTTTAAAGATATTAACCTATTGCACAAATTCATTCTTGAAAATCCATACATTTATAAAAGCTTAGAAGCTATAAAGTTTATATTTCCTTGAAAGTTTTCGTGTTTTATTGATATAGAACCCTAAATCAAAGTAGATTTGATTTTGAACATTTACAACATTTTCCTCATCATGTGAACTATATAACAAACCTCCGCAAATTGAATTACAATAAAAACCACAATAACCGATTACAATGGTATACAGCACCTTTAAATCAATATGTAGTAGCTATACCTTTGGCAGCAATTACAGTGTGGATAGAACTCTCTTGGATGTGCACATGTGGACACTGCAATTTTCCACCCAATTTCAGGTGTGTTAGGTTGCATGGGGTTTGCAAACAAAGCAAATTTTTCTAATCTGTCCATAAAGTCTTTATAGGACCGAGACCTGCACTAGAACATGCCCATTCAGGGCATTAGCACAATGTTTTAGCCCTGTGTATTATTGGCTTGTATTGAAGCCAAATTTGCCTTGGCTTAGGTATCTTAGGTCTTGCAGGCTGCATCAGATTTTTCCTCAGGATTTTCTTTTGAATTCATTCTAACCTTCCCAAGTCTTCCAGGGCCTGCTCCAGAGAAACATTACCACAACTATTTTTATGATAATATACTATGCTAGTCTTATGTAAAAGTTAGTTAAAATTAAAATTTGCTTTCAAAATCTTACATCCAAGGATATGCAGAGGTTTACAAATGCTTGGCAAGCATTTGCCTGGCAAACCGCAGAAGGAAAGGTCATGTAAGTTTTATCAAAAGTTTTTTTTATCACCACTTCCCAAAGCACTGTGACTGGTGAAATGCCTGGGCAACAGTTATCATGTATAACATATAACTACCTAAAACCACGAAGATGTACCTTCCCAGAACACATGAATTCCATTTATTCAAGAGCCATGTGTTTTTCTAGTTTGTGACAGAATGTATTCGTTGTCATGGTTGTGATGTTTGGATGTTGTCTAGAAACTTTAGAAATTTTACGAATTGTGGAAACAGACACTGCCAACATATATATTAAAAAAAAATCCCTGTCTGTTGCTAACAGTTACATGTGCATAGAGTTTGGTTTATGGACATGAGTTCCTACAGAAACTTACAAAGGAAAATCACAGCTAATTAAACTGAGTAAAAGCGATCATTTAAGCCTAGAGCAGGCATTAGTGTAGAATGTTAGAGTACGTGCCAATCATCTAGTGCTTTACTCTCTCTCTCTGTCAGAAACCAATGAGAAGCAATATCCACTTGTTTAATTGAGGATTTTTATGAGAGTATTGAATAGCTAATGTTTCTCTAGTATATAATATTACTTATGCAGTGTATTGACAGAAAGCATTATGCAACATGAAAGCATAATAATCGTTCAAGTGTGAAGGCTAATCTGGAGCAACATTGGCGATAAAAATAGCGCCATACGCAACAAAGAATATCAATGTCATTTAGGTAATTTCTCTTTACTAGAGTTGGTAATTATTTTTTTTTTTATTTTGCAGAATGCCCGTTTACAAATTTAAATATTCATAGAACTTAAAAATAAAGGTATATCAAACACACACATTTTAAATTTATCTAGTGTTATTGTGAAACAAACACCTTTAGATAAAAATTAATTTTACTGTTCGACAAAAACGTTATAAATTTTTTTTAAATGAAATAATAAAATATGTACTGCACAGTTTCTGAACCAGGGACCTTGAAACCTCCTCAAGAGATTGCTAGGGGTTCCTTGAGCATGACCTAAACGTTTCTTTACGAATACCCCATTGTAAAAAGGTTGAGCGGTCTCAAGGTCTGCAAGAGCAGATAAATGGGGGTAAAAAATTTAGCTAGACCTCTAAAACTTCTTTTTACTTGGTATAGAGTAGCTTTCAGGCCATTTCCACAATATCCAGTTGAGTCCAGATGCAAGAAGGAGAGGACAGCTTTCATAGTAATACCACAACCCTCAAAAAAGGATACTTGATTAGAAAAAAGAAAGAAAGAATATGAAAAAGTGACAGAAAAAAAGGAGGCAAGTCTCAAGTCAAACAACAGAGATGAGGGGAAAATGCTAAACAACAAGTCATGCTATCAGTAAGTTGGGTTAATACTGGACTGGCCTACAATGTTTTCTAGTTTCCAAACCTCCCAATAATGGCATTATAACACAAGGGTACAAAACGTCCTGCATCCCATACTTCGGAACGTGGTTATTAAACACCTTTTTGTGTTTTATTCACCTATCGTAATATTCTTTACATTAACAGGAAGAGTATGTCTCTCCATTATAGTGACAGCAGGTCTAAAGACTCCGGAACTTAACGCAGATACCCAACTAGGAAATCACGCAAAAGATAAGAGGGGCTTAACTATCTGGAATCAATAAAATTCTTAGTAGAACAGAAAGACTCTTAAAAGGAAGACCCAAAGATAAGAACTCATGTCTTAAAAAATTCTTAATATTTCCATGTGTCATACTTTACTGTAGCAATAGAAACCTCAGTGTACAACAACAATCTTACATAAAGTAAGAAAATTAGCATATTCCACCAACCTGAGCGAGGTGGTGTAAGAAAAGGTGTTAATTGGTAGAAAATCTCTTGCTTGGATGCTAAGTGTGTGAAGGCGACATAAATAGGCAACAAATGAATAATCAAAGACTGACTCTCTTCCTGACACAGCCTCCACATCAAGATTTTAAAAGTATTTTCCTTCATTTAGTGTGTCAACTTAAGTAGCTAGCAATGGGGTGGGGTGGGAGGGGGGAGATGTTTCATAATAAATGTAGTATTCACATTGAGCTCAATGCTCATAATTGTGTGTCTATTTAACACTTTAGTTTCTGGACTTCTGTGACATAAGGAAAAATACTTCTTACTGTGAAAACGCTGTTCAATAACGCGGCAAAGACCAACAGGACGAAGATGTGCAGCCATTGCCTGTTTTTTTAATGGCCTTTTCTTCTATCGTTGCAAAAATCTCCTCCCAGGCTTCTAGTTCATAAATGGCACATCAATTTTTACACTTTTCAAGTCCTTTTAAATTGTGGAATGTCTAGCTATCCTGAGCTGTCAAACATTGAACATGAGAGAAAATGCAAAGCATAGAAGCAATAACAACTTTTCAATGGCATTTGGTACACACAACATGTGCTCCATTGCACCGATAGGATTACAGGGTAATTCAACAGAAAATAGAGTATATTTTAGAATATGGATGAGTTCTCTTTCTCTTTTCTAAGCATACTTTTTCTTTATAAAACGTACATAGCAGGGTTTGGTAGTACTATGATATGCTCACCAGCTTCCCTCATGGCTGTATCCACCTGCCATGTGGCACTGTGGCCTCTTGTTTGCTAAACAAAATCCTAACACCAAGCTGCTGGGGGTAAGGGGGGGGGGACAACTACCATTTCACAATGTAAGGGAGGACCCTGGGAACTGGCCTAGATGAAACCTCATTTCAGCACCCAGCTCCATTATCACTTCATGACACTGACAAAGCCAATTGGCCCCGTTAATTATTTCAGATTTACTCTCTGGATCATGGCAGCTTGTAGCATTTATCACTGTAGCTAGCGGCCTAACCTTTTATCTTATCCCCACCCCGGGAGAAGGAAAATGGAATTGATATATTTTACAGGGAGGAGGGATTATTTGCTCTGAAAAGGGGTAAAATCATTACAGAACAAGACAAAAAAAAAACAAAAAAACTCATGACTATATCAAAACCTAACTTTATGAATTAACACACACACACACACACACACCTTGTTAGTCTGTAATGTTTGAGAATACCTGCAATGTAATACTTTGAACCTGCATTTTATATGACAGAAATGAACACTGGCACAAAAACTGGACAATGCCTTGTTTACATGAATTGCAGTGCTGCCACCTAGTGGCAAGTAAATTCAGAATTTAACTTTTTAAATTACTGTAATTATTAAAAATCAGAAAGTAGAAATTGTAAGAAAGTGATTTACCATTACCAAAAAAAGCTGCCAAACAAGCCAGAAACACCCCTAAACAAGCCAGAAACACCCCTGAACAATCCAGCAAACACTTGCAAGTCTTTAGTGAACGTTTGAAAACATGTAGTGTTGGGTCCCAAATAAACCAAGAGGATTGCAAACTAGTATAAAAAATATCAAAACCTAGTCATGGGCTTCAATAAAGTACTGCAACTAAAAACATGCCAAATGGAGTAGCAAAAATTTAACAACATAGCTTACCCAGAAAGGATACACAAATCTCCACTTGCATTTACACAAATAGAATTGTTAAATAGTAAAAGTCTAGGGTGTCTATTGTGTGAATGTTTTCACATAGACACCCTAAGATTTAAAACTTTCACCCAATATTAAAAAACGTTTTAAATTGTATTCAACTGGAATGAGTGTTGATTTTCAGTCAAAGTTGTGTGAAATTTTATGTGAAAACATTATATACAGTGCTGTGTAAAATGTTGGCGCTATATAAATCCTGTTTATTAATAATAATAATAATAATATTAATTTATATAAATAGCCCCATGTCTAAAAAATGACTAAACTGTTACGAGCCCATTTGACTTTGACACACAAAAGCAAAAAAAAAAAAAAAATAATAATAATATTAATATGGAATAAAATAGTTAGGAATTGTGTTGAGTTAAAGTACAAAATCCTAATGGGCCAAGGTTAGCTAATTCCCGCCATAAATGAGATGTCCGTGTCTCGAGATGCCCTTGCACTGGACAGAATTGTTACAGATCTCTGTGCAGTGAACACAACATACTCCAGATCTGGAAGATGATCACCACATAAATCACCAATCATCCACATTCTGCTGCGCTGCTAACTTTTTTTGGGGGAATGCAAAGTTAAAAAGTTTAAATCTCAAAACTCAGGACCTCCCAGATCACAAAAACATATCTGTCAACATATCTTTCCTCCCAATCTGATGTTGTTACCACCTGCAAGAGGTCAAAGTACTGACTTGTTAGAGATGTGCTGGATGTTTTAGAAAGTGGAGTCAGTTTGCAAATCACATCAATATTGAAGACAGACAAAGCATATGAAACATACAAGGTATTTAATTTCAAATATGACCTTTAATGGGGAGATCTTTAACTGTATGTTAATACTTACCTAGCCATGCAGCAATGAGCGCAGAGTCTATGCCATCTATGGGCTCACAGATTCGAGACACCACTGGGTGGACTTGTTGTGACAGGTAGTATTGTGTGTCAATGCAAAGGTTGTCTTGTTTTTGCAGCTGTTCAGGAGCATATGCTCTTTGGCTGGCACTAAGATTTGACCCGTCCTACATGAAAGGGAGGCAAGCACACAAAGTCTATTTCAGAGAGACTGAGACAGCAGATTTATGCTTCCTATCTAAGTGCAAAGTCAGAAGCAGGTGCTAAAGACTGAATATAATATTCATTTATTTCTCAAAAAGACTGACAGCGAACATCATCTCCATAGCCATTTGCAATAATTTCCAGAAAACCTTGGCCATTTCAGTGAGGAACAAGGGGAGAGGTTCCATGAAGATATAAATGTGATGGAAGAAAGGTATCAGGGCAGATGGGATAGACACATGATGGCAGACTACTGCTTGAGCCTTCAATGTGATTGTCCTGATCATCAGTATAAAAGGAAATTATACAAACTGAGTTTTTCAATGACTACTTTGTGATTGGTTCTGTAAATGTACTGAATATAGAATATATTGACATTCAGTATTTCAAAGATTTCATTTAGTATATGTAGGCATATCTAGTTTAATTTTGCTTAATTTTCATGTTTCATTAGTTTTACGAGGTTATTATTGCGGTCATTATTTCTAAAGCTGGAGCCAATCTAGCAAAACCAATACCATATCTGGAATCTGTGCATCAAATATAACCTAAAATGACTTTAATCTGTTTGGCAAGAAAATGTTTGCTGACCAATGTAATCGGTTTTATGGGGGAGCTTTTCTCTTACTTGCTGCTCTGTCTAAAGACCCATAAAACAAATTAGAAGTGAGAAGTCTACTAAATGAGGATGCTGAAAGACATAAGGATTTTTTTTTTTTTTTACTGGATTTTTTGATCTGAAAGTTTTTTGAGGATTCTACAGGGTGGAACAAGGATCCCAGTCTGTTGTATACAGAAATTAATTTCTCATAGTCAAAGTTTGCAGCCAACAGCCAGGATTTATGTGATCAGACCCGGTAGTGATATTTTTCTTAGTTATGACTGTTTGAAAGGAGCCCTGCTGTTTTTCTCAATACGCATACAGCAAAGCCTGGTAATGCCCTAACATAAAGCAGAATTACACATTACACTTAGAGATGGCCCTTTATAAACTTAAATCGTGCATTCAGAACAAAACCAACACCGATTTTGCTGATAGCAAGTTTTTTTAAAAGATGGTCAAATGCTTTAAAGTGGCCACTAAATAATATGCTTTGCATTAAAAGTGTCCTTCATAAATTATGCTTTCAGCCGTTTTTACAGTAGAGGACACCAACAATAGTTTTCGTACCTACTCATTCCATTTCTGCTGCTAACATTTCTGCTGCTAGTGCAGCAACAATGCTACGTTAAAACCTTGGTGGTCTATATGGCCCGATTTACTATATGGCTTGAACCAGCTTATATTAGATCTCTCTCAATATGTTTTTTCTAACAAATACACTTGTAGAATAAACTGCCTCTATGCCTGTAAATAGACACTGAAGGCAGGCTGCTAATAGGGCAAATAATCATGGGCATTTCCTTGTACTGCTTGTTGACAGTAATGTCAAAATGTAATAATCAGCAATTGGCTGTTTGGCCATCTTGTGTTTTTGAAGCAATAAAGATTTTACAGAAGGATGAATATTGGTATAGATTAGGGACCTAAATAATTTTATTAATAATTCTCTATAAAGCAGTATTTTCTTTACAAACACCTGTCAGGAGTTTCATTTTAAGCTTCGTCAAGTCAACAATGACTCTGGATACACAAAGATCCCTGTACTTATACTGGTCAAAGGTGGTGGGGGGGCAGCGCTTCGATTATTCACCAAGCCACTGAAAATAAATGCTCAATACAGTCTGAACACGTCATATTCACATTATCATACTGTTAAAATTGAAGCATCCAGCTCAGTGCATTATTTTTCATACAATGTTCAGGGGGAGTGTGGGGAATTCTATGGCCTCTCTTTAAAAAAGTATGAGTAAGGGTAATTTTAAACCCGCAGTGGGTGCCAGCATGTTTTCCCATGGTGCAGTTTGCCCCTGCCAGAGGAACAGTAGCAATTTGCTGTATGCCCTGTAGTTCACTGCCATGCGGTTTGACACCACAAGTCTGAAAGGGCCCTATAAGTGAATGATGAAACTTGTTGAGTAATACAGAAATATCAAGACTGGAGACCAATTTTAAATGAAACAACTCGGATGCAATTGAACTGCAGACTTTCAGCTTTAATTCAGTGGGTTGAAAAAAAAAAAAAGATTGCATAAAAATGTGAGGAACTAAAGCCTTTTTTAACACAATCACTTCATTTCAGGGGCCCAAAAGTAATTGGACAATTGACTCAAAAGCTATTACATGGGCTGGTGTGGGCAGTTCCTTTGGTATGTCATTATCAAGCAGATAAAAGGTGAAACAAGCCATCCTAAAGCTGCAAAAACATAAAAAAAAAAAAACCATCAGAGAAATTCCTACAATATTAGGAGAAGAAGCAAAGCACTGGTGAACTCAGCAACGGCAAAAGACCTGGACGTCCATGGAAGACAACAGTGGTGGATGATCGCAGAATCTTTTCCATGGTGAAGAGAAACCCCTTCACAACAGCCAACCAAGTGATCAACATTCTCCAGGAAGTAGGCGTATCGATATCCAAGTCTACCATAAAGAGAAGACGCGTGAAAGTAAATACAGAGGGTGCACTGCAAGGTGCAAGCCACTCAAAAGCCTCAAGAATAGAAAGAATAGATTGGACTTTGCTCAAAAACATCTAAATAAGCCAGCACAGTTGTGGAAAAACATTCTTTGGACAGATGAAACCAAGATCAACCTTTAGCAGAATGATGGCAAGAAAAAAGTATGAAGAAGACGTGGAACAGCTCATGATCCAAACCATACCACATCAACTGTAAAACATGGCGGAGGCAGTGTGATGACTTGGGAGGGCATGGCTGCCAGTGGCACTGGGACACTAGTGTTTATCCATGATGTGACACAGGACAGAAGCAGCCGAATGAATTCTGAGGTGTTCAGAGACATACTGTCTGCTCAAATCCAGCTAAATGCAGTCACATTGATTGGGAGGTGTTTCATAATACAGATGCACAATGACCCAAAACATACAGCCAAAGCAACCCAGGAGTTTATTTAAAGCAAAGAAGTGAAATATTTTTGAATGGCCAAGTCAGTCACCTGATCTGAACCCAACTAAGCATGCATTTCACTTGCTGAAGACTAAACTTCGGACAGAAAGGCCACAAACAAACAGCAACTGAAAGCCGCTGCAGTAAAGGCCTGGCAGAGCATTAAAAAGGAGGAAACCTGGCGTCTGGTGATGTCCATGAGTTCAAGACTACAGGCTGTCATTGCCAGCAAAGGATTTTCAACTAAGTATTAGAAATTAACATTTTATTTTCAGCTTTTTAATTTCTCCAATTGCTTTTGAGCCCCTGAAATGAAGTGATTGTGTTAAAAAAAGGCTTTAGTTCCTCACATTTTTATGCAATCTTTTTGTTCAACCCACTGAATTAAAGCTGAAAGTCTGCAGTTCAACTGCATCTGAGTTGTTTAATTAAAAATTATTTGTGGTAATGTACAGAACCAAAATTAGAAAAAAGTTGTCTCTGTCCAAATATTTATGGACCTAACTAACTGACTGCTGTGCACAGATGCTGCATACGCACCCAAGATTTTTGTTGATGGAAATGATGTTTCACAACTGAAAAGATGAATGAACAAGCCCTGCAGCTTGTATCCGTGAATACTTATTTTTGACGTGTGTACATAGCCTTAGTTAAGAAAAATTATTTACTTTTTTCATTTTTTCCCCACAAAAAACAAAACAAAAAAATACTATGATTAATACCAAAATCAAATTACCTGACATATTACATAGGAGATGGTATCCCCAGCCTTAACCTTCCTTCCACCTTGAGAATTTATCCATAAGGCTACATGAACATGTGGCAAGCTTTTTTTGTCAGGGTAGTCCTGTGGATCCTTTGTTAGGGCCTAAAAGATCAATTTGCAAAGTTACTAAAATAACATGTAAAACAGAACTTATGTAAAAGGTTTTAAAACCTAAATGATATTCTTCTGAAGGAAGGAAGCAATGGGGCTACAAAATATGGGTGAGCTTGATTTCACTGAACATTTTTTTCAATATTGGACTTCATGGCAACATCATAAGGAAAGTTAAGTCAACTTCAGAGAAATACATACTTTTCCTTTGAAGACTTAATAAAACCAAAGAGAAAGACCACACACTCACACGGGTGTAGAAAGCAGCACTAAAACATTCATCAGACAGATTTCTCAATATGTATGAAAATTTATTTGCTGCCGATAGATTTGTGCCAAAAGGGTAGGTTACATTAGCTGAAAACCTTGAAGAGCTATTGTAACCACTATTACAAAAAAGTGCAGGACCCACACTCATTAAGATTTTTAATGTACATACATGTACGCAGCATAAAGTTAAGGATAATTTTCTATTTGTTTAATAAGGGATAGTTTAATAAAAACCTATGACATAATATATGGATTTAAATCTAGACAAGGGAGAACGCTAAAGATACAACCTCAAACAAATTTGTTACAAATTAGTGCATTACAGCTACTAAAACGTTAATAAATAAAAAGCCAACAGTTCTATGTATACCTGTGTCTTTGATGTGTCAACAAGTAAAGCAAAGGTGTGAAAAAATATGAAGTATTGCTTATATTACAGATATTCTAAAATATCCTGGACACATTTGTTGGTGTTTTTAGAAAAAAAAAATGGTTTAGCGTTATATTTTATTAAAACAGCCACGTTCTTTATTAATATAATCACTCAGCCTTTTTACTTGGCAGAAATGTAGTCACATGGAACAAAAAGCAAAGAAGAGAGTTGTCTGTGGAAATCAGAAGGAAAATTATAGTCAACAATGTTAGTGGCAAAAGCTTAAAGACCGTCTCTAAGCCAATTGGTATTCCTGTAAATGATCAACAATATTTGCAATATTCATAATGAAGATCCATGGAGTTGTAGCTTTTGAGTGAAGTGAAAAGTCAACTCCAGAATGGGCAGAAGGAATATGAGAATAGTGGAGAAAAACAAGGAAAACTAAGGAGATACAGGATGAACTCCAAGGGTAAAGGTCCATTAGTGTACCATCCATAGTTTTTTGAATGACAGTAAGCTCAACTGAACATCATTCACTCCACTTCTGACAGAAATAAAAAGCCAGGCACGAGTTTGCTAAAATGCATATTGGCAAGCAACAAATCATTTGGGAGAATATCCTCTGAACTATTAAGCAGTAAGTTTTTTTTTTTTTTTACAATTACTAATAATTACCATTGGTTAATTCCCAAGAAATGTGTCCAGGTTTGTAAAACATGATTTAATAAGTTAAAAACACCTTAAAGAAATACAAAGAAGTAGATAACAGAAAATAGGAAAGGGGGAGTATTGGGGAAACTTCCTCAAAATATTACCTTATTAATTTCATATTGGCTGACAGGTACACTGCCATTATTCACATTCTCTCCTATCTCCATGAGCTTTTTCTGAATATTTTCCACTATTGTATCACGGGGTTGGTCAGATAGGATTTGACTTATCACATAACTGAAAAGGAAAGGAGACACTAAATAAAATAGAAAATGTCACTAGGAATGTAGAAAATAGAAACTTCAAAAAAATATGCCATCAGTACATTAGCAGTAACATTGGATATAGATGCTCCTCACTTATCCACCAGGTCCCATTCCTTAACTGCCTTGGCGGTGTTCCAGAGTGTGGCTCGGGGTGAACTTAACATGCCAAAAGTGGTAACCCCAAACCAAACTCGGGGTGGGGGAAACTCCTACCTGTTCCCCCCGATCCAGCAGCGTCCTCGGCCATCCCCGGCCGGCTTCTGCATCGCATCCTCAGTGTGATCGATGTGATGCGTGAAGTGTCGGTAAGCCGGGGAGGCGTGGCTTAAATGTGAATTTAAAAGCAGGTTACATTGTAACCTGCTTTTAAAAAATTCATCACAGTAAAAAAAGAGTTATAAAAAATAAATCCAAATTATAAATCCAAAAGTTTATTTTATTATTGTACCTTGGTTTGGACAAATTGAACTTTTTTAAAATTTTTTAATAATTTAATAAAATAAACTTTATTTATAATTATTTTTCTTATTATAATTTATGATTTGTGTTTCAAACTTTATCATACCCGAAAGTTATTCCTAAGAATTACAGGCCCAAAATATTAAAGAAATTTTGACGCAAAACAATGTAATGCTTTTGACATAAAAATACAGACACAATTAGAACGCCAGGGGGTTAAAGTGAGGAGCATAGGGAAGAGTCATTCTGGAATAAACACATTGTTAAATGAGGAATACCCGTACTTAAGTAATCTGTTCTTCCTCCAACTTTAATGTAAAGCTTCATTTGTGTTACTATTTTACTAAAAGCAGAAACAAAACCCCAAATACACTGTTGAAAGACAAAGTTTACAGTAAAACTAAACCACTTCCACCCCTGCTGTTGTACTCAACTGTTGGGAAATTCATTTTAACAGATCACAAAAGCTATCCTATTCAAGTCTATGGAAGTGGTTGTTTTTAAAATGCTTCAAAATTTGAAGTCAGACCCAGAAAATGTATGCAGATCAGAAACTTTGACTACAAAGTAACTTTATAATCAATATTATATACTAATAGAGCAGTGAATAAAGGGGGGGGAGGGAGCAATTAATTTTTAGAAGTTGGTCACACCGACACCTTCTAGATTTCCCTCAGTACAGGCTTCTTAAGTTTATCTACAAAAAACTATACTAGCAGATACCACATTCTCACAGTGATCAAAACTTTTGTATGGACATATTTAGAGTAGGTAAACCAAATACCTATTCAAAGTCCACATAATTTAAATACCAAAACACCACCCCAGTCACTTTACCAAATTTAGTGAAGTTCAATCCCTACTGGTCAAAGCAACAGTATCCTGCCCAAGTAAAGTTATTTCCTATCAGAACCTTATTGTACCTTTAAGTGATCTTTATCAGAGAATAGGGCTTTAAAGCTGCGTACACACGGCAAATTTTTCTCGCCCGATAATCGGTATCGGCCAATTATCCGGCGAAAATCTGCCGTGTGTAGTCGGTCGTCGTCCATCGTCCGACGACCGTCCTGGCGGATCCATGGACGATGGACGACGACCGATCCTAATGAAAGGGAAGGGGAGAGCGCGCAGCAGGGTGCCGCTCCGTCGCTCTCCCCCTCCCCTCTCCATAGAGCATGAACGGTGCTGTATGTACAGCATCGTTCATGCATCATGCAGTCTTTTCTCGTTGGAAAGGATCGTGAAAGATCCTTTCCAACGAGAAAAATTGCAGGTGTGTACGCAGCTTTAATATGGTTATGTGTCATAAAAGTGTCAGACTTTGTTTCCAGGTGAACAAGCCAGTAAAGTTGAAAAATACATAAAAACTGGTGATCCCAAGCTTCACAGACTTGAATGAAGTAATGTTCAGCATTAGTTGCCATTCACTACCCTAAAAACTTCTGTATGTTATGGGCCCATATAAAGCAGCATTTAGACAAATTGTGAGTTTATACATAAATAACAGGATTCTGGTGGCATAGGCACAAGTGGTGATCAGGATCTTTTTACCTACTTTAGAAATGTGTATCTTTTAGGTATAGAAGAACACAAAACAAAGGTTTTCTATTTCAGGTACAAATAAAAATGCAACAGTATTTCTTGTATTGTATATCTGCACAAACTAAGACATTTTACTGGAAGAAGTGTGCTTTGTTTCCCCAATTCAATGACATGTAAACATTCTCAAACATATTCTTGTCCTTCTTAATGACTAGTATTTTAAGATTAAAAACACATTGCCTACTTTATGTAAAGGTGACATTATTTTAAGCTTGGTTGTCCCTTTAATACACAATGTGAGCAATTGATGAATTCTGTCCTTGTGTAGAGCAAAATACCTCAGACATACCATTGTCAACACTTAAAGAACATGCAATTCATACCACTAAAACTGGAATCCCTACTGCCTGTGTATCCTTTGTCAAGCCTGTGTCCCTTACTGAGATGTAACAAAAGCACACAGCATTCAATATTTTCATATTTGTTATAGTGCTTTTTACAAGATAAAACCGAGAGGCAGCACTGTGCCACAAAGCAATTTGAGTTTATTGCAAGTCCTGTTTCCACAGAGATAACTCTGCTTTTTTGGAAAGTTATTTTTCCTATTATTCAAGATGGCCATTTAAACATTTCACTGTAGTGTGAGGAAAAAAACGCACAAGCAAAATTTATGTAGATAAATAAACTTAAAAATAGGTTTCATAGCTAGCATTTAATTGCAATGCTATAATACATTTATCAGACACATTCCTTTAAACTTGTTTGCAACTAAAGCAGACCTGGGCTCAGGTTACTACGAAAATGGTGAAAAAGCTTTTTGGTTCCATCTACAACTGCTTTTCTCTATTTTATAAGTCTATGGGAAAGCAAACATGGGATTGTTGCTGGTCAAATGCAAGATGGTACCTGTAAAGTTCTAAATGATCTCCAAATTGTCTTGAGTGTGAAATGTACGTTGCATTTGCCCATTCACAGGCCCTTAAAAAGCTAAAGACAGGTCAGTTCATATAGCACTTATGGTAGGTGTTTGACAGATGCTTTTCAGCAAGCCAATTTTTTATGTACATAAGTACTTAATTGCTTTAAACTATAAGTAGGTATGAAATACACCTTTTTAGGACTAATTGTTTTTCATAAAGAATTTTATAGCTTGATTTATGACTATACTCCACGGTTTCCTCTACTGTTCCAACATCTTTAATGTCCAAAAGCTGTAGAAGATTTGGAAAAACAACATTCCAGATAAATTCTGTGCCATCTGCTTTGTTTTGTTTATTGTGTGTGTGGACAATGGTAACCTTTTAGCAGCTTTCATCTCGGTTTATTTTCCTTCCTAAACGTTCATAGATGACTGAACCACAAAAATTTTTTTGCAAATGCCCAAGGTCACATATTTACCGAAGTCACAGAGTAGTAGTAATAAAAGGGAATCATCTAAAATTTGGTGCAGATAAAAACTAGACTTACTTTCCAGCCATTTTAGCAAGCTCACACCAGTCTCTCCTGACTATGTCAAGACCCTTCAGTTCCTGTTTAGTAGTGTATTTGCCATCTCCTGTAGGCTCAACTGTGAGTGCTGCATATTTCTTTTTCTTCAGCAGCAGAAGAGACTTAAAGACACCGTCAATGTCAATCTCCAGTAGTTTGTATGACTTGTTGATCTCACTTTTAACCTAGAAAACACAAAATAAAAAGAGGCTGGAGCAAGGTTTCTCAACCAGAGGTTCCAAGAAACCACAGATTTAATTTTTTTTCTAATTTTCTAGTATATGAGGAAACCAGCAAACCAACACAGTATTTGTGTGTATGTGTTGACTTTTACAGTTACGTTTTACAGCCCAAACAATGAAAAAAAAATATACACCTTGTTTCCCAGCTTAAAAACCTCCTCCAGGTTGTTGCAATTAGTGTTGATCATAATTGAGTCTGTATCACCATATATAACTTCCAGGTTCATCTGTGTAGAAAGAAAAAAAGAAATCAAAGTTACAAAGCACAGAAAACAGCTGACAAGAAAACACTTAACATTTATGATACGAAGAAGCAGATGCTACCATAAGTAAAAACTATCCATCAATGTGCTATGCATTAAGAGAGCTAATTCAAATAAATGGGCTGTCAATGCACAAGAGTAAAAAAAAAAAATTTGGAATTCAGCTACCTGTAGAATTTGCGCTTTATTCAGCAACTGAACAGACTGCAGAACACCTGGACAAATATCTCCATAGGAACAAAAGAACATAAACCACTATAAAAATCTTATTTTTAAACCAATACAATGCAATAAACAATAGTGCTTCAGCAATTTTTTTTATTCGAGTCTATTGAAGCAGTGAAATACGTATACACCCACCAAGCTGGGGAAAAACATTCTCATAAATATAGTACTGTGTGAGAATAGACATCTCAAAAAACTTCTAAAAAGGTACAAATAAATATGGATAGCAAAAAAAAAATTCTGTTAAATAGTTAACCGTCAGGAGTTAAGCCCCAGACAAAAGTGCATATTTTACGCTCAGAATAGTATATAACACTGAAACTATTTAACTGAAGATGAAGGGAGCCAGAAAAACAATCATAATAAACACAACACTGCAGCTCATACAATATAGCGGAGCTGCAAGTAAACTCTAATTAACACTGTTGCTAATTTGCTGGAAAGACTCGCATGCAGGCTTCAAGCAGCGCTCCATCATATCTGTGTTAGAGAAAGAATGAAGCTATAATCCATTAGGAAGGATTACATTGGTAAATAGGCATCCGAAGAGAACTGCTTTCCGGTTTGTTTGGGTTACAGTTTTGTACTGCACAACAACTTCGCCAGGTGCGGCCTTTTTGTTTTCTATGTTTGTTTTTGTCAGCAGATTAAAAGGGGAAAAAAAAGGCAGGCAAAGGAAACAAAACTACACATGGCAAGCAGCATACTTACCTTCTGCACCATCTCCTTGGTATGCAGAAGAATCTACAAGAACAAACAAAACAGAAATGGTCACTTACTATACTGTATATTAACCAATAAAAGTTATACATAGGAATGTTTTAATTATAAATAAAACAAAGCTAATACAAAATGTAAATACTTCATACAAGCTGATGTGTTTCCTGTTCAAAGAAAAGATACTGTATTGGTGGGATGCTAGGAAATACCAAGCTGATACTTTTGATATAAAAAATTATTCTAAAGAAAAAATAAATTATGATGTTACAGAAGTGCTGGAAGCAACCATAACTAATATTTGCAAATAAACAACAGGTCAATTATACTTTTTAAATAACTTATTAGGACAGTAATGTATGTAACACAATGAGTAGCCCATATACCTCCGACCATGTGTCCACACAAGCATCTACATTGATGGCATGTGATATGTTACTCTGTGGCCAGCTAGGGTTGGGTAAGTGCTTGCAGCAAGGACTAGCTAGGAATAAGACAATTCCTTTTATCTACCCATAGTACCACAATAGTAACGCACTGCTTTATCAATAGTAATGTACAACATACATAATGTATGCTTTTTCCCTGCAAAATAAGGAAACAAGAATAAACCTGAATTGATCCTCTTGGACAGCTATGTTAGAATTTTAAGGCCAACTGGTTATCTATGGGGGTAGCACACATAGCTAAGGAAGGCTGTGAACACTTATAACTAAATATACTAAACATAAAAAGAGAAAAAAAATGAATGACGGCCTGACAGCCAGCAGATGTTCCAAAAGCAATAAAGACCTAAATTGTTTCCTAACTATAATACTTTTGTCAACAGCTGTACGACTGAATTTTTACTTGTTGAGCGATTAACTTGAGTAATCATATTAGCCATTTTTTAGGACTAACATGGACAAGCACACAGTTGTAAATTTGAGCCATTTTAGCTGAAATGTTTTATCCCCTAAACCAATAAAACAATCCCAGCAGCTAAATTCGATTTTAATTTGTCCACACCCACCTACCAGCTAGCCACCAATTATGTTATTCTCCTCAATGAATCACAAACCAGGAACAGACATGTTGTAAATGAGTGTCAAAGTGACACTTATCTTTTTTCTTGTTCAAGTTTAGCAATTTTAAAATCAAAGCAAAGCATGACTGCCAAAGAATAAATGCAAAGTTCAGAATTACTTTTGCCTGAAATATTCTGTTTAGGAAACTGATGGTTAAGCAGTCCATTCTGTTTTATGAAAAGGGCGGAGGACGCGCAGAATGTGCCAGCTGTGTTCTCATACAAACTTATTCAAGGGGGTTTATTATTAAATTTTATTATTAAGCAGTAATTATATAGCGCCAACATATTATGCAGCACTGTACATTAAATAGGGATCACTAACCATGTTCTCAATGACTGCGGAGCCCTGGGCACACTGTCCACCTGAGAAACACGAGTGCTTGTAAACGGCCACAAAGTCTTAAGACTTACTAAAGAATATGTCAGCAATGGCGGACTACAGATAACACCGACGACAGGACTGTAAGCTCCTACCTGAACCATTACACATTAGTGTACTTTTGTGAATTAATATGTTCGTGTTCACCACCCATTCTAAGCCACTTAGACAGAAATTTGTGCCATTTGATCTAAAATATTGTTGCCATCTTGGTTTAGGAAGAAGACAAGGAATCAATGTAATTGCATAAACCATGCCATGTCATTTTATTACCCAAACAGTTAAATTGTAAAACACTATGGATAAAGGCAAAGTTGAAAAAGCAACCAACACAATTAAACCTGCAGGTGCTGAACCAATGATCACAAAACTAAGGGGTGCACAAAAAAAAAAAAAATGTAGGCAGCTGAAGCGCAAACTTTGAGGGAAAGCACAAGGAGGTGGGCGATGGATATAAAGCGCAACGTGCTCCTATTCAGAGGACGGAAAACACAACTGTAAATGATAGCACAGCTGCCACTACAGAACTCAAACAAAGGAAATGCAGATAATTGTCTAATAAGAATTTCATAAAACATTTAGCCAGAAACAAACATTTTCTTCCTATTTGTTCTCATTTAAATCTCTTGTAGTCTTCCTGCCACAAGTGCCTTCTATAAAATATATACGTCACCCTTATTAGTAGGTAGGCTTTTCGTTTTTTTTTTCCTCTGTCTAATTTGAAGTATTGTTACTTGCTGGATGTTGCGCAGATTGATTTATTCAAGAGAACCATATGGGACTGATTGCAAAACAAATCATCACATTCAAAACTATTTATGCTCTCACAAATACCAACATTGTGCCATTTGCTCTATTGTTTGGCTGTGGAATGCCAGATTCACAATTGAAAGACTTCATTCTAACATCAAATCCAAAAACACAGTGTGCAAAAAAGCGCAATGAGGTGAGGCACAGTCGGCTTCATGCAATATTGCTGGGGCTCCCATTCGGTCCATGCCGTGAGACCACACAATTCAAGCATAAGCCTAATTTGACAATGTAATTATTTTGTTTGTTTGTGCCTATTAGCTACACACATCCTGGCAATGGCAATATGTAAAGAGCAAACCAACACAGAATCTTGGCCATTTACAAAGATGGATAAAAAGTTTTGAAGAATACAAAAAATATATTATAAATATCCTCCTAAAACACAAAACGCCATCTGCCCATTTCCTGGCCTATGCTAATTTTATAAAGGTGTGCTATAGACAGAGTTTGGTGATCCCAAACTCAAATGAAATATAAATCAACAACTATTTCTTATGGGAACTGCATGTATCAAACTTATTTACTATAGCTGTTCTTTGCGGAATCATCCATCAAACCGCATAATAATTAAATAACCATAAGTCCTAAGGCTGCATACACACGTATATTTCCATCGCTGAAAACAATCTTTCATGATCGTTTCCAGTGACAGATGAGTAGGTGTTCTGTTTTATGGAGAGGGGAGGACAAGTGAGCAGCACCTCACAGTGCTCTCCTCTTTTGACGTGTATAGTCAAAAGTTGTATACGTCAGATTCAAGTCCGAGACCAGCGCGGGAGACAATGATCGGATCTACGTATATAGCCTAACTCTAGGCAGATATAAGAGGCAAAGTAGTGCAGCACAGTACTCATTAAATGTCTTCAAATACAAGTACCTAAAACTGAGCTGGTATGAGCTTTTTCCAGGCTGGTGTAAGGAGCAACACAAAGAATGGGCTGACGGGAAGGCATTGTGATAGAAGAGAGCAGAGCGACGGATCTTTGCGCTGCTTCTCCCTTTACTGTGCAGTAAGAGGCTACAGTGAGCTCAGAGGAATCAAGTTCAATGATATTTGCCATTAGACTGAGGATAAATAGTGGTAGAAAAAGTCCTGCAGTACAAATATCACAAACTAGTTAGGCTTATCATTTACTGGTCTATTCTTTTTATACTCTTGGTATTTTGACTGGAGTTTCCATTTAAAACAACCTATTTAATTTTTCAACACTGTGCATATAAAGATATTCCATTTAGAAATCACTTACTGGTGCAGTATTTCCCTAACCAAGATACCCACTCATTCCCTCTCTGGACATCTGCCATCTGGCACAATACAAAGATAAAATCAGGCTATCACAACTCACATCCTTCTGTCATGTCCATGTCTCACTGTTCTCATCAGCTAACCCCATTCCTTCTGGCCGCTGATGTATTCAGACTCAAAGTTAAAAATTAGCAGTTATAGTGGTGTTTAGTCTGCACAATTTACACAAAGAATAATGTGTTTAAAACAGCTTTTGAAGAACTTTATAAAAATAACACAGCATTTATGTGGCTGGAGGTGAAAGATTTACTTTAATGAGCTATAGCAAAGACAAACGACAATAATGAGGTCTCTATCTTTGCATACCACCACATCTCCAAAATAAATGTGCCCACCTCCATTACAACAGGTTAACAGAATAATTTACAAAAAACAGAACTATGAAGAGCTTTTATAGCAGTAAAGATTTTTCACCCTCTTGGATTAATGCTCAGTTTTAATATGCTAAGGAAAAGACAAGACCACACACTGCCTAATTTTATTCACTCATGGGATGAAAATCAATATATTTATTTTTTCTAAGGATTTTTGGGGAACAATTTTTATGTAGCTAGGAGAGATATAACTGTGCAGAAAAGGATTAAACACTCATCAGGGTGGTCCAACCTGATTTCAGAAAAAACTCAAAATAAAAAGTGAACTCGGTAGCAATCTGTTCACACTATTTTAATGTTTATTACCTCAGCTTTCAACTCGATTGCAAGTAACTAGCAAAAACAATCAACAGCACAGTTTAGGAGTCAATCCAGCCTATTAATTAGGGGTATTTAGGCTAAGTACAACATACTTGACCAGGCCAAGGTGCATTTTTTAAAAAGTTCTACAGTTGCTGTTGCATCCATTTGCTACCACTGACAGGTTAGGTCCCTGAGCGACAGACACACATCTAATTCCAGGGAAATTTGACAGAGGATCACTTGAAAGTGGTGACAGCTAACACACAAAGGGGTTATAAAAAAGACTTGCAAGCTTCATTAATAAGCCAGCTCTGCAGTTATCTCATTTTACAGCAACACCTGCATATTTATCTTACCACCATCAATTGGATGATGGAATTTCGCCCCCTCCTCCTACTTGAAGTGTATTTTAAAAATGTGCCAACTTAAAGTGATAAAAAAAATATATAATAAAAATAAACTTTATGCTTAATTTTTTTCCTCCTTAACAAAGTACAGCTGTTGAGAATAATTGTTCAAGATCTTACCCTGTAATGTCAACTGCAGCAGAACAAAGAGTATTTAATTAGCAAATCTATTCAGTAATTCAACACCTATTATATCAAATGCCTTCGTGATTTTATTCAGGATAATTGGCTAAGAGGGTTATTACTGACATTCAGATGGAATTTAAAATTCTTCCACGAGTCGAATCATAATAGCAGTAATGATCTCCCCAATCAGGAGATTGTGTGTCACACAAGGCTCACCGGCATAGCAGCCGAGCCCATTTCCTGACTTCTTAATTCCCGGCCTCAGCTCAGTGAGGGCTCTTCATACCGATATTTCACTCCGCGATGCAGCTTTAATGGGACTCTATTAAAACACGCTGAACAAAAAAGGCGACAATTTTATTCTTTTTTTTTTCCCTTTTCCCCATGTGTGCGTGTTAAAGAGTGACAGCACTACCGTCATATCAATCAGCAAAGAGTTTCTGATAGCTGCAATAAAGGTCTGCGTGTAGTGGGGGCAGGGGGATGTCTGTAATTAAAAACA
The DNA here is from genome assembly GCF_032062135.1 of Pyxicephalus adspersus. Classification (NCBI taxonomy): domain Eukaryota; kingdom Metazoa; phylum Chordata; class Amphibia; order Anura; family Pyxicephalidae; genus Pyxicephalus; species Pyxicephalus adspersus. The sequence goes on from NC_092858.1 coordinate 135,380,324, forward strand.
GCGGGACACGGGTATGCCACCCCCCACAAGCTTTGCCTAAATTAAGACACTGGAATTGGCAATTTTTATTTAATGACAAAAGGGGCATTCTACTAAGCAGCCTCATCACAAGATCACAGATTCACATTACAGAAGAACAGCTATCAACAGAGAATTCTTAGTATGAAAGAGAAAACTATTAGACCATTTGCCTACAGGCTTACCCACCTACAGATATAAATACACACAAACACAATCCTATATAATATACATGCATGTGTCGCATGGTAAACATTCCCACATTTCTCACGTGACCCAGCAGCAGTTCCCCAACCTACTTATTCAGCTGAAAAACAGTCAACTGGTTAGCAAGAGCTTTTTTTGAAATTGATAATTATATGAAATTTTTGCAGGCCACATTGGGCAGTTTTTTTTTTTTAAGGCTACAAGCTTCTAGGAATTTAGTCATTTACAATTAAGTGCGACACACCTTCATCTTTTGGTTGTTAAAAAACTAAGAGGTCAGGTTTTAGATTTCTCAAACCTAAGGGGTTTATGATAGGAGTTTGGTATATGTTGCTCATGATGTGGCAGTGATGTTTTCACTGGAATTCAAAGCTGTATCGGTGATGGATGTTTCCAAGATGATGGCAGTACTTTATTACAGCAGACTAATGTGTTGTCTTTCAACCACTTGGAACAAACTATTGTTCTATGCTACTGTATCCTGAGCAATGCTTAAAAGTGCATAATTACATTTCCAATGAACATTTAAGTTCATGCCCATCCTTGAAGCACATATGATTGGCTCCTCAGACAATGCCATCCTTTAAAAACTTTTAATTGAATATTCTTAGGAATAACTGTACAGTTGGTACAAGGGGCCATATTGGTGACATATTTGAGGGCAGTATGAGATTATTAACCTATTATTAAATTATAAATATTAATTTATATAGCTTCACATAAAAACTTATTTTTCCATAGTTTTTGGGTATTTTTTTTTAGTAGCAGTAACAATATAATTTCATTTATGTCTTTAAAAGTTAGGTTTTTTTATTATATTTCAATTTAATTAAAAACAGTGTATATAAAAAAGTTTGTACATGTATAAAATACCTATTTGTGCTAACAAACACCTCCTCAATATACTTTTAACATTTAACCCACACTTTTAATGTGCTAATATGAGTTGGCATGATTAAACACTTTGTGTCTTGTACCGCAGATACAAGTCTGCTTCATCAGGAGTACAGGAAGTAAGTATTATTGGTATATTGATATTAATACATCACAGGCAAAGGAGTAACAATACACCAGGCAATGGTGAACATACAGGGGGAGGTACACTGCAAGTGGAGGGGAGGTTGTTAATGTTATTCAAAGTCAGCACATGCTCGAACCAGTAAGGTTACATTGCATTTTTACAGACTCTAAAAATTGGTAAGAAGAGTTTGGGGTTTATTGAATCAGAATCCTTGGATGTTACACCTCCTATCTCCTTGCGTATAGCGGCAACATATTACGCAGAGGTTCACAAAGTCTATTGTCTTATCACTAGGTGTATCAGAATCGACTATTAGTCAATAGTATAGCCTACCCAATGCTCAAACATACAAGCTGACTACGTACAGAACCAGAAAAATGCAGGACACTGCAAGCAAAAGGACTGTTAAACATAAATATAAAGTGGATAACTAGCTCATATTGAATATTTAAATGTAGGCCTGGCGCTGAAAACAGGTAAAAAGCTCCTGTCCTTTTGTAGTCCATCTCACAGAATAAAGGCAGCAATACATAGTTACTCCTAGATTGATGATTTGGTGGAGGAAACATTGGTAGACCTACTGCACCACCACTGAAAGCCGAATTTCCCAGGAAAATAGCTGCATACCCTACAGAAATGCCAGGCAGCCAACGGAAACTGGCGACTATACACTGGGTTATCGAAACAGCTGGTTTGTTCCCAGTACGGGATGAAACTAGCAAAGTATTTCTGTAAGAAAAGTAGCCGCATAATAGTGAAGAATTGACTATGGAAGTGACAGAGGCCTGAAAAATACTACTTGGACAACTTTCTACAAACAAAAAAGTTATTGGACATGTTTCAATTAAAGTGAATGTGACCTTCACAAAACATTATTTGGTGTAAAATAAATCTTTTTAAAAACACATGCACCAGGAAAATTCACCTTCAGTGCATTTTTGGAGAATACCAGACCCATGGTTATTTAAATAGACCCCTAAATATATTATTATTATTATTATTATTATTAATATGAAAATAGAGATAACATTGAATCCATTTGAAAATATAAAGAGCAAACACATTTTTAAGTGCAGAAGAGTAAAAAATTTAAAACCTATACACAGGTTATGGAATCCATAAACTTATTTTTGAATGCAATTACCATTTCTGCTACAATACTAATGAGCTGCAGTTAAATATGTAACAACAAAACTTCTATTGCTATACAGCAGCTAGTGAATTGTAAAGCCGATGAAGCGGTTTTGTTCATCTGAATATTTTTTTAGATAGGACCCCCATGAGAAACCTAATTCCTTCAGGAATCTGTAATGCTTGGAGGGAGCATTTAAGCAGAAGAATGAAGATGCTTGAAAAGTTTCCCACAAATGACACATCTAGGACAGGTCCTCAGAGACAGACAGATCTTCACCCTGTCCCTTTAACATACAGCTACCATAAAAAGGAAATAGACTAATTAAGCAATTGTTTTCTCCAAACAGTCAATTATTTTCTTTTAAAGGTAGTTAGTGTGATCAACAACAATTCACAGAGGACCTTTGAGCTGACCCTTAAAAATAGTGCTTAATGAGAGAAAAACAAAAATAACTCAGATTCCTTTAGGCTACAGTATGAAGGAATGCACCTGCCTTTCAGTATACCTTAATCCACAGATAGAAATTTGTTGTGCTCTGCATTACCCTAAAGAACTGCAGATATGGTTTATTAACGGGTCCATTGGAAGTAAAAAGGCTGCTTTATCACAGTACACAGCAATGCACTGGCATAAATGTTAAGCAGAAATTTAACCAGTTTTTACTCCCCTGTCCCCATTTCATGATGGGCGTCACAATCTTTTTTTATTCTTCTCTTCCTTATTCTGGTTGCTCAAATAGTTCATGGATAGCTCAGGGATTCCATTCTAAATCTAAAAAGTGACCATACACCAAAAGACTGTATATATATTTTTATCTTTTTACCATCAAAACCGTTGTGTGTCCATAGCAATGTTTGCAATCCTACTGTAATATAGAAAGGAAGGAGGGTATGCCCTTCCTGTTTTTTTAAAACATACATAAAGCCTGGGCACCTGGTCACACGATCCTTGCAAAAAAGAGGGGACCACACCACCCAGAAATCTGATAACACTAAACAAGGCTTAGGTAAGTGGTGGTTAGTTATGTAAATATAGAGGGACTCAATTGTGATCCCTGACATGTTTAATCAGGCACACAGTAGCACTCTGGAAAGAAATAAGAACAGTTGTATGTTGGTTATGAATCATTTAGGGATGCTTTACCAAAATGCAAAGATGTGTGTTCATTTAAAGCCCATCTCTGTGAAAAAATGAACCTTTCCTACCCCGTTCTGCATTTATTTTCTTACCTTGAGTAGGAAGATATAATTGCATTATACTTGAGCTATAACCTGTACTTACTTGCTTTTTAACTAAATCTGCCCCATCAAGCCAGTTCTCTGACAGTGTTGTTCCTGGGTGCAGGGGAGCAGCTACTCCAGCCCTGCAGTTAAGCCCATTGTGGCTCTTCCCCAAATGATGACATCATTGTCAAATTTCTGGAACCCCTAAAGACCCAGAGATTAACTTAAAAAAAACAGAGTTCATGACTAGGGTGTTTTCTTCCATATCCGTCGACACGCCGTTTCCTCCAAAGTTTGGAAGCTCATATTACGGTCCTTCCTAAGCCTGGCAAAGATCATATTGTTTGCTCTAATTATAGACCCATATCATTGATCAATGTTGATGCAAAAATTTTTTCTAAATTGATTGCCAATAGGTTATCCCCTTATATTATTATTATTATTAAACAGGATTTATATAGCGCCAACATATTACGCAGCGCTGTACATTAAATAGGGATTGCAAATGACAGACTAATACAGACAGTGATACAGGAGGAGAGGACCCTGCTTATATGCCCTCATTGATTCATCTGGATCAAACTGGGTTTATTTATGGAAGGGAAGCCAGGGAAAATACTATTAAGACTATACTACTGACCCAACTTGCGAAGTCTACAGGTACTCCTATGTGCCTGCTGTCCACTGACGCTGAAAAGGCCTTTGATAGGGTTTGTTGAGAGTTTATGTACTCAGCGTTACGTCAGGTAGGCCTGAGCCCCAATATGGTCTCTAGAATTGCTGCATTGTATTCCTCACCCAGGGCCTGGGTGCGAGTTAACGGCAACCTCTCTAACTCTTTTCAAATCAAGAACGGTACGAGACAGGGGTGTCCTCTATCCCCATTGCTTTAAGCCCTAGTTATGGAACATTTGGCTGTAGCCTTGCGTAACAATCCGGATGTTAAAGGGATCAAGCTAGGCGATACCCATTATAAACTCACCTTATATGCAGATGATCTTTTACTATATATAAGATTCCCTCATGTTACGATATCTTCGGTACTGAAGGAATTTGACGAATTTGGATCACTTAGCAATTTCAAGGTAAACTACTCTAAATCCGAACTTCTAAATGTTACCTTAAACTCGACTCAAATGTCCACTATACACAATAATATGTCCTTTCGGATTTGTCCTACTGCCATTAAGTATTTGGGTATAATGATACCATCGGACCCCTCTGCTTTGTTCTCATTTAATTATTCCACTGTATATAGTAAAATTCAATCCGGCCTTCAGAAATATGACTCCCTGCCTCTTTCCTGGTTCGCTCGCATAAACACTCTAAAAATGGATATTGTCCCCAGATTGTTATATGTATTCCAAACGGTTCCCATATTTTTACCAACTGCATATCTGCGTAAAATACATAGGTTGTTATTAAAATTTTTATGGAATAAGAAGCGCCCCAGATTGGCATTCGGTGTACTGGTTAAACCTAAATGTAGAGGAGGTGTGGGGGCCCCTGATATTGTTTCCTACTATAGAGCATCAGTCTTAGTGCACCTGACAGACTGGTTACTGATACCAGTCACTATAATCACTATGATTAACACTAACCAGATAAGCAGTATATTTTAGAACTAGGTTAGAAATGGAAGCTTACTCTCAGTACAGCTCTATACAGATGCCAGATTTAGGAACCAATTGTTTCTAGTTACAGTTTTGGAGCCTGAACACTGACACTAAAAAATAGAAAAACAAAGGATGAACTACCTCAACAGGGATACAGACAGCAATAAAAACTCTACCCCCTGCCACTGTTAAAAACCATGTAGGCTGCAGATACATTTAAGGTGTCACTGTCCAGAAGTTATCTTTTTGTATTACATTAATATGACATGAATGTTTCCAACATCTGTTTTATGGTGTGTGTGTGTATATATATATATATATATATATATTTATTATATTCATATAATTTAAGGTTCTTACTAATAACAATGTCCCGAGTTAGGAGGAACCTACCCATCTAAGTGACTGAATTAATTGCCCTTACCAGCTAATTAGATTTGCCAACATCAATCGTCTCAAGTTAGTCACAGCTTTTGTCAACCTTTAACCCTAAGAGGAGCTTCTGTTTTGACAAAGCAGGCAGCTGTGGCACAGTTTTGTTTTTGATCCTCTTGTAAGATAATCATCTTGACCACCGCCAAAAAGAAATTCCTTTGGGTTAACCCATATGCAGCAGATGTGTTTGACATGTTAAAGGCCAAAAGAAAAAAGGTATGAGCCTATATTTTAGGACTACACATAACATAAGCACATTCCTTTATAATTTAGCCCTTTAAAGTCCCTAAACGATATACAAAAATGAGTTGTTGATCTGCCTTAAATGTACTCGGCCATCAAGCCATGTTGTGGGCTGACAGCCTGAGAGTTGTCTGTTCTCCCAGGTTTTCAAGATCACCTACTCTCCAGTCTCCACAAAAAGGAAGGCTAAATCATATGATAAAATATTTCACTATAGTTTCACTATATTAAACTATACTAAATAGGGACAAAAAAAACAAAACTTGTATGGTACTTTTTTGTTATACTACTAAGTAGACCCCATCTGAACAGTACATGCAGCCCAACGTAGGCAAATGGCATGTGTTCTTTCCCTCTCTCACTTTTTTTTATAACTTACGTAAAAGATATCATTGTAACACTCCAGGTATGTGGGGATAACATGCATATACCCTAATATAGCCATATTTATGTTTGCTGCATTCAGACAGAAAATCATTCTAAGACATGTACTTGGTTTATACAGATGACCACTTTGACAAAAACGAATGTCCCCGGCTGGCAACCATTCCACCAAACCGTGACACACGCTGACACTTCATTAATGACAAATCTGTCTGCTGGCACTATGACCCCGCCACACGAATGTAATGCTGAAAATGGCACAGCTACATGGTCTAAGCATGTTGACACCTGGGATAGTAGAGAAGACGTGGGGCCAAGCATCAGCTGCTATGAGGGGAGACATTTAAGCTCTTCTGAGGTCCCTCATTCTTCATTTTAAAAATTAGGGGGGGGGGGGGGGGCGAAGGACATGTCAAGTTGTCATTGGGGAAAAAAATACCAGGATACTGTACGCTTGTCTGAAGAATACCAGGGCCAGAAAAGATATACAGCCAAGACAAAATTCAGCTAACAAAAACACCATCTCATCTTTTCATCATCTCAGCTACACACAAGGTCCATCAAAGTTGCTTCATCATCATTTTATGAAATTTCAGCAACAAATTCATTTCATTCCCAACACAGTAACTGGAATACTACACAACACATAATGAAGAAAAAACAGGATATAATACCAAATCCTACACCCAAATCAAACAAAGCAAAAAATATCTGTAAGAAGTAGAGTCCAGGAATCATAACCACTGCCTATTTGTAGACCATATATTGGTATATATTGGTATTGCAGTCACTACTTTATATGCCCCCAAAAAGTTTGAACCAACCCTATCTGCTTTGAAGGCCAGTATAATGACAATTTATAAACCTATTTGCTTCAGACAAAAGATCAGTCTTATGTAATCAGGTAGTTGATATCTAACATGAACCAGGACTTAAAATTTTACAACAAATTTTCTTTACAAACTATATACATTTACTGGGGATATTAAAAACCATTAATTGCCCATAAGATCTGCTAAGAGTTCAACCTAGAATAACCATCAGTAGCACACGCAGGACAAATATAGAACAGAACTCTGAAGCATAACTAGCAGGGGGACGGGTGTCTGAGGTCTTTTATTAAAGGGATTTACAGAGTTCCAAAGTGATTTATTGCTTACAAGTGCCAAGCAAAACAGAACATAAGAAGGCAGGATAAGAGGAAGAAGAAATCAGCAACTGAATATGTTACCTTAAACAAAATTCAGAAGTCAGACATTTACAAAATAGTTATAAATTCAGGATATAACAGGTAAAATAAATAACCTTGGCTTGCAAATGGGAAAAGTAAATAGATTGTTTTTATTTCTGCACTGTATAACTAGGTAAACTAGAACTCTGGCTGCTAGGCAATTGAAAACAAGCTGTAAATTGAACTTTTATTGGTAGACCTTTCAGCAGATCATACTAGGTTACTCTTCCTACCCCCTCCTCAGCCAGAGTATGAGAAGCAGCTCATTGGAAGTTCCAAGTTCTAATTCGGGTATTCACGGGGTTGGGAAGGCTCTACCTGTCCCCATGTGACTTAGTAATCAATCATTTCTCTAATGTGAAAAATAAAAGACTTATGCTCCCCCTTTCCTGGAAGTGCTAATTATTTCTCTTCCTTCCAGGAACTATTGGGTTTTTCCTAAACCTCCAAGAGTCTACCGCAGCAGGTGGCATTACAGTGAACTTGTTGCTTTATCATCTGTGGCAAGAGACAAGATTATGTTGACCAACCTGAACCAAGTGACCGTGTTTATGTAAACGTACACCATTCTCACCTACTAACATTGACAATGTTCTCCCAAAACCCTGCTCACAGATGGTACCAAAATCCCCGGGTCAGTTTTGGATGTCAAGAGTGAGCATCAAGCCTGCTGTAGTGCGACTGTGTATATTTCTACCAATTGGATGTTTGACTTGCACAATGCTGGATGTGACGTGTGGAGGAAAACCAATGGTGACACTTGTAGGGGGTCTAATAACAGGCTGTGGTAAGGCCAGAGTGACTTTGGCTTAGTGGTGGTGGATCAAATAGAGTTGGTCATTTGATTGTGGGGAATCGCTCTGAATTGAAGCTGGGTATTACAGAAAAGGCTGTTTTTTGTCATTTTATCTTTTACCAGGTTTTTTTTGTGCTGAGGATAGAGTTCTGCTTTAGGCTGTGACATCATATTTGTGAATTAACCAGCTACAGACCACAGATAAAGAAACTAAATCTTCCCCTGAGGACTGGAAAGGATAATACAAACTACTTCTCCATAAGTATCTGACTTAATGTAATTTTTTTTTTCTGCTGACAAAATTAATTCTGCACCACACATTCTTTTTAATACAAATATACATTTTGTATCCTTTAAACACCATTTGTATAATTTACAAAATGGCAAATTACCACAGCAGCAGATGGTGGCTTTTATCCATATGTCCGGACACATCAGACATATGTTAGAGACACGCTTTACAGTTGACATCACTTTACGGTATATTGAGTTATGGCCTGGTAGCTTCTAAGTGAATGGAAAATTGATATGTTTATGACCGGCAAAAGTGCCGCACAGAGCAACAATGAAACAATAAGAATTTCTTTCATAGCATTTTTATGATAGTCTGGTGGGACCTATTTATTTGAATGCCTAAAATGCTAACCTGTAAAGTGACACTACTTACAAACTGGTAAAATTAATATGTCTACAAAGAACAACCCATTGAGACATTCCAAACATGCAGAGCAAAGACGACACAAGCACTCAGGCATGTCAGGACTCTATTATTTTGCAGGCACACAGGGAATACCATTTCAAGGTAGAAGCAGAGTTACAGTGGACACGACTTAACTTAATCCTCAATTTGCTGACTTTAAACAGGACATGCTTCAACCTTCCAATTCCGTACAGGCGACAGCAATATTAAAACGTCAACACTGGTCTGATTACATGGTCATAGCAGAAACCGGAAGATACATTACTTAAAGGTGCTTTCCAAGTTCACTGAACTAAAGCGGGAACTTTTAACTCCAAAACAAGTAGCTTTCTAATATAGCGCCTGTCAGCCAGAAGCCCACTTCTTCCACACCATTATCTCAAAACCAGTGCAATATGTTTTACCAGAGCTGCTGCCTGAACGTGACCTGCACCCCATCCTATTCTCAAACTGGTCATTCCGCTATGAGAACTGTAAAATGCTAAGCATACACTATGTGATGTTCTCTTATTGTGATCTTCAATCTAAAATAAACTTGGTGATTAAAGTATTTACTGTACCATGCAATAGCTTGATAACGGCTCTGAATTACGATCTATATAAAAATTTCCAATGGATACATTGATCCTAAAACAAAAAGTATCGTTTCAATTTCAGTACAATGGTTAACTAGAAAGAAAAAAAAAAAAACATAAAATCTTGCATGAATAACTCAAACAAAATTCTAAACAAGTATCAAAATACAATATTCAAATAGTTTTGGACACTTTTGGATTGACTTTTGTCTGACCAAGGGAAAATAAAAGGAAATAAACCTATGCTTATTTAAGCATCTGTTACCTTAGCATCAAACCCAGTTCAACAAAATGGATATGAAGGATGTATGTATGTATGTGT
>NC_092858.1:135391706-135437691 GCF_032062135.1 Pyxicephalus adspersus
GAAATAATTTGCCAAGAAGTCTTTTGTCATACATTTGACAAGGAAAAAAAAAAAAAAAAAAGTTTCTAAGAGCTATCTATATGTTCTATTCCAGGAAGGGGGGAGTGGGAAGATAAAGCCAGCATGACCTTCATAGTCGAACAACTGGCACAGTGTAGATAGCCCAACTATGAATCTCTGGCATGCTGGACCTGCTTTGATGACAGTCACATGACACAGCGACATGTCATCATTAAAATAGTTGCTATTGTTTCAATTAACACTATTTCATTTCATTGCAATACCACACTATCATAACATGGCAGCTAGCAGGAGCGGAAGCTTCTTAAAGTGAATGTTAGTAAAGTGATTGATATATGCATGAAGAAAGAACAACCACACTCACTTAAGAGAATGTTTACCTCGTATTACTGAGGTTTTACGCATGATAATTAACACATTCAGTTTCTTTACAAACGGGGGAATCTAAGTATTGCTCCAAGTATCATCATGTAAAGGTATAGACACATAAAACACAGAAATGTCCAGGTACAAAACTCAAAGCTGTGTGCATAAACATGTTTTAGGAAAGTGTCTGATCCGGTGAACCTCTACAGAACTGTTTCACAGCATTATAACGTTTGAACATTAAAAACGTGCATCTTTCTCTACCACTTTCCACATTACTTCCTATTACATATCTATGACAATACTGATATGTCACTCTGCTTTATTGTCATTTTTCAGAAATTCTTAGGAAAGTTTTAGGAAATTCTATGATATTTTAGGAGCATGGCATTTCCTACAAAGTAGGTTGCATCTTAAATGAAAATTGGTCGACAGTAAGGTTGGATATCTGCCCTAGTAGGGGAAACAAAAGGGATGCGCAAGAGTTTTTCTGATTTTCCAAAATTTCAGCAAGTCAGCACTGAAAATTCAATTATTGGGCTTGGACATGCATCTTTAAGCTATCTTGGACATAATTCTGTGATAGAACCCACTAGCTGGGACACAATGTTAGATCACTAAATTCCCAATGCAAGCCTTAACTCTATGCTCACCAGGGAAGCCTGAACATAATTGTAATTTTAGAAAAATTACCCTTAAATTTTACAATACAAAAAAAAGATATATTTTGTTAAATTGTTGAATCTGTGTACCATAAAAGGTCTGATACACACAGGGCAACTAGAAACAGTGTGATAAAGTCTGTTATGATAGGCCATAGTCACTCAATGGTATTTTGCTGATTTTTTTTTTAGTGTTACTTGTCTGTATTGAATTGTTCTATTGCTTAGGCTGGGTCTACGTGGACGTTTTTTTAAAAACGCATGTAAATGTTCCTATTGCGTTTATATGCATTTTTACCTAATTTGCATATTAAGTGTTAAAAACACGAGAAACAGCTGGAAAACGTCCCATTGAAATCAATGGAAGCATTTAGCCGCGTTTTGGGGCGTTTTCCAGCGTTAACCCAGTGTTTTATTTTTTAAACGTTGCAAGAAACATTTAGGATAAGTGTCAAACGTGCTTCAAGTAAACGTCCTGGTGTAGATTAGCCCATTGTAATGCACAGGGATTTCAAACAAGGGCTTTAAAAGCCTCAGGTTAAAGGCTGGGGAAACAGTCCGTGTAGACTAAGCCTTAGTGATGCTTTTCTGTTTTCATTGTCATGTTATGCCAGTCACCATTGCTCTATCTTGCAATGTTTATTTTTGTACTATTTTCAAAATGTTTCAAAAAATTAAATAAAGTACTATAAAAAGGTCACTGTAGAGGTCATATTATAAATTCTTGCAAAGAACACCACAGCACATTTCTAACAGGAATCATTATGACTAAAGGAAGTGCCAGCTCAAATTAGTTCCTATACATCTTTAAAATAAAATGAGAAACTCTGACAACAATGAAAGCTATAAATAAAAATTAAAAAGGAAAAAAAGGCTACAACAGTTGTGAAGAGGGTATAGCTTTCATTTAGGTCAGAAGTAGAAAGGGCATGGGCGAAACAAATCTCCACCAATAGCAAGAACTTTGGGATAATCTATCATACATGCTTGGCATGCCCTGTGTAACAGAGAAAGGTTGCTGGGCTTATCCAAGAGGTTCTGCCTTGTTATCCAGACCAGCTGCTGGGGGACATAAAAAAAAAAAAAAAAAAAGACAATGCAAAAGCACAGCACAGAAACAGGAACAGGTCTATAGTGCACATAAAACGGGTCTTACTTGGTGCCAGTATGTCATATGAATCATTAAAACCAATAATTCAAATTCAGCAATAACTGCAACAATAGTCTTGTTATATAAAAGCAAGGGCAATAAAAATCCTCGCATAAGAACCCCAATGCAAGTACAATAAAAAAAAAAAAAAAAAATACCTAAGTAAATTGGGAAAGGGGTATGAAAATTCCAACTTTCCTTTGCGCTGGTGCCAAAAAATATGTAGACACAAAACAGTGTTCACATCCATGCAAAGTGAACAAGGACTAATAACTATGAACATAGATCAGGGCAAAAACAGACCCAAAAGTGAGTCATGTGTCCATCAAGCAAATTAACAATCCGAAAGAAAACAAACACACACGTAGAGGGTCCGACATACATATACTATCGGTAAAATAAAAATTAAAAAAAATATGATTTATCATAAACATTGAAAAAAAACAAATAAGTAATAAAGCGTAAAAAATAGTAAGCAGACCTTAAAGCAGAAAACTAAATCTTCCTTGCCCCCTGCCTGTACCAAAATTGCTGGTTGTGGGTTTTTTGGTAAAGCACCTCCCTTTTGCTATAACCGCCCTTTCCTAGGTGAGCATAATGTAGCACTCGCATGCACACGCACACACAAATATTTGTCCTGAAGCCATCATCATCCATACCAGCCAAAAGCACATACCTATCCAAAGGCGCATGAGCGGAGGGCTTGCCAGGAGCTAGCAGCTGGCTGGTATTTAATGCATTCAGTACCTGAATCTCACCTGGTATCCGCCTTTTCCTGTACAGCAAAATTCTAGCTGGGAGAGGAACAAGCACAGTTGTGCTGCATTTTTCCCTTGCCAACATCTCATATATACATATATATTATATATGTATTTAATCTGTTAAGCAAACATCCTGAAAATATTTTATATATATATATATATATATATATATATATATATATATATATATATATATTTTACTGGTCATAGGTATTTAATGTCTTCTTATTAAAGAAACCTGGGTAACGATACAAATATAAAAGATCCTACCATTAAAATTATTGTTCACAGGTACATGTACCACCGTAGCAGATAGGATGAGTTTTTTGTCTGTGGGTGAGGTACCTATGCAGTAATGAAGATTATAGATAACCAAGAGAAGAATAAATATACATCTACAGCAGACAGGGGAGAAATTCAATATGGCACTTCCCATGTCATGTCAGTAATACAGGTGGTCTGCAGAATGTAAGGGTTGTTTTTTCTTTATTATCATCAGCAGTGCTCAACCCAGAAATTTTTTTAAGCCAGGTGGGAAGAAATTGTAGGCGGCTGGCAGCTCCTGTATTGTGACCAAACGCTTCAGTAACCACCCAAAAACAGCCGGGTGGGTGCTAAAAAGTGCTGGGTGGTGCGCCCAGCTAAAAGGGCCTGGGCAGAACCCTGATCAGGTACACATGCCAAGGGAAAACATTGAATACAGATAAAGCAATGCATTTGTAGTTGGAAAATAGGTTTTTTGGTGTTTTTTTTTTTTTTTTTTTTTGTGGGGGGGGGGGGGGGGGACAAAATGAACAAGTGCCTTGGGAAATAATCATGGAAGGGTCATGATAGGAAAAAAAAAAAAAAAGTGATCTGCATTTTGCTACATTTTTTTCCTAGCAATCCAGAGGTTAACATTTTTTGGTAAATTTCTTTAATGTGAAACACGAGAAGTGATGGGCAGGTAAAAATGAAATGCTAGATAATATATAGAAAAATCCGCACTTTAGACAACTAATTATAATATTCTTCTCAAAAATTTTCACCATGAGAAAGTATGTTTTTGTGCTTTTATATTTGACATATATTGTGTGATTTATTATAGACCTTCAATATTATTTATTAGGTAAGGGTTATAATTTATTTTACATCATACATTCTTACATAATAACCTAGATAGAGTAATTTTTACACTCCCAAAACCCGAGCGATCAGTCAAATTTCTTGTGCAGAGTTAAATCATACTTTTAAACTTTTGGGATGACTTGCTATATATTACTTTCCTTCTCCTAAATTTATTTTATTTTTAATTTATTAATAACATGTGGAACATCTCATTATAAATACATTACATATACCACAACTAATAGTTGGATAACCAAATAGACCTGGATAGGGGTTAACATATTAGTGCTGGATGCTTCAGGATTAATTACGTTTACCTATAATGCAGAAAAAAAAATTACCTATGTCAGCTATAAGGTAAGTGTAGCATAACCACACTTTCAGGTCTAATGGATGCAGAGCAGAAAGCAGGAAAGATGGTTATGTATCTAGGTGAGCATCTTCTGGTAAGTCTTCTAGAATATTTTCAAATTCTGCTTCTAAGTGACTATTGGCTGGGAGTAGAATTTCCATCTTTACCACCCTGGATGTTCTGTGGCAGTCAAAAAATATGAGCTTGAATGCAGGAATCAAAAAATGTTTGACACATTTCCCCAGTCACATGTTGTAGCCAAAACAGAGTGTGCTAACCAACAGAGCAGCAACAAAAAAAAAAAACATGTGTAAAAGGGGAAAGGGGGCAAAGGAGTAGTGTTTGTGTGTGTGGTGGCTACCAAAAGTCACTTCACAGATTCCAAGGTGTGTCACAGGCACTGCAGTTTTGGCTCTTGCCCTATTGCTATTCTCAAATTAAAACACCAAAAGTATGAACGTAAGAGAAAAAAAAAAAAGTTCTTGACAACTGTAGAAAAAACAAATATATGGAAGACAGCTGCAGGGAGCAAAACTGGCACCAGTGTAGAAAACTGGAATAAGATACCTACAGCCATTACTGAACAACTGAAAAATCTGCTGGCAAATTATAAAACAATAATTATGTATTACATGTAGGGACTTACAGTATGTCTGTGTGCAAGACACAGCTGCATTATGATTCAACTCTGACATACTGATTATAAGAATAATGTAAACAATCACGCTCATTTTCTTTTTTTTGGTGGGGTAATAAGGGCACCTCCAAGAGAGAAAGGCTTTCCTGTTCCTTTGACCATTCTTGACTATTTACCTTCAAAAGGTAATAGTAAATATTTCCTTATTGTTAGTCAGCTCTATTCAAGCACTGCATTATCGTAAAAAAAGAGCAGAAATTTGAGGGAAGTCCGATTTAGACAAAGACACTTAGGGCTTAAACATAGTGTAACAAGTTAAAAAAAAAAAAAACAAAAAAAAAACTCACTTCTAATTTAACACTACCCAAAAATTACAGACTACTCACCACTTAAATCCAATCAATTAAATAAAATGCCACAAGCATTAGGCCATTTAGTAAGATAAATAAAAAGTTGCTGATTTTATAATTGTTGATTTTGTCATACAATTTATCGATGGGGGAAAAGAGAAGAAAAAAAAAAAAAAGATAATTGGAGCCCTTTATTGCTCATGCTTTATTACCAGACTCCTAGCAAGGAAAACAAAAGTTCAGAAATCTCCTAATTGTTTAATGATTGCAATGCATCTATCGCCACCTAGTGAAACATTTAGTAGTACAGGCGATGTGCAATGAAAATAGCCTGGCCTGAATG
Organism: Pyxicephalus adspersus; assembly: GCF_032062135.1. Taxonomy (NCBI): domain Eukaryota; kingdom Metazoa; phylum Chordata; class Amphibia; order Anura; family Pyxicephalidae; genus Pyxicephalus; species Pyxicephalus adspersus. The sequence goes on from NC_092858.1 coordinate 135,397,456, forward strand.
ACAAAAATTGTAATGATCTGCAAAGGTGAGAAAAGCTGTGCAGCCATCTGATCATTGAAAACGCTAAGAAACTTTTTACTTCTGTATAGCTGATCTTTGCTGGGAATGGTCACCAGCTCATTGAAGTATACAATTTCCCCTCTTCTTCAGCTAGTTACATATCAGTCTTCACATATCTGTACATTTATAGAATGATAAATCAGAAAAAAAACAGGACATTTTGCACCTTGTCTAGCAACGCAGTACCAAAATTAACCCTAACTTTTAGTTACTATAATTTTCCTTTGCTAAAAGAGCTTTACTTCTCAAGTTCCTAAAAACATCTCCTTAAAACATCAGTACTGCTGCATTGAATTCATCAAAAAAAGAAAAAAATGCTGAATTATATTTCAGATGACCTTTAATTCCCTTTTCAGGCTATAAAAGGCAGTACACTGTGTGCTACATATATTACTGTGAACCAAAAGAGCAACTCCTTCTAAATTGGCCTCCCAAATATGTCACGCAACAATAGGAACCTTACCTTCAAAAAACTTGCAATCTACATAAGTGTCACAAATGGCACAGCCATAAGTCACTGGGAATTAGATGCAAGAAAAAAAAATATTTCACAATAAAGAACAGCCGGAAGATTAGAAGACAGCAACCAGAAGGAACTCACCTCTCGTCCCTGGTGAGTGACCAGTGCAGCCAGAGGGTTGGCATAGAATCTGCTGTATGAAAATCCTAAACATCCATACATACTGTTGGCAGTGAGCTTCAGAGCTTTCTGCCTGATGTCATACTGAAATAAAATATAAACAAAAGTAGGGCAATGGTTACTCCATTTGTCTCTAACAAAGGTTGCATGGTCCGCTATTGTAACACTAATAAGCATAGGGTGATGTGTGACCATTTAAAAAATACAAATTGGAAGATCGCAATAAAATCAGTCACTGCTAACAAAAGGTGTAACCCTTTACCAAAAACAAAAAAAAAGAATCAAACCTTAAATCAAATACCGCACAAGTATAGCACTGCTATAATTTGATAAAATCAGAAATGCTTTTAGTGTGAATAAAAAATGTAAGAAATTATTCTGTGTTTTAGCTTACAAAATCACATTGGAATGCATACATAATTTGTTCATTAAAAAAGTAACATTTTTATTGTAATCCAAGTATAACCTGAACAAAAAAAATTAACTAATGTGTGAATGTTTAGGAACATAAAGCATACAACAAGGTGGTCCTAGATTTGCCAGAACAGGCCCTCTGCACATAATTACCTGCAAATACAAGTCAGCATTCAGGTCAGGCTGTTTCATCAGTTGCTTGACATGACGTCTTCTCTCCACCAGTTTCCGGATCTCCCGAGGTAAGATTCCCATCTCCAAATCTGAAGGAGGCAGCTCTGGAATTTCATCTTGATCTTCACCCTGCAAACACAAGGCAAACCATTATGCAGCATAATCCTTAATTCAGCTTCCTTCTCACTTCTAACAGTCATGCTTCTTAATCACCAACACTCGCTAGCCCCTAGCAGCAATAATCTGTCCTAAACCGCTGTTTCTGCTCAAATGTGCTGATTATCTTGCAAAACGCCAAGCAGCCAAAAAGGAAAAATCAGAATCTAGCAGACTGCTTTCAGGGACAAAAATGCAGCAATTTTATTCATAAAAGGAACAGAAAAAACATTGCTTGTTGCAGCCTGGATATATATAATTAACCCTTTGCTTCTGGCAAGTATGCAGAGCCATATATAGCATTTTCAACAGGGTAGGTTACAGTAGAAATAACATTTTAAACCATTTGTTTGAACTTTAAACCAACACAAAGCCCATAAAGTTAAGAAAAATTGTCTGCATTGTCTATAGGTCCTATACAGGACTGCACAGGTCAACCGTTACTGAACTAGGTAAGGATGCTTGCAGTAACCGCCACATGTGCTGCTGTGCAAAATCAAAGATACAATAGGAAATCGCCAGCAATCCCAATAAACATTTGACAGTTTCAAACACACAAGGATCATTGTTTCAGTGTTCCATATTGGAGCATTTCAAGGCCTTTCAAGGTGCCTTTTATTACGGACACTTTGGATTTAAATTTTCTTGCTCAATATATATCTTACAACAGATGTGTGAAAGTGGGTGGGACTATGTTAAAAAAAATTCCCAAATATAATTTTTAAATTCAGCTGCATGTGTCAAGAACAACATAATAAACACTGTTGCTTTTAGTCAAAGATACAAGACTGAGATGGCAATAAATTATTAAATCTGGCAGCTGTAAAAACCTCCTTCATATGTTCACATTACCTACAATGGGACTGATCGATCAGCACCCACAAGAACGAAGCATCACACTGGACAAAAAAATAGAAATAAACAATATACTATACTGCAGGCATCTAGGATGAGGATAGGCACCTATCCTCAACAGAATGAGCTGTACAAACCCCTTTCAGCCTAAATACAAAGTTTAGTGAGCCTAAATAGTCATTCAGGTTTTATCCTAAGATGATTATGTTTAAAGAGAAAACAATGTTTTAATAACATTTTTATAACCCTAATATTTATCATATTTCATCAAGACTGTCACATTTTGCAATGGTTCATCTCACCTACCTCTTTTGTATTCTGACCATTAACAGCTGTTCTGTGCACTGTGGTAAAGCAGATGTTATACTCTTGTATGATTGAGGGGTACAAACTGTTGAAATCCAGGAGCAATATAAATTTGTCATAAAAACCTAGCAAGAACAAAGAAATATGTTTACCTATGCCAACAACAACAGTAGTACATAGTAAACAAATCTAAACAATATACGTAACATTTCTTACCAACTTTAGGGTCCAGAACTAAGCCACCAGAATATGCAGCTTTCTTTCGTCCTTTCTTGTTTTTATTTTGATCCGTATCCATGTCTTCATCATCCTCTGCCTATAACACATAAAGCCATTGCCATTCTATTTAATGTACAGTGCTGCATAACATGTTGGCACTATATTAAACCTGTTTAATAATAACATACAGAGACAAGAAATATGTTGAATAAAATAACCTTCTGGCTTCCATGAAATGTTGAAAAATACCACACAATTTAGTTGATGGCTGGGTCTGATGACAAAAGGAACCAGTAACATGTATACATTTGAATGTATCTACATGACAGGGTTGATGGTGGGCTGCCTTGATACTTTTCATTTACAATTCTAATTAATACAGACAACCTTTTGTGGAGCATGATTGGAAAAAATTAGCAAATTCTGCACTGGTAGCCACTATGATTATTCTGCAGACATACGATTTAGGGGGACTGACTCCAGAAATTATGAACAAACCAAGAAACACACGACAGGCTAACCTGACGACCACAGCATCAAAAAACTACCAGTGTGCCATCACCACTTCGGTTTATTGATAACTGGCCTTTTCCTACTGCAGCACAAGTCCTTTTCTCTTGTTTTGTGTGACTCCAAAAATCTTTTCTAGATATACTTTAGGTTTCCAACCACTACAGTAAAATGCATAGGACAACAATTTTTAACCAGGCTTCTGCGGTACCCTAAGTTTCTCTAGCAGTCCTTAAAGCTTTAGCTGATCTCTAATATGATATTGTCTGTCTGTATATTCCTGGGTTCAACGCAAAGCCAGTAAGATTGCACCAGTGATCTTTTATCTCTCTAGAAGGATGGCATTTTGACTAACAGTAAAGGGCTTTTTTTCTGAATTACCACTATAATGGGGGCATTTAAGATTTCCTGTAAGGTATAAAGGTTGAGAAGGGCTGCCATAAGTCATTTAAGCATACATGAAGAGCAATTGTGGGTAAAAAGTCATAAGAACCTAAAAGCAAAAATGTAGGGAATACTAGAGATTGTTGAATAGCCTGTCCTCTGAAATGGTTCCATTGTTTGTTAACCAACAGCCAAGTCATACTCCCTTAGAAAGATTATAAAATGAAGAACAACATTTTAGGTTTATGTTGCACATCCTCTCTGGCATACTGATGAATAAGCAAAATATAGGAATATTAAGGTGTCATTCCCACTAAATGCAATTTAAACAAAAAGGGCTAAATGCTAAAATTTGTATTTTTGTTACTTTTATAAAGTGTGGGGAAGGGTTACCACTGTCACTGGGAGCGAGCTATCCAAAGTTTGTAGTTTTTACTAAAAATGAAAAAAAGGGAAATCCTCCAGTATGTACACTTGCAGCCATTTTAAAGTGATTTTCTCTCACTTATGTGATAACATGTTTTGCTTTGTAAGGTCCAGTGCAAGCTACAAATGCAGGAATTAGTAAGTGATTCAACACATATACACAAAACATTTTTTATTTTCACTAGTACATGAGTTTTGATGTAAAAATGTACCTAAAGGAAGCTTACCACAGTCTGATTTTTTTTGTAAAACTGCTTGTCAGGCACCAAGAAATCATTTTCAAAGAAAGCATGAAGCAGAAGGTATTCATTCCGTTCTGAGCGCCCGCCCATCAATGTCCTTGACTGTGCAAGAGAAAGTATATTTATTTATAGGAAGTTTCACAACTATTGCAAAGTCTAACTAAACATGCACAACCCCTCCAAAACAGCAAATAAGATCACAATATATATTTTCTGTTTTTACACAGGTAGGCAGATAAATAAAATACAGCAGCAATATGGCCAAATTGTTAGTAACAAAGGCGTTCTAAAAACATTAGAAAAAGCAATACCAACCCACGGAATACCTGATCAGTAATGTCACTGACCAACAAAAAGACAGTTCAATAGACATTTAGGCAACAACAGTTTTCTTTTGAAACCTTGTGCCAACCAATTCACAAGGTAAAAGCCAGAGCTGAGCAGAGGGGGATAAAAAAAGAAGGAAAAAATAGGCATTTACTTGATGGGGAACAAGTTTTGGAATGGAATAGCACACAAAATGACATTTTCCTTTTAAACCAGCTCAACACGATTTTGGAAAGATGAATACGCTGACAAGACACATCATCTCTGTCAACGGAGTCAGTTTGTTACAGTCGCTTGATTCAGTAAGAGCGACATGCTATGAAACTAGATCATTTCTAGTCATTAGAAATTTCAAGCTGAATTTGATGCACTCACTGGAAAGAGGAAACTTATATGGATTAAAAAAAAAAAAATCTTCACCAGAGTGAAAGACAAGCCAAGCTTTAAAGTCATCTGTAGAACGATGTGGAAGGAGATGGTGGATGACTGGTGGGAAATTAATGTTACAAATGTAAAATTAAATTATGCTATTATCTTTTTTTCCCTAGGCAAAATATTTATATTCAGCTCTTTACTCTTGTATAAGTACTGTTCATTTTTTTTGGGTGTATGAATATTGTATTCTTATGCTTTTCCCTTCACTTAGGCTAAGTCTACATGGACTATTTTCCCAGCGTTTAAACTCCCATGTTAATGCTAAGGACAAAATCCATATCTAAAGAATGGTGACAGACCATGGGACCCAAATGGGCAGTACATGGGTGGGAAAAGGAGGAAGGAGAAAAGCAAACACATACAAAATGTTGCTGTCAAGGGGTAACACCATAAAGCACAACTTCTTGTAACAAAAGGTCATAATATATTTTTACATTACATTATAAATTGAAATCCTACAGCCTATTGTCCTTACCAGAACATTTCCTGCAATGTTGGTTATCTGCAGTGCCAACGGCAGAACATTCAGTTCACACATGATCTGCAAAATGAAGCTGGCATCCATCCAGGTGTTTTCTAACATATTGAGAAGATGTGCAGACTCACTGCAAGAATAATATCATGTCAGTATATTTGTAGAACTATTTAGTAAAAAAAAAAATACATAAACAGAAATAGAAAAAAGTTACAAGCAAGACAACAAAGTTACGGTAAAGAAACAGTTATGTCTCATCATCTTACCAGTTAGCTAGGCACGGTTGAACAAGATTAGACAGTTGTATCACATAATGCCAACATTTTTACAAGTAAAAAACCTTGACCCAAAGCTCTGGATCTAGATAAACTTAATAGATTATTGCACAATTTTATGGAATTTCTGTTTAATGTTTTAGAATAGAATAGACCTAGTATATTTATTAGGGTAGGCTGCTCTCCAGAGCAAATGCTTACTGATCAGTGCAAAATCTCAGATAGCCACAAAACCCAATTGCTGGTAAGAGATAAGAGTTAAATAGCGCAAAGAACAAGGTGTAGGTGGGCAGTAGGAACAGACCAACATCAGCATTTAATGTTCATGAAAACATAAAAATGTTTTTTTCTATACGTTGGGAAAGCATTCAAAGCAAGCATGACTGTCCAGCAGATGTCAGAACCAGATCTAGCATTAGCTTTTGTGGCAAACTTGTAAGACTTTAAAATATTAAAATTGGCCCAGAAGCCTTAGGTATCCGGCCAGCACCAAAAATGTGGGACTCACTTGCTGAACCAGCCTTGTGGTGATGGGCCCCATATCTGGTGCTGTCCGGATGCAGCTGTTTATGGTTGCCCAGATAGAGACCAGCTCTCCCAGAAATGCAATTTTTAAATGTAGGTAAAAAGGGTATAGGAAAAAAATATCCAAAACCAGGTCTTTTAAGAAGCAGTCAGAAAAGTAATCCATAATCTTGGGCCATTGTTGGCATGTCAATCTGCCTGTAAGTGGGAGTAAACCTCAAAAGGTACAGGCCTTATTGTCCTTCTCTTGACTTAAAAGGAAATAGGAAGAATGTCTCTAACATTGCTGGCCAGTGGAAAGAGTGTCACCTTTACAGATAACCAAAAAGATCATTGGTGTCACTTAAACTGACCTGAGAGCCACAGATTGAACATTGCTCAAACCCTGGTAAATACTCTCACGTACGGACATCAAAGTAGCAGGCAATTATGATTTGCATTCTATACAAATATTTACAAAATTAGACAGCAAAATGGGTGTTTGAAGACCTAAATAATTTTTACATTTGTAATTGGATATTTTTTTTCAGGTAAGGTATTTGTCAAAAAACAGACTCCAAGTGAAAAGGGAATCTAAAACAAACTGCAAACTCTATATTTATTTCTAAAAATGATAAACACAAACATACGGTTAACCGTTTCCCTTTCACTATATTTTTTTCAATTACACAAAAACCTTAAAAAAAAATTACCTTGAATTTGCAGAGGTCAAAGAAATACAAGTATAACAATTTTTAAATTCATGTGCAAGGTAAGAGCAATTTCAGGCTGAATTTAGTTCAGTGTTTCAACCAATCTGTTCTAATGGAATATGTAGCTCTTACATTTAAAGAAGCTCTCAGTCTGTCATGTTCGCTGTGAGCCAAGTGATGTATCATTTAAATTTCTCCCCTGTGCATTATTTCCAATGTAAAAGCAGCCTCTTCCATTATAAAGGTTGTTGTTTACAAGACTGGTCAGGTCACTGAGCTGAATATAGACTTGTCAGCATATATTTTATATACTAAAGACAATTTTGATTTTCTATGCCGCCAATATGACCTAACCAAGGTTAGAAGCAGAGGTGCATTGTATCGTTAAATGGAATATTTGTGGTGTCTGGTGATAAAAAAAAAAATAAAAAGGAACAATTTTCATGTTGTTCCAATAAAAATGTGAAAACATTTTCTCCAATGTCAAATATCTGAAAAGACCAAATGCCTCATTGTACAGCAAATCTGGCAAGTAAAGAAATGTTCTGCTATATATATATATATATTAAATATTCATGTAGCGACGTTAGCGGGAAACCCCGGAGATCGTCACTGCACACGCTGGGAGAAGACAGAAGAGAGAAGACGTCTCTGGAGGAGCTGCGGGGACATGGTAAGTGTTTTTTTCAGTTGTAAACCGATTGTCATACAATGTTGTTTGACAATCAGATTGCACTGTAACGTTTGTTTCTATTTTTAGCTACCCTGAACCTGGTACGGGGTAAACGCTTTTAGCAAGTTTTCTTACCAGGTTCGGCGTAACCGCCCAGGTGGTTTAAAAAAAAAAAAAAAAATACACATAGTGCTCCATATAAATGAAGAGTGCTCAATATTGCCTAAAGCAGAACACAATCCAACAGGCAGCAAATAAGGAAAACACAGGCAAGCACATGATCAAGTGGCAGTAATAAGATTAATGACAACACAGTGGCAGCAGACTCTGCTCTATGTGAAGACAATGATATCCAGAATGTTCTTTATGTGTTCAAACAGTGAAGAAAGAAAAAATAGTATGCTAGAAATAGTCACACCAGCATACTTGTTTATAAATTATAGCACATGAAGGGGATTTTTAATAGTTTTATTGGTGTAGTTTCATTTCAGAGTTTATATGCATATTTATTTGTTAGAAATGTCACCAATCTTCTACTTTTAGAAGACAATAATACCTAACATTCCTTACTTTTTCATGCTCTCACTGCTGGTGGTAAATTTTTGAAGCTTTGAGAGTCAAGTTTACATAGGATATTGCAAATTCAAAGTCAAATGAGACAGTACTAGAAAAAGTTGGTGATCATATTGAATAAAAGGGTCACTGGGTTCACCTCACTAAACAGGAAAAAAAAAAAAAAAACTGTTCTTTATTGTAAAGTCCGCTCTAAAATAACTCCAATAAGAAATTTAAAAACTACCTGTCCAATATATATTTTACACACACACACACAATCAACTGCCTAATGCAATTATCTATTTAGCCAATCACATAGTGACAACCCAAACATTTAGGCATGACCTACTAAAATTCAAGCTGGGCCCCAGAATGGGGCAGAAAATAAATTTTATTGAACAAAGCATGATTGTTGGTTCCAGCAAGCGGTTCTGAGTATTTCAGAAACTGCTTATCGGCTGAATTTTTCATGCACAACCTTCACCAGTGTTTATAGAGAAATGGTTCAGACAGTTTGTACCAACTGTGCATTGTTTAAATGCCACAGAATACCTTAGTATTGTTGCATGGCCATTCACTTAATGACTGCAGTGTACCCATCTTCTGACAGTTACATCCAGCAGGACAAAGTTTCATGTCATATAGCTCAAAATGTATCAAACTGTCTTCTTGAACATTAAAAAAAGTTCACTGTACTCAAACGGCTCCCACAGTCACCAGATCTCAAACAAATACAGAACTCTCTGGGATGTGGAGAACAGAAGATTGTGCAGCAAACTAAGCTGCTGCAACTACATGCTATCATGCCAATACAGAACTAAATCCATAAGGAATGATTCCCAACAACTAGTGAAACCTATGCCATGAAAAATTATGGAAGCTCTGAAAGCATGCTATTCTTCATATTTGTTGTTGGTAGGAATTGTTTCACTTTCCTTTTGAAGTCCGCCCCTACCTGTCCCCTGAGACCACCAAACTCCTTGTACACGCTCTTATCTCTCGTCTGGACTACTGTAACATCCTCCTCTCTGGTATTCCACTAACCCGACTCTCTCCTCTACAATCTATTATGAATGCTGCGGCCAGACTCATCCATTCTTCCCTTCACTCCTCTTCTGCTGCATCTCTTTGTAGTTCTCTCCATTGGCTTCCATTTCACCTTAGAATCAAATTTAAGCTCCTGTGCTTTGCCTTCAAATCCCTACACAGTTATTGTCCCACTTACATCTCTGACATGGTTAAAAAATACTCCCCCTGCCGCTCCCTCGGCTCCTCCAATGATCTACTAATGACTTCCTCACTCATAACCTCATCACACGCACGGTTACAAGACTTCTCTAGAGCTGCTCCAACTCTCTGGAATGGTCTTCCTCGCCCTATTCGGCTTGCTCCTACTTTCTGCTCATTTAAAAGAGCGCTCAAAACGCATTTTTTCAAACTTGCCTACCCATCTTCTTCTGTCTCGTCAATCCAATTATGATGCCTTCACTACATATCCCCCATCCTATTGTGTGTGAAATTCCCCCACCTACTAGATTGTAAGCTCTTCGGGGCAGGGTCCTCTCCTCCTGTATCACTGTCTGTATTAGTCTGTCATTTTCAATCCCTATTTAATGTACAGCGCTGCGTAATATGTTGGCGCTATATAAATCCTGTTTATTAATATTAATAATAATAAAGTTGTTTTGCCCATTCCAGAACTGAACGTCACAGCACTGGGAAAATCTGATTTTGCTCTGGCACAGTGACAGATCAGGTGATGTGAAGAAAGACCCACTAAAGAATGGCGTAGCATGTGACCTACTTGACTAAGTTTGCAGGAGTGCCAACGGCTTTGCACCTATTTTAGGAAAAAGATATACAGTGGTTTAACCACCTTAGCGGTAATCCCGAGTGTGACTCGGGGTGGATTTTACCTGCAAATAGCAGTAATCCTGAGTCACACTCGGGGTAGCTTTAACCTAAAAAAAAAAAAAACCCCCACTTACCTTGCTCTGTCGTCATCCCCGGTCGTCCTGCTGGTCCCCGCAGGTCCTAGGGAGAGGTTAATTTTCTTTGATCTTCAGCCACGCAATGCAGAGACAATCTCCGGGGTTTCCCGGTGACATCAGTGCGGGTGACAAAGAAATATATATATGTATATGTGTTACTATACACCTATTTTTTTTTTAGTGTTTTTTTTTTTATTTAAAGTTTATTATTAAATTTATTATATATTGGACTTATTTCGGTGAGTTATGCCTAAGAATTATAGCCTACAATGTAAAATACGTTTCCATGCAAAAAAAAGTAACGCTTTTTGCAAGGAAATTTGGATGGAATTAGAACGCTAGGGCGGTAATTAACTTGGTTACTGGCTAAATTTGCTCATTTTGGGTGTACATCCTGATTAGATTATCTGTACTGAACTAATGGGTCTGAGTGGATATTGGGCATGTTTTACTCCCGCCAAATATTTTCCCTATTTGTTCTGTCAGTTTGTTGTCAATGTTCTTTTCATTAAGTACCTCAATTATTGTTCAATATAAGGTTCTCACATTCTTTTCATACCTGTAAGCACTGCGAATGCTTTCTGGAGGGAATGGAATACGTTCAGTTTTCAGTATATGATGGACCAGTTCAGACAAGTGATAGCTTTTACACCGGATTAGCTCTTTGGCAGAAATCTCAATGTCACAGATGATGCGACCACAGGCTGCATTTTTCTCAGCAAATCCACTACGACCCTATAAGTAAAAACAAAATTACAAAAAATAAAAAATCCAAAGAAACAACAAATTTGTAGGCATACCTTCTAGTGAAAGCCTTCAGCCAGGCTATAGACAAACATTTATATATTTATAGAAAAGTGCTTTCAAGATACGTTGCTTTCCACTACAAGCAGTAATTCGGCTGTAAGATAGTTTTAAGGATCATTACCAATTACAAACATGTAAAAAAATAAATGCTCACATGTAGCTAAAGCCGGGTTCCCCCCCGCCTCCCAAAGTTTACTACTTTACAGTGTGTGGGCAGAATACTGTATATCTAGATAAAAGCTCCACATACAGTGCAGTAAGTCCAGGTCTGGAGAGGTTCAGCACACCTATATATAGTGCTCCAAGCAACAGAGTTACTGAGAACATGAGCATTGTTATATAGAGAACCATGCAGTGGGGCGTGTTGGATTGAAAATACCTAATACCCTTGAAGTACTTTGGCACTGCAGATGAAAGGAGACTGCTGCAACAGCAAAACCCTCCTTTCACCAAATAGAAAAAAGGATACCAAGCATTCCATTTTAAATTAAAATGGATGTATTCTTTAAACTGTTTTCCTTTTTGAATAAAAGATTCCCCTACCTAACCAGAATCAATGAGTTAATCAACAATATGAACAGTTAACAAGATATAAATTGACTTTAAAATAGAAATAAATTGACATTAAAATGGAAAAAAAAGTATCAGAACACAGTTACCCCACACTTACCCCAAGCTTTGGCATAGCCGATCGTCTAAGTCGACCTATCTTAGACCAGAATGGAACTTTACATAAGTTAATCCTTTGAAGCAAAACTTCTAGGTCAAAACCATATATATCATGACCCTAGAAACAAATAAATAACAGTAATCAAAACATTAAAATAAAGAAGTATACGCTATACAGAATAGTGCAAAGCAGTAACCCACTCACATGCTCCCCTTATACCTATATGCACAGGTTCTCAACAATAATAAAGGAAGGGGAATACGAAGGAATGCTGGCAAGGACACATTTTTTCCTCAAAAAAAGAGATACAACCCAATTCACCATATTAGGTTTTTCTTGGTTTTGTTTGGATACAGCACATCATAATGGAGGGCAGAAATCATTTAACAAGAAAGATCCTCCCTTACTGATGAGATTACCACATCACTTAAAGAATGAATATGTGTGGACAAAAAGACCCATTGCTTATCTTGACATATATATGTGTTGAATGAATGCATATCCACTGAAGAACCAGAATTTTTTTTTTTTTCGAGTATTCAAAGTAATGGAATTGGCAAAATAATCTTCTCAGGGGTACAAAGTATACTTACTTGACAGCTTTATTTTTAACAGTTCAGGTAAGGGGTGGGGCTTTTGGAGAGTGAAAAAAAAACGAGCATCCAAGTTTTTCTATTCTGTGTCCATTTTGGTGACAACCACAACTCCATGTCATTTCATAGACAGGAATGAGGGAAAAATTCCAAATAGGGGTCACAGACATGATTAAGAACCTTAAAGAAATTTTCAAATTTTCCCTGATTCTATTTGAAGCAAAAAAGAAAAACAAATTAATAACTTTGGTTGAAATTAGGCTTTTAAACCAACAAGACAATATCCTTTTTTTTTTATCCCAATAATATCAATAAATGTGTTGACATACAAATTCTCTGTGATTTCCAAGACAATTTAAAGCTGCAAAATCAAATTAGGGAAGTTTATACTCACCACTATAACATCTGGGTCAATTTTATGTACTTTTGCAAGGAAAAAGCCAAGGAGAGTCCTTTCTGTCAATGCAACTTCAATGTTTGCATTCTAAAACAGAAATTGGTAAAGTTAAATATGCACATAGGTCTTTAGAATGATTTTTAAGCTGTAACTTAAATTTTGGAACAAAAACAAAAGAAGGAGAAAGAAATAATTACCTTTCGTTTCATTACTTCTTTGTGATCATAGGGGAAAATACAGTCACTGGGCTTAGTAATAACTAAGGAAGGGGGAAAAAAAGAAACAAGAATGAAAAAGTAGCATTCATGTAACATTTCCAGTTTATTATTATTCTAAATAGTGATTTTGCTTCATCCACCCAATGTAAGCATATCTGTTAGCAAAGATCCTTATAAAGTCACAGAGTAATAGGATCTTTGTTCAAAATCGTAAAAGGTCACTTCCAGGTATAGCCATGCGAATTCCAACACTGCGGGGAACTTTTGGTTTAAAGATTTTTGACTGCTGCAATCAAGAGCCCAGTTCTGACAGTAAAAGAGTTACCAACCTCCTTGGAAACCATCACAAAACTGAGGCGTGCTAGTAGTATAAGGGTATAAGAGGTTATTCTCAGCTGGCCTATAATTCTTTTCTTTGCCAATGTCCAATCTTCCTATAGGGGCAGTATATCAGTAGGTACATGACTTAAGTTTCTAAATAGACAAAAAAAAAAAATGTTTAAATTTGCCAATGGTACTATCTTCTTCCCAGCAGTCAATCATCAAAAAACAGACTGCATTGTTTTACAGTCAGTCTTCAGTGGGTGTACTGTAAGTTTATTTATAAACATGGGTCTTCTTACTGTTGTGGCTTGCTCGAGGTAAGGCTACATTGGATCTACAAGTGTTTCAGTGTTACACCACCAAAATAACGTAAATAAAATAATCAGTCTGTACATGCATGGGAGCTCCAGAGCAAAAATAAACAAAAAACATACCACAAAAATGAGTCTCGAAAGGAGGCTGAGGTGGTGCTTTATCAAGAGGAAATTTATGATGAATCAAAGCAGCCAAAGCAACAATCTGCAAAATAAAAAAAAAATCTGTTTAGTAAAAAAATGTTAATACAAGAGTGGTTTTGTACCTGGATAGAAGATTACACATTATTGTTGAATATGAGGATAGTACGTTTGGAGCATTGGTGGAGCACAGAAATTGCTTTAAAATCCATGTTTCATTATTAGACTAATGCTTGATACTACCAAATCTCATAGGTTTTATATGATATTATTGTTATTGTAAGAATATTGTATAAATGATAGAAACAGAGACATCTACATGAAAAGGGACATTTTATCAAATTCTAAGTCCCTAATGCTGTTGCATTCACATCTTTTATTCCTAGCTCTAGGTAAAGATGTAGAGGGCTTTAAAAAAAAATCAATAAACCCTAAAAACTAACAATGAATGTAAAAATGTATATACTTTTATTGTAAGAGAAAACTGGTTATGGTATATATAGCAGCCAAACGCAGCACAAGTAAACAAACACACCTCGTTTTGATGGGTCTTTGGATTCTGGACAGTCTTCATACTGATAGACATGACAACAACTGGAGGTGGGGACCGAAGCTTCATAACGTTTACCAGATCAGGCTTTGAGACCATTGCTTCTACCTTACACCAACTAATAGGTTGGTTGTTCAGCTCTGGAAAGACAACACACTGTTATTTTTCAGTAAAGGAGTTTTTTTTTTTTTTTTTTTTAAATGCTTTACTACACACTGGTCTCTGATTCTGTGCTCTCCGTGACACTAATTGCCTACTACAATGGTCAGGACATCACAAAAAAACATTTAGCATAAAAAAAAAAAAAAAAAAAATTATATTACATGCTCAAAATAAAACCTTATTTTCTACAGAATAATAAAAATGTCCACTTCAAAAGATACTGTAAAGTTAAGACGACCAAGTACACCAAGATGAGGCATAACAGACACCCTGCTATACCTCATTATGAGTAACGCTGTATAAAATTAAATAAGCAGCTTTCAAAAGAAAAGGCCCCTTTAATCCCTTACTTTGGCACTTACAACCCTTCCAAATGCAGCAAGTAGGCGAAATGCCCGTGGAGAGCTCAAGGTCAAGCAAACATATATACAAATACATGCATGTAAAATCTGCAGAAAGAAGCCATATATTTACGTGGGCTCTTTATTTCTAGCCAGCTGGGCCCTTTTATCTTCCGGCTAAGCAAGAAAAGCTCCAAGCTTGAAGTATTTGTTCCAAAGACATGTGAAAATGTTTCTCCTTTTAGGTCTTGAGGAAGTTGGGGCAAGTCTGCCTGCAAAGCAAAACATATCATAAAATAAATTTAGTCAAAAGGAAACAATTAACCTGAAAACTGTATGTCCAACAATCACAGGCAATTTCTATTTTTCTTCCCAGCTAGCAGCTCACTCACCCCCTGCATAGACTAGTTACTTTCAAGAGCTATAAAATTAGGTGTGGTAATTTGTGTCAGGATAAACTTCATACAGAATAATAATTGTTAATCTCCTTAAAAATAAGATTAACAGAAAGTTAAAATGGAAAATATTAAGAAATCAGTAAGAAACTTGTGATTCAATGTGGAGCTTAGATACCATAATGCTGCTACCTTTCAGCTCAGGTCTAGATTCTAAACTGCTTATTTCTGGACACAAAAAGATTTATTAAACCTTTGGCACAACGAATCACAAAAGAAAAAAGTGGGCAACATTCATTGGAGTCTTGCACCTCATCTCACAAAAAAGTTCAGAAACAAATACACAGCGACAACAGCATAATTTAAGCACAAACAGGGATAGGATTCAACCAATCTGCCCTCCATTAGTGGTGGATATTGTATTGCCATAAAACGATGGGAAACAAAAATGAGAAATTAGGTCAGTGTCACAGGAGTTCTGTATTTTCCAGTAAGGAATGGGAAATTCAAATGTTGGGCAAATTACAAGGTTTTGGTAAAGAAAGTGGCAATTGTTAATTCACCATTTTAAACATACATTATGATCAGCAATATGATCAGCTAAAGCATTAATAAGGAAGGGCACTTTGAAAACAATGTAGTTATCCCATTCCACACCATCGCTGAACTAAACTAACCCCGCTTCATTTCCTTCTCCACGCAATAGAATTTCCCAATTTCCTGATGCTTCCTGGAAGCTACAGCTCTACCCTTTTGTTACCATGTAACAGTGCCTGGGCAGTAAAGTCCTATAAACTTTTATAAGGCGAAAAGATGGGCCCATCTACGCATTCCATAGGAGGCTAAGGGATCCACTGCACACTGAATGCTGCTGGATATAAACAAAGGGGATGAGCCACAGTTACTGTGGAAACACTCTTCTCCCATGTCAATTACAAACCTTGGAAGAGGACTCTCACCTTTCAAGCGGACAATCTAGGAGGTGGGGAAGCGTAGATAATACGCAGGTATATGAAGAGGTGTAATCTCTTACAGAGGCTGAAAAGAACCCAGTTCACATTCCTAACATGATACAGGAGTTACATAAAATGTTAGCAAATGAAGTATCACTGAGCAATGTACAGGTAGTCCCCGAGTCCGACATGTCGACTCCTAGATACGAAAGGGCTTCCCTGCTGGTGTGCAGGATGGAGGCTTGATGGGGAGGAAGGGGCGGTTCTCGCATGACTTGCAGAAGAAGTTTTTTTTGCTGTTCTGTTACATATATGCAGTTGTTTCTTTTTGCAAATCAAAGCACAGCTTGCTCCAGAAGTTAATGAATGTCTAGGCTCCATAAAGTTTTTTTTTTGTTTTTTTTGCTTTGCTTGTGATTAACTCACAGTGAGGATTATATACAGTAACTGACACCACGCTGCCTAATATGTTGAGACAAACATCTGTCTTAATTGCATTTATAATGTACCTGTTACGACTTGCATAGAAATTCAACTTAGTAACAAACCTACAGCCCCTATCTCGTATGTAACCTGGGTACAACCTGTATACGGTCCTGAAATACAGAATGGAAAAATACTGTCACATGTATGATAGCACTACTTACAGAATATCGAACCTCTAGGTACTCCGAGCTGGCTGGAACATCTGGAATCTCAAAAGCATAATTCTTTTCCACTTTCTAAAATTAAGATAGAGAACAGGATATTTCCACACGCAAGACAGCACCAGCTATTATCATTAATAATTCTGAAAGAACAATGTAAAGTCAGTCTTCTCCTCAGTACACCTTTTAGACAGGCATACCAATCGGCACTTTTCAGAAACCCCCCAGCTGTTTTTGGTTGGTCCTTATACGCTGACCGCTAGCCACCCAGGTTTAAAATCATTTATGGAGAAAACACGTTAATAATCCAATATTTTAAACCTTAGCTCTCAAATGCAAACAGCAGGTATTTTCAAGCAGTTAAAAGCTTACTAAAATTACCAACTCTATAGTCTTTGTTGTGCCAGGGTGACATTTTAGAATATTACTTATTACTTGTTAAGACAATATGATTAATTTGAAGGCTATGGGACATGTACACTTTAAAAGAAATAATAAAACCTGGCAGCAAAAAAAACATGAATAATCTTACAATGGAATACAATACATTTGCTAGTAGGCTGTAGGCCCAAAAGTGCTCAGTCACATTCACTTAACAGGAAGTCCACAGCCATTTATCAAGAGAAACTGCAGATATTTTTACGGTAGAGCTTAGGCACATAGTCTAAATTGTCCCTATAAACAGCAATTTTTTATTTATTTTTATTTTTTTAAGCCTAGCATCACTTTAAAAATAACTATGAAAAGTTGTGTTTTTTTAGTTTCAAGTAGGATTACTTGGTAAGGTGAAAGCTAAAAATTCTTTATGTATCTTTTTGACACCAAGCTTATGAAAGTCCTTAAAAATATACATTGTTCCCTGTATAGGACAGCATAGGATAACTGGACCACCAACCTTTGATTTGAATTTCATTATCCTATATTTTTCTGCAATATGATCATTGAATTCTTGGTACACATTCATCATGGTCACTGGTACACCAGTGTCTTTCCCTGATGGTAACTGAATTCTCTTTATAGAGAAAAAAAAATACACAGGTCAAAACAAATGTTTAACGGCAAACAAATACAGTACATTATGTAAAAGGCCAAAGCAAAAATATGGGAACAACCTTGTACCATATAAATAACCCATTTTCGTGTTCACACAGCTGACCTTGAACCCCGATAAATTACAATAGCTTCCTGGGTTGTCTGGTTTGGAGAATCGTGAATGATTTTTATAGCAAACCTATATAATTTTTTTTTTTTTTAACCGTAATTTAACCTCCTGGGCGTTTCACTGATGGATGATGTCTGGATTTCTGTACCAAAAGCAGTACACTGTTTTTCATGAAATTCTCTTTTTTTTAATTGTAGACCTGTAACTTACAGAAATATGTCGAAAGGAGGGGCTAGTAGATATCCTGAATATAATAAAGTTTGAAACACACAATTATGTAAAAAAATAAATAAATAAACTTTAATAATAAAATTAAATAAAAAACACAAAAATCAGCTTAAACAAGAATGCATAAATAAATCAAAAATACTGAAAATGCAATAATACTGTATAGTACTATATTTTTCTAAAACACCTCCCTAGTGGTCCTGAGTCCAACGTCAAAATATTTGAATTTCCCACTACGACCCCCTTCGACGGGAGCATGCACTGACATCATTAGGAACCGCTGAGGGACGCGTACGCGAACGCCGAGCGATCTAATTCTTTCCGTACTTCCATGCAAAAAGTGTTACATTTTTTGCATGGAAATTTATTTTAGATTGTTGGCTATAATTCTTAGGCATAACTCACCGAAATATCTCCAAAATTTTAACAATTTAATAATAAATTAAAAAAAAACATCTAAAACTATAAAATAAAAAATCAAAAAAAAAAAAAAAGCCATAGTGTATAATGTAATGTAACTGAACAGTAGCTTATATTATATCATCATCAGCATAGTAGAATATCATTAATATCACCGGGTAACCCGGTAGATCGCCACTGCACACGCCGAGAGAAGACAGAAGAGGACAGACGTCTCCGGAGGAGCTGCGGGGACAAGGTAAGTGTTTTTTTTCAGTTGTAATCCGATTGTCATACAATGTTGTATGACAATCAGATTGCACTGTAACGCTTGTTTCTATTTTTAGGTAAACGCTTTCTGCAAGTTTAATATTTAGGTCCTTTATTAAAAAAATTTAAGTGTAATACTTGTTTTACTAATTTGTAGCTTTTAAAGAATAAAGACTTAAGTGCCAACCATTAATTTATGAAAGCTCCTAATAAACCTTAGCCAAAAACAAAGCATTTTTAAAACCTGCTTGAACCTCGCTGAAAGCATTGCACTACTTCCATGCAACCTGCAGCACATGTTACAAAGGCTTTAAAATCATGAAACATCTCACAAAAACCTAAATACAATTAAACGGTGTGTAAAATATGCTGTACACATCAAAAGGGTAAAGCTTACCGTTTCACGTGGCAAAAGATAAATGGTTCGCTCTATGTTTTTCACACTAACACAGCAACTGACGTATGCTTCTGCTGACTCAATCCAAACTTTTCCAAACAAATACACAACACCTATGGCAAAAAAAAAAAAAAACAACACACACAAGAAAGTTACTTTAATAGGATTGCAAAAAAGAAAACAATGCATCAAGGATCATTTAGTTACAAAATTAGGCAAAAAAACTGAAAAGGATTTCCTGTAGATCATCATAGCCATTTAGAGATTCCAGCAGAAAATCAGATCCAACCAAGACAAACAGACAAGTTTAGCTTTCAAATACCCACATATTTCTGAAAAGAATGTACAAGACAACAGAAGATACACAGATACCATATCATTGTTTCAACCACCAAAAAAAAAAAAAATAGGAAAAACTCCATAAAAATAAATGCAGAACAAGCAGAACTTCAAATTTTAGAACCAAGAAGTCTTGAGGAGGCAACTCCAGTCAAACCAAAGAAACCCAGCTTGGGTGGCTATTTTAAAGATTAAACACAATGAGCTTGATGTTTGGTAAACATGTTAAGGTTAACTTATGTACTGTGCACACTTTCTTTGATCTTACCTCCGTTTTATACTAAGATCCCACATGGCTAAAAACCACACTAGAAACATAACTGTTACTCTCATCGGCTCTACACCTTTGAGTGAACAGCATGTATTTTGATTTTGAATTGGATTAGATTTAATCAATACCTTCCAAATTCTGTCATCATCAGTGACCTTTGAGTCTGTACCTGAAGACTGCACTACTGCCTGGAGACTGGCTAATGGTTAGATGAATGAAGAAAAATAATACATTCTCACCTGGCTGGTTATACTGATCCTCGTAAGCATCCAGCCAATAAAATCTAAAGACTTGATCCCCATCTTCATCAGTTACTAAAGGAAGGAGGCTGGAGTCCACCTGAACGTCATTTGTCACAGGTTCAGTTTCATTTGCCATTTGGTCCCAGCAAGACCCAGATACTGCAGAATTTCTGAAAAAGCAACAATTGCATTTTATATGAGTTAAATACCCCAACATATTACAGAGAGATAAAACTTCATAATGCAACACATGCCATCTTTTCCTTCTTCAGAATACAAAAGTAAATACTAACTCAAAAACAAATATGAAAACCATTAAATATACATGCTTACAAACAACAACAACAACAGAGGGTCCATCTTTATAGACTTGTTTCAATATTTTAATTATTAACTCACTTGTAAGATTTTGTATCATCTATAGGTTTTTCCTCTTTCAAAGTTACACCAGTAATCGGTTTGACTTCCAATTCTTCCTCCATTGGCTCATCAAAATCACCATCATCAAACTCAACCATTCCTTCTTCCTCTTCTAAACAAGAAATTAAAACAGAAACTTATACAATACTCCTGTACAGACTGCAAACATTTTTCCTAACTGTGAACCCATTTCTTTATATGATAACTATAAACACTCAATTGTAAAGCCCAATGTATTTTATATAATTAAGCCATGCGTTTATTACCATTTGAAGGTTCCTCCACTTTAATCATAGTTCCACTGTTTCCAGATTCTGTGACAGGCTCCTGTTTAATCTCCACTTTTTTAGAAGACACATTTTTGGGGACTTTTGAAGGAGGAACAGACACATGTTCTTGCTTTATCACAGGTGTCACTTTCCTAACACTTGCTGAAGAAGCCTATAAAACATACATGACATTAAACTGTTAAGCAAAATCAGATGGCTTACAAGGAAAATGCCTTTGCCTAAAACAGTGCTGATATAAATGCACCATGCCTTTTGGCTTTTCTTTGGTGAAAACCTCTTGTCTCTTTTGCACAGGCTCTACATGGAAGCTCAATTTGTTTCAATGTGCTATTCTGTGTCCCATAATTTAAATGGCATAGCCACGACTGCCAACTGAAATTTTGGCATCGGAGAGCATAATAGCAGAGGCAATGGCACGAGGGTGGTCTAGCTCAGTGTTTTTCAACTTTTTTTGAGCCACGGCACATTTTTTTACATTGAAAAAATCCTGGGGCACACCACAAATCAAAAATGTTACAAAATGACACTCTGTAGCTAATTCTTTTGTCTCTAAGAATAAACAAGAAAACTGTTACCTACTGCCACCTTTCCCACGGTACACCTAAAGATCTCTCATGGCACACTAGTGTGCCGCGGCACAGTGGTTGAAAATCACTGGTCTAGCTTTGTCAGAAATCAATACTTAATGTAGGAGGAGCTTCCTAAAATTGATAAATCAAAATATTAGCAAGGATACTTGCAGGCACCCCTAGGTCTGTGGACTTCAGCAATATTTCAAACCCAAATAATAATCCATTGTTGTAACATGTACCTTAGGGGCTGAAGGAGCAGCAGGTATGGAAAATGGGTTGAGTGGTGCACCAGCAGGCCTCTTCTTCTTTAGTGTTACGATTGGTGGAGGCGTGATCTGTGAAGGCTAAGTGGATATTTAGAATGCTTAATAACTCATTTTGAACTAGGAGCAAACAGAGTTTTAGCTCTTTCTTTAATGAGGCAGAATGTCTATAAAGTATACAAATTCCTACAAACCAATTCTAAATTAGGGAAATAATTCAGTAAAATGGCCCCAAATAGAATCCTAAATATGAATTGCAGCTGGCCCGCCACTGCATTGAAATGGCGCTGCTACTATAATTCCCGGCATCACTCGCATCTATAGCCCAGCGGCTTCTCTGCCTATGCGTGGCCCCGCATTGGACTGTTTTATAGACGCAGGGAATTGTAGTCGCGGTGCTATTTCAGTGAAGAGGGAGTTCCAGCCAGTCATAATATTAAGCCCTGCATTAGACTGTTTTCTTGACACAGGGATTTGTAGTAGCGGTGCTTTTTCAGTTTCAGGTTTGGCCCACAATTTTGTCTAAGTTTTTGATTTTGGCCCAATGTGTATTTGAATTTGACACCACTGCTCTGGAGAAAACCTACACAAACTCTAAAAAGGGTCTGTAAGGGTGCATTTCTTTAGTATATCCTCCTTTTCAATATCACCAACCACATCCAAACATACAAAGTAGGTTTATGTAAATTTTGGTGGTTTTGTAAACAATATCAGCACCGACAGCATTTAGATATTTCTCTGGCCAGTCAAAAACTTAATTTGTTCCTGTTACAGGTTAAGTATCCTATGCAGAGATGATGTTTTCACATTAAATTGAAAAAGGGGCCACTTCCAGGTGAAGATTCTTTCATTTACTTCTGCAGAAAACTGAATACCTCATGCCTATTTAGCAAATGATTGCCAAGAGTGGGGCTTTTCTATTGAGCTGGACACCAGTTTTCAGGGTCCAGTGGACTAACTGGTGTCTCAGAGGTGAGGAACCATTAGGCACATTAGGTTGACTCAATAGTAAAGCACTACAAGACACCTACCTCCCCCAGGCTGTTTGGGGAATCCTGCATTTAACTCTATGCTAAATTTTACAAAAAGTTAAATTTGTATTAAGCTAATATAGGACCTGACTTCCAGTATCTGTGGTACTGAAAAGAGGTTTCACAATACCTGGTTTGGTTACAGTTCCAAGAATCTAGGGAATTTAAAAAAAATCCATGAACTCAGAGAGGGCAGCAGTGAATTGATGGTATGTGCAACCAGCGCTCTCTTTCTCCCATGTACAATGTATGCAATTAGGGTCTGTTTGTATAAAGTACCTTTCCCTGCAGTGCATTTCCCATTCAAATCCTTTAGCTCTTTACCTACACCCCATATTCCCTGTCCTCCCTGTTGTTGATCTGTTGTGCCTGTCTATTGTGTTGTCCTCCGTATGAAAATTATACCCCTTGCCTTTTCAAGAGTCATGCTAATGGTCCTATCAATATAAAAGATAAAAACTGGAGCATGCAGAATATGCTCCCAGTAAACAAAACAAAAAAAATGATTGAAAATCAAGTCAGTTCTGCCTGGCTGCCATAATATAACCAACCTATATTGAATGCACATTAAGGATTAAAAAATAAAAATGACATTTAATAATTATTTTACAGCTTGTATGTTATAGGAAGAATATATACTGGTCTGAAAAAAAATGAATACAAAAATGAGCATAAAACTTTTAATAAATATATTTTCTGAAAGCAGACATTGGATTTTAAAGTCTATACATAATAAGCACTATATATTAATGGTCACTTTATACCAGCTATTCCCAATTACGGTTTTGAAGTTTCACTAGAGGTTCCTTGAGGTGCGGCTCAAGCAAAAGCCATCCTTTTGTTTGTACCTGCATAATCTCAGAGTCATTATAATTTCTCAGACGCCCAG
This sequence comes from Pyxicephalus adspersus, assembly GCF_032062135.1. Lineage (NCBI taxonomy): Eukaryota > Metazoa > Chordata > Amphibia > Anura > Pyxicephalidae > Pyxicephalus > Pyxicephalus adspersus. Next base: position 135,421,075 of record NC_092858.1, read on the forward strand.
ATAATCTTTGTAGCCATCTCTAGAATTACCTAACACCGAAGCCTTCAACAGTGAGCATTTCCAGACAGTGCCTTCAGAACCCCAGAAACAGAAGCGAGTTGATAAGGGACTCTTTATCTAAGGTGGTATGTTTGAATGGTGTGGAAAAGATCCCAAACCATAGCAACAGATATGAATCCAACACAAATGTAAAAAACACTGTCTAGCAGCCAACACTCCTCTGACAACCCAAAATACAAAATAAAGAAAGGGAGAAGGCAGAAATAATACTGGACAGTAATTAAAAGAAAAAAAAAAAAAAAACAAAATCAGAAGAAGGAAAGGGGGGAGAAAATACCAAATTACCTGGGATTTTAAATCTTGCAATAAATCACCCAGTAAATCATCCTTTGACAGGTCCACTGACTTCTGCAAAGAAAGATATTAATACTCGTATTAAATCCATATACACACTAATTCCCAAATATTAAACTGCATATATTTTTTAACAAAAGAAATTATCACAAATACCTAACTCCAAACACTGACATTTGTTTTTCTTGGTTCTGTTATAGAAAGGCAAGGTAGCAAACCAGCATTGTTGATAGCAAATGGCAATATTCTTTACACTTACTACTCTGTTTCTTGAGCTAATAAATATCCCTGCTGTTGTCGAAAGCTATCATTCTTATACAAAAAAACCCTTACACAAAAAAAAAAAAAGATAAATAATATATTATATTACGTAGAAAGGGTTTAAAAACTTCTCCAGGTGACTCACATCTGTAGTTTTTTTTCCTGCACTGGCCATAAACATGGACTTAATATTATTTGGTTTGGATACAGATGACTTCTTCACATTGGTTTTCTCTTTAGCTGCTCCCTTGGTTCCTTTTCCTGTAAAGAATAACTGTTCAATACAACTGAATACAAAGTTATCTACATATTAGTAAAGCTATAACTATATACAGAACCCCATAACAAATCCTGATAGCAAAAATTAGAAAGAGGGTGAAAAAAATAAGCAAACGTATGATAAGAAAAAAACACACACACTACCACAAAAGCAATAGGATCAATATCATAGTGAGAAAAGTTAGGACTTGCCTTTTTTAGCAAGAGCATCATCATCAAGATCGTCATCAAAAATTTCTCGGCCATCCTCCACATATCCTTCTCCATCTGCAAAATAATGCAAGCACAATTTTAGCTATTGGTAAAACCTGTAAAACTTTCTTGAAAACTAGTGAATTTTGCAAATTGTAAACATTTTTATATGGTAGGATTATATCATTTTTTTTAAACGTTTAATATCTTGCCTGTATGCCAATAAACAGATTATAGACCTCCACCTGGAAAGCATTTCTTAAAAATCAATTGCTATTTGTTGGCAGATTCATTTTACAGATTTACAGGATCACCTAGGTTCTCTCATGATAATCTATCATCACCAGTTGTGGAGGGCTTTATTAAATCAGACCCTATATACTTAAAAGCTGAATTCAAAAGGGTGAAACATCAAGTGAAGTGGAACTACTGTTCATCTCTAACTACAGAGAACCTATCATGCATTCATCACTCAATACTAGGTTTATCAAGAAAACTCACCATCATCCACTATCCAGTCATCATCCTGACGTTCACGGACTATCTTTGAGTAAGATTCTTCATCCACTTCTTCATAAACACTTGTAAATTCTTCCACCTTAAGGAAAAAGGAAGGGTCATTTACTCAAATTATAAAATGTAAAAACATTTTGCTGCCACCATACACATACCATAAGCATGTAAAAAGGTTCTGCAAACGTTTTTCATTTACTTTACCATTTTTACCCACATATGTTATCTGGGTGAAAAAAGAATCCTCAACTCATTTCTGAACATCAGCTACAGTAGAAGCTAAAGGTAATCTAATCACATACAGGCATTTGATCAATGGAAAATGAATGACGAGAAACCCAAAGATGCTTATTTTAACATGCACAGCCAAAATTTATCAAGTATGAGCCAATATTCCCATTACCATCAATGAGGAAGGAAAACTAGGTTCCATAACCCTATCTCTAATCTCTGTTTCATCAACAGGACCAACAGAACATTGGAGAGAAAAAATATCCAACCTACCCAAATTATAGTATTTGTTATACCAGCTACAAATAGCTAATGATGCTGTAAATAAAAGATTAAAGCACCAAATCAAAGTGCTTAATGGGATATTCTCCTAACCACATATGGTGGCCCAGATTCATGGTTCTTCAGCTATAAACCAAAGAAGGTTTTCATATACAAGCTGCCCCATCAGATTATAGACTAAGTGTTAAAATGTGTCTCAATCACAAAAAAAATATGTGAATGCTAGCTCTTTCAAAAATGCTACCTGCCTGGCAGTGCGATCCTGGCTTTTGTACTAAAGCTACGTACACACGTCCAATGGTTCTCGCCTGATAATCAGGCCCAGGGCCAATATCAGACGAAAATCTGGCATGTGTACAGTGCTCGTCATCCGAACGACCGTCCTGGAGGATCCACGGACGATGGTCGACTCTAATGCAAGGAAGGAGGAGAGCGCGCAGCAGGGTGCCGCACTATCGTTCTGCCTCTCCTCTCTCCATGGAGCAGAACGGTGCTGTATGTCCAACGACAATGATTGCACGTGTGTATGCAGCTTTAGTCAATGGCACGAAATACACATAAAAATAAAATTATTCTCACAAACATTTTAGCACTACTTGATGGACAGCTGCTGTTACAAAATATAAAATATTACAAATTACCGAAGTCAAGGACAGCCATGCAGCTATGACCGGGAAAAAAAAAAAAAAAAAAAAAAAAAAAAGAACAGCTTCTATATTTCTCTCATGACAAGGATTCATGCAATAGAAGCTCAAATCTGAGAACAGATAAAAACATTTACTATGAATGCTACATATCCATTTTGGAAATAACTTACTTCATATTTTACTTTTTCACCAGCTTTTAATTTTTTCAAACGTTCTAAGGCTTCCTTACGCCCTTTCTTTTCTGTTTTTTCACGTCGTGAACGGGAAGCTGCAAAACTGCCAGAATCTCCCATGTCTGAAACCAAAATACACAAACAGGAAATTATAATTATTATTAAACTGATGACATATTACAAAACGTTGTACAATAAATAGGGGGTGCCAGACAGATACAAGGACACAAGAACACAGGTGGAAAAGATGACCCTGCCAAAAAGAGCTTACAATTTAAGAGGTGGGCACAAAATTTACAGTAAAAAAAAGAAACCCCAACTTTACAAGTAGCAGATACAACAGTCAACTAAATAAAAGAACTGATGAAGTAGTAGCTACTGAAATATCTTGTTGTCTGCCTGACAAACCAACACACACAAAGACATTTAATGCAGATGAACAACAGCATCTCCCATCTCTGCAAAAAAAAAAAAAAAAAAAAAAAAAAAGCTATTTTAGGAATTGTTAAAGGGAATCTTATGTACATGTAAAAATGTAAAGGAAAATGTTGTGATTATACTGCCAATAAACTATAACTGCTGGACATGACACCACCATCATTCTGGTTTGAGTGCTTTGGAACACAGCAATGCAAAATCTTGCAAGTCCATTTAAAGAGTTTCAGCTCATGCAATTTCACTTGTTCTGCATTCCATGGCAATCTACCTGGAAGTGCAGCTTAACTTCATCCTTAAAGCAGAACTAAACCTTTATTACTCACCTGTCACTATTCCTTTGCAAGGCTCCTCTATATTATTTCTTCTATTCCAGTAGTCGAAGTTTGGCCATCATGATTGGCCAGGCCATTGTTGGCATGCGTAGGGGAAGCCAGGATTGCCGGGTAACTTGGAAAAGACTTGGAAAAGCTTCAACTGTGCATGGGCTGCTCAGTTTTTTTTTTGTCAGATACCCATAGCGATCAGGCAGGTAAGAGAGATTATTGCAGAAGGGACATAGCCTGCCACTTCCTGCAATACCTGCCTGGTCCTGGATTCCTAATAGTGGAACAGCCTTAAAGAGGACCACCAGAAGTATAAAAATCCTTACACCAGATCTGATTATATTGGAACCCCTCTGTAATGTGGAAGAACTGGAGGTTTACAGCATGAATGTGCACCTAAAAGATCTGCATAAATGATCATGGTCTTTAAAAGCGGAACCTTTGTTCTGCATTAACAGGTAAAGGTTTAATTTGCACATGGTATGAGATTTGGAAGAGCCCATCCAGCATCATTGGACCTTGCATTTTACTAGAAGGATTACTTAAAAAAACAGTCAGGGTTATTTTTGGAGATCTGTGTACTGCTAGGAAGATTGTTATTAACTTCCTGTTCTTGTGATAACTGTCAAATTTGAGATTAAGCCAAACTTGCAATCCTGGGCTAATAAAGAAGGTGAATTGTTTCAGTGGGAGCAAGACAGCAAACCATTCATTTATTAAAATAAAAGAAAAAAAAACATTGGCTTATTGGCTCTATACGGATTCTGGGTCTGTGATGCTTTGGCAGTGCTACAGAATCAGTGACAGCCAGGAAAGAAACATTTTCATAAGGAAAGGGCAGCAACAGCAGTGGCAAGGTACCTCTAGATCCGAATATTTTTCCTGCAGAACTATTGTAACGCAGTGAATTTTCACAAACATCACCACTTACTATGCAAATATTTCTAAAAGCCAATCCAAAAGGTGCAAGGTTTTTTTTTCGAACCTTCATTGTACAAAGGAAACTCTTGCAAATTATCGATCGCTAAAAAGTGCTATGCAATATGCACCTGCTCCATTTGTGTGTCTCCCTGTCCTGGTGAATGGGCGTCTCTCCCTGTCCTGGTGAATGGGCGTCTCTCCCTGTCCTGGTGAATGGGCGTCTCTCCCTGTCCTGGTGAATGGGCGTCTCTCCCTCACTGACAGAAATGCTCCAGAATGTCACTCCCAAAGAACACCAGGTTCATCCCACCAGTATGACTAACAGGTATGCATTGCTTTGCCCTGTCCGCCATAGTCACAGATGTGAATGGCAGATGTGAATGGACAGAGATATCTTTATGTCCATTCAATCACTTAGATTTCTATTTCCCATAGTGAATGGTCACCTTACAGCAAAGGCTGGAAACTGCAGGGTTTACTGCAAAGAGACACCATGGGCATTAGTGCTGCTGCAATGCATTACCATGCACAATGATGCAGCCCCTGCTTTGTTTATATTTTGATGTATTGACACCAATGTGGTAATGGGCCCTATAGCAGCCGGTGCCACCCGTTAGTTCGAGGACCAAAGAAAAAATTGGACATTATTTGCAATTTTTGTGTTTTCTTAATAAAACAAAAATATTATTGTAATAAATTCTTATATTCTAAATGACAATTTTCACCTTTATATTGCACTAAATTCATGAACTGTACTAGAGACAGAAAAAAGATGTCAGTGTATTGTGTAAAGTTGAATGAGGTAACCGTTGCCGAGCCGTACACGTCAGTATTGTTTCCACCATTATACCAGTCACCACGCTCCGCGAATACTGATTCTCATCCGATTGTTTTATTTTATTTTTTATTTCTCAGATGCTCTTTTAGGTAAGTATGACCTTAACTGTGTATTGTAACTCATATTTAATGGCATCAAATAGATAGACTTTGATAACTATAATTTATGTTTTGGTCTTAGATTCAAATGAAATAAACCCATAAGAGTGAGAAAAAGCAAACAAATATTTTGCATTGCTTTAGTAATACTAAAGATAATGCAACTAATGATAATAGTAACAATAGTAATACTTCACCTAACCCTGAGCTGATCAATGAATCGGCATTGTCAGGGACCATCAGGAAGATCATTATTTTACAAATGTATTTATCTTTTTAATAAAACTCATGGTAATGGTCTGTGGGATTTAAAATGATGAATTTATGAATGAATGAATTTAGAAGTTTTGGGAGCTGAAATCTGATTGGCTGCCATTCCTGTTACGTCATGACTTATGTGTGACAGCCAGCATACAGCAGAAAGGTCCTAGCCATAGAATGTGCCTTCCCTGCCATACAGCACAGCATTCCCCTTTACATGGGCACTGCACTGTACTTCCTATATACAGAAGCCTGCCATGGACAAAACAAGCGTGAATCACAAAGCTGTCATTTATTGACGTGTTGTGTAATAAATGCTCCTCTTCCACACAGCATTACTACCCCCGCCTCCCCGTTACCTTGCTGCTGGCTGTCTTCGTTCGTCACAGGAGCCATGTTTACACAACTGCACCACCGAGAGCTGAAGGAATCCTCCTGGCGCCAAAACTGGCAGAACCCGGACACACAGCAGCAATCAAATTGGCGCGACCATGCTGACCAATCAGAGAATACAGGAAGAAGCCCTTTTCCAATCACAGCCAAGCGTGCTTTTGCTTTCCCCTCAGAACACGTGCGCGTGCCGGGGTTCCTAGACTGCGTTCTCGCGAGTGTGCACCACGCATGTGTGAATTGTAGCTGTTGGTAGTCATTGGAGAATTATGTAATAACTTTTACATTTATAAAACAAGCCATATGTGTATGTTGTTATATGAAATATGTTTGTGTTTTTTTATATCACTGTAATTTAATAAAATTATCAAAATGTAAATGTTGCAGCCTTAGTGTTGAACTCTGACAATGTTGAACTCTGACAATGTTGATACTGGCAGTGGGGTTGCAGTGCTTTTATGACTTCCTCACTGAAGGTGGATATTCACTTTGATTGAGATCTTCCCCCAGGAAAGGGTTCCTAAATTTGTATTTTGTTTATTGATTTACATGGGAATGAAATTCATGCAATGTCACTGTACCGTTTGTTTTGTCACAATTTGTTAAGAAATGAAAGAATATTACATTTCTATTATTATGTATAATATAGCTAAAGGGGAACTAAACTAAAAAAAATGACACCTTTCATCCTGCAGATCCCTCGGTGCGATCCAGTCTTGTAATTTCTCTCTCGCTGAGGAAATGCCGGGCGCCGTCATCCTCTTTTTCTTCTCGGTCTTCTTCTTGGCAAATCACCCGATCTCACACTGCACAAGTGTGAGATTGGGTGATGTAGCCCCCTGTAAAGAGGAAAAAAAGGGCCGATCTCACTCCTCTTGCGTGAGATTGGCATCTTTTTCCATTAATAGAAAAAATGACCCTTTTTCGCATGTCCGAGATGCACAGAAGGGGCACCCAGAGCCTCCCGGGATGTGTGCTGAGGCGATCAAGACTGGGGAGGTGCTGCACCCTTTAAAAAATAAAAACTAATTAACATTTTTTCTTTAAATATATTTCTTTAAAATATTTAAATACCTACGCTTTAATGTAAATTTAAAATGTTAAACTTTAAAAAGTTTAGGTACACTTTAAAAGGGAAGTGCAAGGCTACATAAAAATATTCAATAAAAAAATAGCACACTGGAGTGTGAAACCAGGCTACAGTTTGCACCACCTCACCACTATTGGACAAGAGAAGTTTGGGCAAACCTTGTCTGGTGTGGTGAGTTTCTGCTGCAACATTTGGATGGTAGAGTCAGAATTTAGTGCCAATAACTTGAAATAATGGATCTATCCTGCATTTTATAAAGGTTGTGGCTGGTGGTGTAATGGTGCATTTTACTGACACACTTTGAGCCCCTTTGGGTCCTAAATTAGCATAATTTAAATGCCACATCTTGCCTTAGTATTGTTGCTGACCATGTTCATCCCTTTATGATTGCGGTGTACCCATCTTCACAAAGCTCAGATCATCTCAAACTAGTCACTTACATTACAATGTAATATTATTAAACAGTACTTGTACAGCACCAACATATTAGGCAGCACTGTACATTAAATAGGGGTTCCAAATGACAGACAGATACAGACAGTGACACAGGAGGAGAGGACCCTGACCAGAGGAGCTTACAATCTAAGAGGTGGGAAAAGCAGCACACAATACAAGAAAGGGATATGGAATGGTACGTGAGTTGTGAGGGTTTAAGGGGCAGAAGACAAAAACATGGGCAAGTTTGAAAAGATGGGTTTTGAGTGCTTTTTTAAATGTGCCTAAAGTAGGAGCAAGTCGAAAGGGACAAAAAAGACCATTCTAGAAAGTTGGGGCAGCTCTAAAAAAGTTTTGGAGCTGTGCATGTGATGAGGTTATGAGTATGAAAGTCATTAGGGTAAGTAAGACAAGAGCTGTGGAGGGATTTGAATGCAAAGAATAGTAGCTTGAATTTGGTTCTAAAATGAAATGGAAGCCAGTATAGAGAACTACAAAGAGATGCAGCGGAAGAGGAGCGGTGGGAAGGATGGATGAGTCTGGTTGCAGCATTCATAATAGATTGTAGAGGAGAGAGTTGGGTTAGTGGAATACCAGAGAGGAGGAGGTTACAGTAGTCCAGGTGAGATATGATAAAAGTGTGCACAAGGAGTTCGGTGGTCTCTGGGGACAGGTAGGGGCGGATTTTGGAGATGTTGCACACGTGAAAATGACAGGACCCCGAAATGTTGTGAATGTGAGGGGTGAAGGAGAGGGCACAATCGAAGGTGACACTAAGACAACATGCCTAAGGAGAGGGATGAATAACAGTGTTATTAACAGAAATTAGGGGAAGATTTGAATTTGAGGGGGGGAAGAAGAGTTCTGTTTTATCCAGGTTGAGTTTCAGAAATCTGTCAGACATCGATGATGAGAAGCTGACAGGCAGCATGAAACCTTATCCAAGACTGAATGAGACAAGTCAGGGGTGGACAGATAGATTTGAGTGTCATCAGCATACAGATGGTTCTATAAACCAAAGGAGGATATGAGACTACAGAGAGAGGAGGTGTACAGAGAAAAGAGGACCGGTCCAAGGACTGACCCTTGGGACACACCAACAGGGATGAGAGTGGGCGAGGAGGAGTTACCATTGAAGAAACTTGAAAGGAGCGGTCAGACAGATAGCAAGCAAACCAAGAGGGAGCAGTGCCACTGATACCAAAGCCGTTCAGAAGACAGTGATCAACAGTGTCCAAGAAGAAGGAGGAGAGAAAAGTTGCCCTGAGATTTAGCTGTGATGAGGTCATTGACCACTTTAGTAGGGGCTGTTTTGGTGGAATGGGCAGCTCGAAAGCCAGACTGGAGAGTCAAGGAGAGTTAGTGTTCAGATAGTCAGTAAGTCTTTTTTAGACAAGTTGCTCAAGAAGTTTGGAGACATATGGGAGAAGGAATTGGATGGTAGCTAGAAAGTAGGGAGGGTCTAGTGAGGGTTTCTTCAGGATAAGGCGAACAATGGCACAACTGAAGGCAGAGGTGAAGATACCGGTAGGAATGTGGGGATTGAATAGTTTGTTAGGGCAGGGGCCAGGGTAGAGGAGTGGGCACTGAGTAGATCAGAGGGGATTCTGTCAAGAGAACAGGTAGTGGAAGGAGAGAACAGAGGAGATTTGATCCAGGGTAACAGGGCTGAAGGAGGTTAGTGATGATTTACAGGTGGAAGGGGTGAATATGGTTGGAGTGGCAGGGTGAGCAGAGACATCATGTCTGATTTTGAGGATTTTATCTTTAAAGTAGGTGGCTATCTCTTGGACAGAGAAGATAGTTGTAGGGGGAGCAGGTGTGGGGTTTAGGAGCAAGACAATTGTTGAGAAGAGGCTGCGTGGGTTGGATTTTTGAGAGAATCTGACATTGTAGACAATATGTTCACTGTACCCAAATGGCCTCAATAGTTAGCACGTCTCAATCCAATAAAATCATGGATGTATAACTGACAAATTTGGAGCAACTACATGATACTATCATGTCAATATAGACCAAAATCCCTGAAGAATTTTTCCAGCTACTTGATGAATCTATGCCACAAAGAATTGCAGCAGTTTTGAAAGCAAAAATGAGTCTAGCCCTGTATTAATAATGTGTATTTAATAAAATGGCCAGTGAGTGTAGAAATTACTAGGAATACATAGGTAGTGTTTACAGTTTAGTCTACTACACAATGCAATGGGAGAATATTATCAGGGAAGCATTACAGATTGAGGGGAGACAGACAGATAGAGCACATAGACCCTCATTCAATAAATGGTTATTTTATTAACACAAATAAAAACATATCACACTTAGAGGTAGTGAAGAAGTAAATGGCATGTAAAGCCAAGAGGATAGTTCTCAGTCCGTCCATGGCAAGTGGTGGGTCTGGGTTTATAAAGGGGGCAAAAGGCATTACAGGAAGGCAGTGCAAAATAAGGAATCTTGGTTTATGTCTAGATGGTTAATACAGACTTATCAATGTCTTTTTTTGTAAAAAAAAAATCTCTCTGAGGAATAGGGAGTAAATTTAAAAAAAAGACTTTATGTGAAATATTAAACGTTTTTTCCATGATTAAAAGTTTTTAAAATTCGAAAAGTCTTGAAGATTTCCGTGTCTTGGCTAATATTTGTGTTTACCACTAAATAGAAATACTGAAGTCATCCAGGCCTTTTGTTAAGATTTTTTAGAAAAGTGCACTGTTCTTTAGGCTGGTAAAGGGGACAAACAAAAAGCCCAATTGTCAGTGTCAGGAGGAATAGTGCCCCATTCTTGGTGTTCAATGGTCACGCTCAGTTGTAATTGTTCTATGTTCTCTTCTGCTAAGCTACTGGCCAGATGACATTGTGGATGCAGCTATGCAAACACCTGCCTTAGTCCATTGCTGTAATCTTGAATAGTGTACATTCCATTCCATACCACCTGCTGCCATTCATTATATATGTCATGAGGGCCACTTCTTCATTTCTTCATGAGAGGCACTATAGCATTTCACATAACAGCAATAATCAGGAGGTTATAGTGAGTGGAGAGTTTCCAATTCAGAAATAAATTGGTGAAAGATGGTTACACAAATAAATGGTTATTAAAATAATAACAATGTCCCTGATTTATTACAGCTCCCCAAGGCTGCATAGAATACACTTTCATCAGTGAAGCTGGGTGATCCAGAAAACCTGGAATGGCTTACCTAAAAGTCATTAGCTATTTGTTAGCAAATGTTTTCAATCCTGGATCAGATCCATTAACTTAAATTAATCAGGGCCAATGTGTAGGGAATAATGGAGCAATGTAGGGAGAAATAAACCTTGGAGCCAACATGGACAGAAGTTTCAGCCCAGTATAGAGCCTTGATCTTGAATTCTGTCTCTTTATAAAAAATAATCCAATAAGACTTTTTGGGTTTCAGTTAAAATTTCATGACTTTGAGCCTTATTTTAGTATAGAAATAATTTGTCCCAAATGCCTGCTATGTATTCCATAGGAATCTTGTTGGTGGTGTCAATCTCACCTAGGTGCCAGGAGCAGCAGATGGTATATATCTAACTTTATCCTTTACAGGTATGTTTTGTAACCTATGCACTACAACTTAAAGTAATTGTGAAGCACCCGAACATGGTGTTATCAGCAAAATTGTGGGAGGTAAGTGAGGGAGGGGTTAGGGGGATCCCTGGGAACATGTCCTAGGATAAAAAAAAACAACTTTCACAAATGAGCAGGCCTAACCCCAATATTGGGCATTGGGTTAAGATCCTTTGTGATCAATTTTTCTGTACCTGATGTTATTCTAGCAGCCAATAATACCTAATTTATTATTTTAAAATATGGTTTTATCATCAAGAAGTACTCTGAACACTTTGGATTTTAGATTCGTTATTTTTCCTGCAGTGTTTCTGAAGTTTATCTAGGTCAGTTATAGCTTAGCAATACAAATTGACAGTCTAAAATATTATACAGTAAAATACAAACACATAATTTAAAAGCATTTGAGAAAAGGAAGCTTAGTTACTATAGTGATACAACCTGTAAAGATGGCTTGCAACTGTGATTTTGTCTGCTTAAAGGCATTTCTGAAGATTTGTTCCACAAGATTTATGACATTTGATCAGTGTAAATCATTATTTTTTTTTCCTATGAAAGCAAACCATATAAAATTTACAACTTTATCAATGAAAAGCAAAGTATTAGATGGAAAACCCAATGCACTGTATGTGTTTGTACATTTTATTTGTAGGTAGTAAAAGAAATCCACAGCCAAGTGATGCCATTTGGCCCTTAAAACCATTTGTGGCATTGTCATAATAGTCCATTTTGTAAAGTGCTCAGTGTCATTTCATTTACACTATACAAATAAATCAAACTCCCATGTTTACTGTATGAGAAAAAAACTTGTATACATTTTAGCATTTATATTTTACTTTTCAGGTGCTTTTGTCCTTGCCTGTTTTCAGAGTACAGAATGCCTGGTATACAGATATAACTGTAGGTCAGAACCTTCAGCCATCTGCATTCCTGGAGGTCAAATTCTTGTAGCAAATCCACCCTTATCCATTTCTAATGCATATTCGTTACAACATCACTTAATATTTTTACCATTTTTTTTTCTTTTATGTAATAATGACATTTAAAAATATATACTGGAATATATATATGGAATATTTCCATTTAGGTTGAATTTACACGATTACACGAGTTGTGATAACACATATGCTGCACTATGTACAGCAACTAACCTTGGCAGAATACAGTGCCATTCATTCCTAATGACACCCCAACTCTCTTTGCCAACGCATGTCCATAGTGTTGCATCAGTAGGATCCCAGTTTCAAACCCTGGCGCACGACAGTCTGCTTGTTTGTATGTTCTAATTGTGTTTGCATGAGTGTCTCCAGTGTCATTCTACATACTGATAGGTTCATTTACTGCTCTCTAAAAACTGGCCTTGGACTACTTTAGAGAGAATGGTGAGGTTTTCTGAGGGACAGTAATGACATGACTATAAGCTTAGTAAAGTAATATGTCGGTGCTATAAAAATGCATAATGATAATGAATGGAGACAACATTGTATGCAAATCTCTTTTTCTTATGTTAAAGTTGTGCTTGGTGTGTGACCATCTCACCTTCTCACCTTCTAAAAACTGCTGTTGGTAAGTGAAGCTGCCCATCACATTAAAGACCAATAAGGAAGCATAGATGACTTTAACTTTCACAGGAAAAATGTAGATAATAAAAAATTGAGTTGATTATATCTTTGGAACTACTGATGAACTAAACACAACCTAAAAATGTGTGCTTACTCGTTTCTAATTACTCAGTAACACATGTCAATGTTACCTACAGTAGGTCTGCTTGAGGCCCTGTGCTGTGATGTTTTCAGGAAGCAAGCTGTGATATGCCTATGTTACACATAGCAGTGTCCTTCATCCAGGGTTCTATGGAACTCTAGTGTTCCCCCAAAGGTTGCTAGGGGTTCCTTGAACAATGAGCAGTTTGCGCCTCTCAGGTCAGTTTAGGTGACATCGATATTTTTTTTGGCTATCTGTAAGGATGACATTTTTGCCACTGGCCAGCAATGTAAGAGGCATTCTACCTACTGACCCCCACCCTGTAATTATAGCAGGTGCTCCGTGAAGACTAAATGTGTCCCGCATGGTTCCCGCATAATAAAAGAAAAAAATGTTGAGAAAGCCTGGCATAGAGAATATCAGAAGAAATTTGATTATATCACTGGTTCATATCATATCAAAATAAGGTTTTGTTATTTAACCACCTGAGCGATAAGCCCGACCTTGGTACGGGCTTCAAAAAGCTACAATTATCGATAAACCTGAACTTTTCTCACTGTATGAAAATACAGTGAGAAAAGTTCGGGTTTATTGATCACTTACCTGGTCCCGCTGCGATCATCCATCGTCGTGTTCCAGCGTTGTGCTCAAGCGTCGGGTGTCCTCTCCGGAAAGAAGAAGCCGGCCGGCTTCTTCTCCCTCCGTGCATGTACGTCGGCGCGTGTGCGGGAAATTCAAACTGAAAGTCATTCAAACACATTTTGTATTGGATTGAATACAAACTCCTGTATCCAATCCAATACAAAATAATTAAAAATAAATACAAAGTATGTAATTGGTAAATTCAAACTCTCATTTTGTATTGGATTGGATACAGGAGTTTGTATTCAATCCAATACAAAATGAGAGTTTGAATTTTGTTCTCATTTTGTATTGGATTGAATACAAAGTCCTGCATCCAATCCAATACAAAATAATAGAAAATATATTTATGTGGTTTTGTCTATAGGTATGTGACGGACACTAGGGAGGTGTTTTAGAAAAATATATTATTATACAGTATACTGAATTATCGCATTTTCAGTATTTTTAATTTATTTATGTATTCTTGTTTAAGCTGATTTTTTGTGTCTTTTTTTTAATTTTGTTAAAAGTAATTTTTTTTTACATGATATCTACTAGAACCCTGTTCAGACATATTTCTGTAAGTTACAGGTCTACAATTAAAAAAAAAAAATTTCATGAAAAACTCTAACGCTTTTGGAACAGAAATCTAGACCTCAGTGTAACGCCCAGGTGGTTAAATAACAAATTAGTCAATTAAATAACATTAGTATGCTGATAAGGGGAACAAGATAAAGCAAAATATAAGCAGTTTAAACTTCATCTTTAATAGATCACTTTAAAGTGCATACATAACTAGTTGAACACAGCTTTGGAACCTTTCCTTATATATTCATGCAACTTCTGCCAAATATTAATTAGAGGAATATAGGGGAATCGGTGTCTTTTATTGAAATCATAGAGGCAATAGCAAAAAGCTGCACATAACTTTCAATGGTTCTAAATCTAGTAACTTTTATAATTGGTGTATTATAATTGTACCACAATGGTCATGGCACTTAAACTAGAAAGTCAGGCTGACAGAAAAACGGAAATACACATGTGCACTGTAATACTTGCCAAGAGAATTTGTAATTCCATTTGGCCAATCTTTTAATTTTCATCTGCCACTGTGCACAGCTATGCAGATAATGCATTTATGTCCTGGCTGAACTTTTTAGCACCCAGTGTAACTTTTCTGCCTCCTCCTAATCATTAGCTGTGTGACGGATAGTGAATCACTACAGCAATATACAGCAATACCCAAAAAATCATTCCTGGCTATGGTGTGTGGCAGAGATATTATTAATTGCAAGTCTAGGTTGTAATAAAATAACATCTCTGCAACACAGGAAAAATTCCCCTCGTTTATCTCTTATAAAGATATTGCAAGCACAGAAAGTGGCCTGTTGATCTGCCAGAAATCTAGCATGTGCCTAACCTAGTGTTTCAGCTACCAACCTTAATTCCACTGCACTGAAATTCTAAGCAGTGTTGTCAGCCCTACCAAGTTATCTCTTTTGAATTACAGACCACCCCTTTATAACATTAAAGGGTTGTTTTGTAGTCTAGCACAGAAAAACAAGGGCTGATTGCATTACAAAGGGATAAAACTATTTTAAATTTAATTAACTTGTTAAGGCTTATATGGCATTTTAAGTGATTGGATTTAAACTTACTTTAAAGAGAACATAATACTATGTACATTTAAAGTAATTTTTACATTAGAATGATAGGCCTACATGCTACTGTGAGATATAGGTATAAAAAACAGTTTGATGTATTATGTAGAATTTTCAAATACTACTCATTTTTAATGATTGGTAAAACTGACAGGCTGATTACCTTTTCTGTAAAACCCATGTTTTATAAGTCAAAGTCAGAAAACCAATATCTTTAAATTGAATCTAATTAAAGGAATATAATAGATGTACTTGGTAGGTATTGATCATTTTACACATTAGGCTCCTTCATTCAGTAAAAATCAAAGGTCAGTTTCTGTGGTTTACATGTATGCATTTGTGCTTTAAATGAAAGCTTGCATAAAGATAAGAGATGAAAATGGCTATACCAAGCGTATAAAATAAATTACATTAAATGATTCACATCAGTAATGTACTTTACAGGGTATTATTTATAACATTTACTTCGAGCCTTAGATCAAGACTTATAATTGAGAATCCATATCAGGAAAATTAGGGTGTAGTGAAGAGCTCTATGACTTCATAGACTGTAATGTGAACTCTTTAAACTATATATATATTAATATATATATAATCAAATAGCATTATTCATATATCTGTATTTTTGTCAACCGTCTGCCAATTTATTGAACACTAGAATCTATCAATAAAAAAAAATATGTGGGTTTACATAACTTAGAAAAGGTACATTAATTATGTATATGAACAGTAAAAGTGAGAGTAGGAATCCAAAATCTGCTCGGTTGTAGTTTGCTTCACATTGAAAAAATAAATTAAAAAGAAGTAATGGTAGCCCATAATATTTTTCTCATAACTGGTTTACTTTATTAGGCTTGGGGTCTTTACAGACTGTCCGTAAACTTGTTGACTAAAGAAAAACCTCATCATTTTCCACAAAAACAGAAAAGTTCAAAAATGCAATTTCTTCTCCAAAAAGCCAGACTTACTCTTGTAGAGTAATTCTATCGTGATGGCCTTTCTCTGGTAACCCTTTCAGAATAATCTTTGCGTCAGAAGGCAATCTTTGTCATAGCTCTGTCTCAAATAGAAGTCTTTTTTTTTTTTTTTTCAATCATTTTATTTGTTTCATATAAAAGATAGGGAATTACAGGGAATAAATAGTTCAAGCAACTAAAAAATTCCATATATTTTTAACAGCTGTACATAGAAAGTGCAGTAAAGTGAATCAATTGCAAGAATAAATGGATATATACAAAATGCAAAGTAGCTTCCATAATAACATAAATATATGCTATATATACTATAGCGAAGGGTCGGGGGGGGGGGGGGGG